>NC_135182.1:21423008-21766341 GCF_041146795.1 Maylandia zebra | reverse complement strand
CTGAATTACACTTTTCTATCGCTGACATCAAAGATATGGTGTCTTTTTATGAGTTAAATATGAGGGTTTATACCTCTAGTAAGTACAGTGATAAGCAGCTTAGCTCAGCTAAACAACAGGACCGGAAATGCGGGAAGGGTTCAAATCTACCACAAAATTCACAGGTAGACTATAAATTTGTTTAAGTTGTGCCTGGTAGAAATCTGTAACGCATAGGGCTCAACTGCCAAACCATGAAGGTTCTCAAATTACCCTTTTAGGCTATCTCCACATATTCCAGAAGTAAAATGGCTAATTTTATAGGCAGTAATATAGAAAGTACAAAAATAATTTTGGTCTCTATAGCTTCTTTACCCCTGATGATGAAGGACACATTCATTTTTAGATATTGTTCTTGTTTAAATTGTACAAAGGCTTAAACTTTATTGCATTATTAGGAAATTGGATAACAAAAAACTGCTATTTCTATGCTAAGAATCACTTTTTAGTTAATCTGAATGCCTTAACTGGAACTCCTGATAATAGTTTATTATTTTGATGAGTCCTGGAACCTTTTTAATGCATGAGACTGGCACAGAAAATGAATAATGGCTCAATGTGTATCAATCATAATAAAAGACTGTTGAAGAGGTTTTGTGTTTTAAATTTTAATATAATTGCAGGCACATATTAACTAATATCTGTGCAGTCTTTGGCTGGATCTTGCTATCCAAGCTTGCATCCATTAGCTGATAACTTATTACTTTACACTGTCGTTCAAATATGATCACATCAGCATCCAAAGTCAAATGACGGCAGCTATGATGCCAAACTCAGTATTTCAAAATGGTAGACTAATGACCATTGGCTGATGTTGCGTGGCCATGTCTGTCTTTTATATACAGCCCAAATAATTTGTCTTTTTTGTTCTGAATGCTGGCAACCACTGCAGACTTCAAAATCCTTTTTGCTTTTCATTTGCATATGTTCACAGGTGGACCTCATTTTCCGTGGACAAGTCTTGTTTAGCTAGATCCCAGTTTCACATCTATTAGCTAATCTAAGCCAAACGATATCTTACCTCACATTTACCAAAAAAAAAAAGATTTTCCAAATCTCAGATTATAAAGTCAACAACTACTTTGAATTTTCAGGCGAATGCTTAGTTTCACAATACCTTTAAACAGATTGAAGAGGAACCTCTCAGTATCTGTGATTTGTATCTTATGCTCCTCCTCCGGGGCAGTTTTTTTCTTCATCTCCTCCTCGTAGTATTTGTTCAGGAAACTGAAGGCATCTTGCATGCGAATCGTGTTGCAGAGATTCAGGCTCTCGCTGTACTGTCGGAGGTGCTCTGCACAAACTCGTACTTTCTGATTTTCATCTTTTGCAGCTAAAATGGATCGAGACAAGTACTTTTAGACACTACACACCATGGGAGGTTGAACAAACGATAACTAGTGAAAGATGAGCGTAAAAATCTGTTTTCACCTTGTCGTTCTTTTTGAACAACCCACTGTTCGTAATTCTGAGAGCCGAGGTCACAGGTGGGGGTCAGCTCGGCATGGTTGTGGATGGCGGTCATAATTTTCTTGATTACATCACCAAAGGGATCCTAAAAAGGATATTTAGTTTCACACACATGTAATCCTGCATTAACATCAGCTGGAGTCCCTCATATGAATTAGAGTCAAAGAAAAGCTTGGCACAAAACCATGCCATGTTAAACAGCCATACCTCCCTCCTATCTTCAACAGAAACAACTATTTTTCTTTGCTCCTTTTTGAATTCCTCTTGGCGCCTTGTCATTATTCTGGAAGCGTCCAAGTTTGCACAGATCTGTGAAAAAAATACAAAGATTTATAGTGTTAAAATTAATCCCACATCTTGATCTCATGATAGAGCGTATTTCTGCTTATTTTCTGCTGCAGTGGAAACTTTATGGCTGCCTTGTGTGCATGGTCAGTGTGGAACAGTGGAAAGAACTTGGCTGAATCAACAAGTTTCTCTATGACTGAAGCAGAAAGAACTGGAGCAGGATTCTGATTAAAAAAAGATGTTGTTCACTGTGACATGTGAGTTACTTGGTATGGACACAAAGAAGCATGACTGATGACTAGTTTTCTTTCCCAGACTGTCAGATATATTAATCAGAAGCCTTAAAGACTATAGCTAACTTTAAATAATGACTAAATGTGCCAAGAATGAGTAGAGTAATATGCATGCAACACTTTTATCCACACAGGTGAAGACAGAGAAACAGTATTTACACGCAGTATGTGCTCCTCTGCTTTTTCCATTTTCGTGGCTCCCCCAACCCCTGGAGAGGCAGTCAGGCCCAGGATCTGAGGGAGGGGCACAGGCTCCTTCTGCTCCTTTACGAGCCTTTTGTTCTTGTGTTTCTGCTTCAGGTATCGCATCATTATGTGGTTGTAGACGCCTCCCTTCTGAGTGTGGTGACACTCATCTATTATAATGAGTGTCAGGTCTATATGTGCAAAAGAGAAACACATAAATGTTGCTTTGTTTCAAAAATAACATGCACGTGTCCCAATTTCTCGCTGCCACATTACTGCCAAGAGACAAAAGTGCTCAAATCTTAAAAGACTGTAATTTTCTCGACCAGCAGAGCTAATTTTATCCCATTTATTTTGCTTGTTACGTAAACAGAGGTGATTTCCCTCACAGATGCCATCTCTCTCCCAAACCTACCCACGCAAACCAGTACTTTTCTAGGAACCTTTGACACAGCAGTTTATGCCACACAATAACATATGTTGGAAAACTGTCTACTTCAAAGAACAAAAAACAAAAAAAACTTTATATAGTTTGGATTTTACAAAAGTGTAAGCAGGGTGAATTCTAATTATTCCCATGTACTAGTTTAAACGATGCAATGCAAAATCCTCCCTGGAGGAAAAAGAGAATGGAGAGTGGCAGCTTGATGTATTTTGGGTGATAGAAGCTCTCATGTGAATTTGATGAGCCACACACTGATGGCTTGAACAGACGTGTGGCCTGGAAACCAGGAGGAAAAAAAAGTACATGCTTTCAGGCGTTTCAACAAACAGCATATGTTCCACTGAGGTGGCTATTCCACCTTGGACTTGTGAGTGCCAACAGGAGTAAGCAGCAGAGTCGGAAGACTTTGACAAGATACTATCAGGGGAGATGCCGCTCTGTCCTTTGGGTGGCTTTCCATTCCAGAAGCTGTCAGAGTTTGAAGCTTAAGCCTGGATAGATTTTAGTTAAAGAGTGTGTTTTTAAAAAAAAAATACAAGAATAATGTATTAAATTTTGTGAAATTTTGTTGAAATATCATACCACTTAAGTTCACGCCCTCATCCTCTCCACTGTTAGCCCTCTCTAAGTAGTTTTCCAGAATCTGGGCAGTGCAGATGATGATGTCATTTTTCTTCACGATTTCTGTGAAAGAGATTTTGAGCTGGGAGTCTCCGCTGACTCGCTCCACTTTATATTTGTTCTTGAGAAAGGGCAGGAATTCTGCAGAGTAGTGCTGCTCAACAAGAGGAACCTGAGGGCATCAGAGCACATGAAACTTTCATGAAGTCAATGCCACAAAAGTCAAGAGATTTAACTGACAAAATTAGAAAAAGTCTTTACTGTTGTTTTTAGGATCAGAGAGCTCCTGATGATTTAAGTGTTTGTGCCAACATTAGTAAACCAGAACACATAAATATATGCTAGACTGTTTGGTTAAGGCATGGTCTCAAATTAGCTGTGCAGTAATTTAGGAGCTTCTGTTGATGTTGGTTTTTAGAGCAGAGAGAGTAAAGGCACAAATCAAGAATCAAAAACTGTGATGATTTTCTATGTGGTTGCATTGTTTTCAAATGCAACCACATAGTTTTACAGCTGGAAAACCTACAACAGACCACATGAAGTATGTGCTGAAAAATAACAATGTTCAGGAGTGCTTAATGAGAAATGGACAGAAGTAGGTTAGCATAATAGTGCAAACCCAGAAGTATTCTATACCAGACAGACATTGTAGTACCTTGTTCACCAAGACGATCACTTTTCTTGGTTTCCCTTCAGCCTTCCTTCTGTCCAGATGTTCTTTGGTAATATAAACTGCAACTCTGGTTTTACCGCTTCCTGTGGGGAGACATACGATGATGTTTTTCCCCTCCAAGGCAGGTCCAGCGACTTCCATCTGATAATCTCGAAGAGTAATTTCTTTTTCTGGGCTTCTGGCAACTTCTAAGGCACTTCCATCTGCAAAGGAGAGCAGAGGTTCAGAATCACAAAACGTCTGTCTGTGTCAGCAACCCACAATTACAGACATGACCAACAGGAAATGCCTGCTTCTCTTTGTTTTTGTTCCTGGGTAAACAGAGAACATACACGTACACTGTACAGTACATCCATATCATGTAAGATGACCTAACTTTAAAACACTTCCAATAGTTAAACCACAAACAAAGGCACCGAGTAGAGCATGTAAATCATGTTTCAGTGTTACAAGAAAACATTGTGCTCTATAAATGATGTCACTGAGAGGCACTACTTAATGCAAACCATACAACACTAGGACTTAAAAGCAAATGCTTCTCTCTATATAGTGAGTGCTATTTGATATTTCACACCAGTCTACTAATCTAAAGGTGAAAGTGACAATAAAAAGGGATGGGTTGAGGCGGACTAACATCAAGCACTATGTTTTCTTATATATGTTTTTATAATAATCAGATTACTTAGAGAGAGACATTACAAGTCATTGCTATTTGCCTTATTTCCTCTACAAGTACAATAGACTTACTATGATCCACTTAGACTCCAAGTTGCTGGCAGGCTGTTACTTATTTGCTCTGTCTAGGCAGGGGATAATACATGGCTAAGACACCAGGAGCAATATGAATGTACCCCCTACTCTGCTCCCCTTTCCACTCAACTCTAAGTTCTTCTTCCCCCCCAGTGAGAGTTTAAACCCCCCAAATCTTATTTTTTTTTCTCAGTGCAGACAATTTTTAATGACTTGGTATGCCAGAGGTTACGGTGTTGTTTCAAGCAACTTTATGCAAGCAAATGCAAGTCTCTAATGATTAGAAAAAAGAGCTTTAATTATATTAATAAGTAAACAGTGGTCCATGTGGCCTCCTGAACTTCTGAAAGCAGTTCCCATAGAATTATTCAAGAAATAAACATAGAGCTGTTTTCAGATTCATTAGGACTGAGTATGAGCTCTGCTCATTTTAGAAAACATTTAAAAAAACAATTCTGCTAGAGACTCGCCTTGCAGGAACAATCTTTCATGTAAACTACTCTGTTAAACCCATTTACTCGCAGGCTGCAGACATCTTTGGGGCCTTTCTACTACTGAAATAACCTGACTAAACTGCAAAAGAACTAATCTGATTCAACTCTTTTCTTCCTGCTTCGCTATTCAGGGTAGAGTATTCCAAGCAGAAATGTACTTATCCATCATATAAGCCAAACACTACAGAGCCACATGAATGTAACTTTTCCTTTACATTTCCTTATACTCCAGCATATGGTTTTCATTTGAACTGCTAGCTATGCGCTGTCCTCTTTGACCTCTGTGTAGTTCATCATGATGCACACATGGAATTTGTTTATTAGTGTGAAACTGGCAGGACAGAGTTAATGTTCCACTAATGTAACCACATGTTACAACAACATTTTTCCTTTACCGTACTTCATGTTGCCTTTAGGATACTCAGGATACTTTAGGGCAACTACAGCTGCACTGATCTTAGTTTGGTTATTGTGCATGACCTACTGAGGCAAAATAAAATATTTGTAATTACCAAAAACCCCTTTAAATACTTTAATTGCCTTAACAGGGTGAATAAAAGTGAATCCATCCCACCTGGCTGTGAGGGCTCCGAGTTGCTGGGCAGTTCACTGCTTGCATATAAGTCTGAAAGGACATAAACCAAAGTTTAAAAAAGTTGGTAGTTACAGTGTTAGCTGTAGTTTTAAGTGAGTAGCTACTTTTTTGTGCTGCTCTGTGTTTGCATCAGAGTTAATGATGAAGAGTTAGACTTATTTTGAGTAATTATGAACTAATCATTGCCTTCATACACGCACCGGCCTTTTTGTTAAGTACACCTTGCTAGTACACAGTCGGCCTCCTTTCGTCTTCAGAACTGACATAATTGGATTCAGTAAGATGCTGAAAACATTTCTCTGTGATTTTCCATATTAACATGATGATCATGTGGTTGCTGCAGATTTGTTGGCTGCAAATCCACGATGTGATTGAAATGCCCCACTCCATCACATCCTAAAGGCGCTCTATTGGATTGAGATCTTGTGACTGTGGAAGCCATTTGAGGACGATGAACTCATTGTCACGTTTAAGAAAAAAAAATTGAGATGATTTGAGCTTTGTGACATACCACAGTATCCTGCTGGGAGCAACATGGGTACACTGTGGTCAAGAAGGGGTGGGATGGGATGCAGGCTGTGGCATTTAATCGATGCTCGTTGGTAGTAAGGGGCCCAAAGGGTGTCAAGAAAATATGCCCCAAACCATTATGCCACCAACACCAGCCTAAACCACTGGTACAGGGCAGGCCATGTGTGAGCCTGTGCAAACTGCAGTCTCAGTTTCCTGTTCTTATCTCGCAGGAATGACATCCGCCATGGTCTTCTGCTGCTGTGGCCCATGTGCTCAACAAGGAGTTACAGTGAGGTGCTGTTGCCTCCTATCAGCAGTCTGGCAAACAAGGTATTTTCTCCCAGAAAGCTGCCACTTACTGGATATTTTTTGTCTTTTTTCTGGCCATTCTCTGTGAACCCTAGAGATGGTTACATGGGAAATTCCCAGCACATCAGCAGATTCTGAAATAGTCAGAGCTGTCTGCCTGGCAGGACAGAGTTAATGTTCCACTAATGTAACCACATGTTACAACAACATTTTTCCTTTACCGTACTTCATGTTGCCTTTAGGATACTCAGGATACTTTAGGGCAGCTACAGCTGCACTGATCTTAGTTTGGTTATTGTGCATGACCTACTGAAGCAAATAAAATATTTGTAATTACCAAAAACCCCTTTAAATACTTTAATTGCCTTAACAGGGTGAATAAAAGTGAACCCATCCCACCTGGCTGTGAGGGCTCCGAGTTGCTGGGCAGTTCATTGCCTGCATACAAGTCTGAAAGGACATAAACCAAAGTTAAAAAATTGGTAGTTACAGTGTTAGCTGTAGTTTTAAGTAAACTGAATTTTGTTTGTATTCCTTCAACCTTTTACATATTTCCGTATACGCATTAAAAGTTTAAATTTCTAGTAAAGAAATGTTAGATATATGTTAGATTAACAGTAAGAATGACACGTGTGAGCGCACTTCCTCAGCTCTCCTTAATGCTGACATTAAACAGACATGCTCTGTGTGACCTGTGGATTGATCCATAGGCTGTTCGTTCACGGTGATCTCCATGGATTCAGTGCCATCACAACTTTCAGCTGATGTTGGACTCTCCCTTGTAGCTATAGGTTTGTCTTTCAGTGATGGTTTCTTATCTGATCCTAAAAAATGTAAAAAAGGAACATTTTAGAAATGAGGAGTAACAATTTACCAGGTAACACTTTATAATACAGTACATCAATATTTGCATAAAGACAGATGTTTCACTTTACTTGAGGAGGTAAACAGTAATGGCAAACCAGTCCCTGAGTATTAAGGAATTACCTTACAACTATTAAATCTGACATTTCACTTTACTTAAACCGACAGAGAAATAGAAGGTACTGGTGAAAATACTGAGAAGAAAACAACTGATCAGAAATTAAATATGATGTTTTGTTTTGCTTTGTTAGTAATGGTAAAGTAATTTTGCAGTAAGAAGGAACTACTGAGTAATTACTTAGTGTGATGCATGAGGCAACAGGAAAATAGTAACTAATGGTGAAGTAATTATTAATAAATGAGTAGCTACTATTTTGTGCTGCTCTGTGTTTGCATCAGAGTTAATGATGAAGAGTTAGACTTATTTTGAGTAATTATGAACTAATCATTGCCTTCATACACGCACCGGCCTTTTTGTTAAGTACACCTTGCTAGTACACAGTCGGCCTCCTTTCGTCTTCAGAACTGACATAATTGGATTCAGTAAGATGCTGAAAACATTTCTCTGTGATTTTCCATATTAACATGATGATCATGTGGTTGCTGCAGATTTGTTGGCTGCAAATCCACGATGTGATTGAAACGCCCCACTCCATCACATCCTAAAGGCGCTCTATTGGATTGAGATCTTGTGACTGTGGAAGCCATTTGAGGACGATGAACTCATTGTCACGTTTAAGAAAAAAAAAAGAGATGATCTGAGCTTTGTGACATACCACAGTATCCTGCTGGGAGCAACATGGGTACACTGTGGTCAAGAAGGGGTGGGATGGGATGCAGGCTGTGGCATTTAATCGATGTTTGTTGGTAGTAAGGGGCCCAAAGGGTGTCAAGAAAATATGCCCCAAACCATTATGCCACCAACACCAGCCTAAACCACTGGTACAGGGCAGGCCATGTGTGAGCCTGTGCAAACTGCAGTCTCAGTTTCCTGTTCTTATCTCGCAGGAATGACATCCGCCATGGTCTTCTGCTGCTGTGGCCCATGTGCTCAACAAGGAGTTACAGTGAGGTGCTGTTGCCTCCTATCAGCAGTCTGGAAAACAAAGTATTTTCTCCCAGAAAGCTGCCACTTACTGGATATTTCTTTTGTCTTTTTCTGGTCATTCTCTGTGAACCCTAGAGATGGTTACATGGGAAATTCCCAGCAGATCAGCAGACTGTGAAATAGTCAGAGCTGTCTGCCTGGCACTAACAGCTATGACACACTCAAAGCTATTGAGATTACTTTCCTCATTCTGATGCTCGTTTTGAAGCAGGTTATATTAACCATGTCATGAGCTGCTGCCATGTGACTGGCCAACACGATATTTGCATTAATGGGGAGTTAAACAGGTATACCTAATAAAGTGGCCAGTGAGCGTATATACTAATGCCTTCTAGAATGTTTTAAGTTAATGATGATTATCTTTTTCCATAAATATGGTTATTCCAGGATTATTTGAGGTTATTTGGATAACTGTTTAGTAAAATGATAACTTGTTATTTTCCATTGTTACACTAGTCTACACCAAGAACATGGCTTTAAATGTAATAAAGACTATAACTAAAACTCTTAATCATAATTAATCATCCCAATTTTAATTAGTGGGATTGTTGCAAAGCAATGATCACAGTATATTTACTAATGCAGTTGGATTAAAGATACTGAATTCCCTCTGTAGTTGTAATCACTTATGTGCACATGTTTTATACAATCTGTCTATATCTCACCACTGAGACTTCTGTGTCCCAAACTTCCCTGATAGTATTTGGTGTATTGGGTGTGTGTCTTCCAGCATAGTTCAGTTACCTTCGTTGCCAGTCAACTCATTATAGAGCACATGGTGTTCAGTGTCTTTAAGAACTTGAAGAAATGTTGAATACCATCCTGGTGGACATTTGATAATTCTTCTTAAAAGTTCCCTTGCGCCACTCCTGCGTCCCCTGTTGACTATTTCAGCCGTAATCTAGATGACAAGTGTAATGAATAAAGTCAGTTTGCTAAGCAATCAGAGAAAGGCATTGCCACCAAAAGGATGAGCGGCCTACATTTGTCTGCCATCTAGTGGTCAAAGACAGAAAAGACATGTTTTGGGAAACAGTTGGAAGAAAAGGTAAATACTGAAGCTATACTGATACTTTCGAGGTTTTTCACACCAGTGAAATTAGTGTGAATACACACAGTGAACCTTTGACACTTGAATATTTTCTCTCTTACCACCAAAGCTCATGTGCTAAGCAGCATGCAGATAAAGCAGTAGTAGTTTTGAAAGGTTGGTTGCACTATAATGTACTTACTCTGTCGCGCTCATCTTCGGTGAGCAGTCTTTCACTGAAACAGTGTGCACACACTGTTTCTGTAGCCATGTCTGCAAGGCTGGGAATAAGTAAGTGAATAAGTCGGACACAGTTTTCATTCTCTGCCTCAGCTTCGGGAGTTGGGAGATTTAACTGCATGTAGTCAGCTGCGAAGTTACAGCCCCCGTTATTCAGTGCGTCAACGAACGCAGTGAACCATCCGGGAGTATGTGGCTTCTGAACTACTGCGTTAATAAGGTAGTCCGCAGCCGAAATATCACCATCGTTTCTGGCCTTCTGCCTGATCCGTTCCTTTTGCTCGTTTTCGATAAAGTCTATAAGATCCAGGACCCGATCCACCACAATAAGCTCCTTCAGCCTCGGCCTCAAGCAGTCGATCAGGCACTCGCGCATTTCATCCGTTTCAGACTCCATCGGTACTCACTTAACCGATAACAGATCACTAAACTGGCTCCTGCGTTGCCTAAAACTACATTCACAGCAAACGCGCTGATTCACGGTGCCTTTATCGAGGAAAATGGAGCTCTTTCACTTTCGTTTCTCCCAAGCAGTCAACATTTAAAACGGCCACTGGGTGTCACTAACGGACCACAGTAGTTCCAATAGATCAGAAAGTGACCTAAATTGACTTTTTGTAAATCGTTTATCGTACACAGTATTATTGTAACATTATTGTAGTGAACTTTCTGCATTGGCGACCATAGCAACACCTTTCTAGTACTATTGCCTGGTAGGCCAAAATCTGACCTTATATAATTCAAACTTTGAAGCACAGAGACCAGAAAAGAAAGGGAAAACGAATATTTCAAAAGCGAAAACTTCCAAGCAACTCATCTCTACGTCACGAGTTATTTTGGTCCATCCCCGGTTTCTTTTCTCCACCCTGAAAACTCTGTTATTGTTCTTTAATGTAGCGATAGAGCCAGCCAGCCAGTTGTGCCAAAACGTGATCGTCTTGTTTGCCTATACTATGAAATATATGTCAAAAATATCGATATCAGAGAGAATATTTCTGTCACGAGGTAGAAGCTACAATCAGTTTTTGGCGAAACAACTTTTATATAGCATTTATTTATCAATGTAAAACGCCCACTGACGTTAAAAATGCATTTTTAAAGAGAGACAAGGGGGTTACAGAAATTTCAACAAACATAACACAGTTACATTTAAATAATATTTCTATAAAGATATTTTAAGTGGTCAAAACGAGTAGATGGGTTACAATGTAGTATGCAAAAAAGCGCAGAAGTCTCCTAGGCAATATTCTTCAGGAATAGTTTTCCAGGCTTCATGAAGGACATTCACAACAATGATTCTTTGGATATTGGCCGCCTTTGTTCTGTTCTCTCTCAAGATGATCCCACATTGCTTCAATAACGTTGAGGTCCGGGCTCTGAGGAAGCCAATCAATGACTGACAGTGTTCCATTATGGGTTTTTTCTATGCAGGTATGTTATTACTTTACTGGCTGTGTGTTGTGATGTTGAAAAATGAAGCCAACTAGATGTTTTCCAGATGATATTGCCTGGTAGGTCAAAATCTGACCTTACTTTTTTCTGTCTTCAAATTACATTAATTTTATCCTTTTCCTCTTCATAAAGAATAGCTTATTGGCAGCCACCCATCTGATTCATGTCCTGGGTCAGATCTTTGCTTTTTTTCTTATTTACTTTCAAAAACTCACCCATCAAATGCTCATCGTTCATATGCTGTAGATAGTTTTTAGGCCTGGCTTCTTCTTTTATCCTCCACTTGTCAAGTTTCTTAAGATTTTTTTAAGAAGACACCAAACATCATGCAAAGATGTGTCAAGTTTTCAGCTTTTAGCTCTGTGCAAATCACTTTCTTGGTGCAAAAACACTACTTTATGGCAAATTGTCTTATATAACTGTGTGTTATTGTACTTGATTGATTCATAGGTCAGTGTTAAGTGACACACACACACACACACACACACACACACACACACACACACACACACACACAAAACAAAACACATTCCTGTGAAAATGGTCCGCTACAAGGACTGAACTGAAAATGAATGAAAAAGCAATCAATGTCCAAACTACTGGTCAAGATTGTTTTTTTTAAAAAAGGAAAGTCATGGCTCCTAAGAGCAACAATATAAAGAAATGCATTGTACGTTTGGCAGATGCTCATTAAAAACAAACAACTGCAACAAAGTATTTGACATACTGTGAAATAATCACTCACCTTCCTCAAGGACCCACAATCCTCCTGGAACACTTCATAATTCATAGTATATGTTCTACTTTCAGTTATGTACACAGCAACTGTAAACACATATATGGACTGAATAACAGAAAGCCAGCGACACAACTCCAACTGTGCGTTTTTATTTATTGCTCCCACAGTTTCAAAACTAACATATGCACTACTGTATGTTCTATAGAATACTCAATGTAATTTATTCAGTAAAAAACAAAAAAAACATTTCTGGCAATGGGATGTATTTATTTCCTACAAATGTCTAACAACAACAACCTTCATTGCCAACAGAAAAAAAAACTGTACAGGGACTATATAATTCATTATGTATGGTTATTTATACATAAAGATGCTGTCTTAGCATTTGGATTTGTCATATAGGCACAAGATACTCTCTGGGGTCTGTTTATGCACAAGTACTATGTGTCCTTGTGTCCCGCAGTGCCCCTTCCTCTTCTCCCCCCAACACCTCATCCGAGTAAAGTATGCTGACATCATTTTATATTGTAATGTGCTACTTTGGGCTGACAGGCAGTGCAAAACGGTAAGCATATAGAGACTCAAAAAAATGCATGCTTTGTAGATCCATATGAAAATAAATAAATAAATAACTACAAAACTAATAAGAATTCCCCATAGGCTGCAATAGTATATGTTATATTTCATAGGTAAGTTTTCCCAAACCCTTTAAATCTCAAACCATGATGCACTCATTTAAGTGGCCACTTTCACATTTTTCCCATACAACATAATGTTGACTTAAAAGGAACTCAGATTATTTCAGCTCGTGTGATCTCATATACTAAACCACGGTGTTAAAAAAAACACATGGCATAGTTCCCTATTTAGCCAACCAAAACAGGAAAAACATGCTGTTGGCTGTAAGCAACAACTACAATGAAATGCCACATGGCCCGTAAGTGTTCTTCTGTTCTCCAACAAAGACTGATGGAGCTTATCAGACACTTCGGATGCAGGTGGCTGGCAGATGTGCGCGAGCTAGTCGTTATGGACCATGTTTACGTGTGTTACTATTAAACTGACTAAACCCAAGACTAAACAGTCTTGGGTAACGAAAAGAAAGGGGGGCTGTATTATTTCACCGTCGACCTGAAAAAAGTTGAACAAAATACGCGCTGTAATATCTAGACATTAAGACCAAGACTGTTCCAACAATGTGTCACTTTTTTAATTCACAAACGTTTTTTAAATAACATTCAAATTGCTGTTAATCTTAATATAATCAGGTATGCACGTCTTCATAGTCAGAGTTCCTTTAACACTTTTGAATAATTATATTGTAAGAGAAAAATGAGAAAGTAAGTTATAAGACACAAAACATTTGATATGATTTTTTTCTTTTTCTTTTCTAAATGTAGAAATGTCTATATCATACTTCTCCAAACGGCGAAAAAAAAAAATCTCAAATCTGCATGTTATATTTTTCCAGATAAGTATGTATAGTGTATTCTGTTGGCTTAACATTGTACACCAGGTGCACATTAGTCATTGCAGTAATAAAGCACATTGTTTATAGAAGAAAACCATAGTCTTTTTTTTTGATACTGTACAGTATATTGCAGTGCAATTGTCCATAACCCCTGAGTCACACTTCAGAGAAGACAGGCATACAACATACATCAGAAAACTCTTATTTGTAATAATGCTGTATTACACTAATGGCTACAGAAGACTTATATTTCTTTCATATACAGACTCATTACTCCCAAAGCCTGGAATGTTTTTATGTGCCCACACAGACTTTACACTCTAAACGGGCTCTAACATTAATGACCAGGCTCATCCGTGACTGTTGCATCATGTAAGATAACCTCCACTGTCCTCAGTGCCTCAGCGTCAGGTGCTAGGAACTGCATTCTGCAAATGGAGAAAGAAAAGCTGTGCCGTCATTTTTCTGTTGTGAAAAAGCCACCTCCTCACGTTTCCGGTGCTCACGTGTTTTGATAGCAGTGCAGGTACCTATGACTCGCTCACATCTTTGTTTCCAAGTCTCAGGTTGGACAGGTTAACTGCCTAAACAAACATGTCTGTATTCAGCTGCTGCCAGCCAGCCTTGGTAACAGTAATGGGTTGGCTCCTTTCAGCGTTCACAATATTTTAGTTGAGGTTTTCATGTGTTCTTGTCTGCTGCTCTGAAGTATAACAAGCAACAATGATCACTTGCATTGAACTTTGGCAGAGAGTAATACAGTTGCGGCTCTCTGTTGACACCCAGCGTCTGGAGAGATAACCTTTCCCTCTTCAGACTACAGGCATGAAAGGATTGAAAAAAGGCTCGATGGGGTTGTTGGCAAATTCTTGTGTAAAGACTTTTAATTTGCTTGGCAGTGTGTGTTAGTCCTGGCTTTCTACAGCCTCCGCTCTCTGTGGATTCTGCACTTGAGTACTGGTAGTATGTTAGTTAGCTTAAAACTAGCACCTTATCCACCAGATGACCCACTTTTGTCACTTTTAAATGACTCACACCTATTGCTCATAAGATGTTATGAAATGCTAGTACAGTAAGTAGTCGTGGTGCCACCATCACCTTCAACTTGTTTTTTGAGAGTATGTTTTTTCCACAAGTTCCTCTATTTTTTTGTATCTTTCTTAATACTTTCCATGAATGTTCATCATCCACAGACCCCTCACTGAGGAACAGCTGGCTGCTGTTATGCACTGCACCTCCCGGTGTTTTTGGCAATTCTGCTGCAGAACCTGGTGAGTTATTGTATCCACTGTGGGGAGGTGGAGATGCCAGTCTTTCCCTGGTTTTGCAGATACCAGCAGGAGGAACCCTATTTGTCTGATGACTGGAGCCTGTCTACTGTGAGGTAGGTCAGTCGGCTCTTCTTGCTTACACTTGGAGCTAGTGTCACTATCCACACCTTCGATTTTGCCCAAGCCACATAGCCCATGCTAGTGTGACCAACTGTGTGGGAACATAAAATGCTGCAATAGTGTGTCTGCAAAAAACACAAAGTCCGTTAACTAGAAAAGCATTTGCAAAACACATTGGTTGTGTATTTCTATCACAACCTAGTGGAGACCAGCATTCTTGCAGAGTAAGAAGAATTTAATTAAAAATGCTGAAATGCTGTCCTCATGGGTTAAATAGGTGCATCAAGATTAAGTGGGCATCACCATGTAAGTTTAAAGAGCAAAAATGAATGAGGATGATTATGGATTCAATCCTGTTTTGACAGAACTACTGTTAAAATATGTAACTATTGTTACATATTATACTGGCAGCTGCAGGAATAGTTTCTTAATTCCGTGTCAACCACGTAAAACAGTGTTTTGTCTTCATGCACAATGTAAGAACATCTCATTTCTAATACCAAGCCACAGATGACTGTGCCAGCATGCTGATAAAAGAAACTGCTACTTAGTAATTACAGCATTACAACCTCAATATTAGAATACCGTGCTGCAGAAAAGATTTATGGCCTTGGAGACTCTTGGTCTGAGGCAGGTTTATGGAGTCCAGTGGCATTGAGGTTGGAGTCTGAAGGTGACATGGAAGAAGAGGAAGCAGGGTTTTCAGGTGGAAGAAGGATCAGTGCTGACTGTTGATGCCCTGTGGATGGTTGTTGATGCTGTTGTGCCTCTGTATGTCTCTGCACAAGAAATTCTTTAAGGCTGTCCTCAGTGGGTGCATTCACACTGGCCAAGCTCAACACAGAGTCTTTAGATTCCTGAATGGTGCTCCCTAGTTTTTGGTTGGGGGCCTAAAAAAACAGTTTTTGACAATAATAAGATCTTAGTTGCCTGTGCTGGGGTAAATAATCTCATTATATATATATACATTTAATATCCTGTTTCAGATGTGAAATTATATTTACCCTTAAAACACAACTGTATTTGTAGAAAAACAAACAAACCAACAGATGTGACATTTAGTTTAACAGTATGAAAAAGTGAAGGGAAAGGTCTCAATGTGTACATAAGTGGAAAACAAATGCTCTATGTAAAATAATGTCTACCAACTAAAGTGATGGCATCCTTACTTGAGTTCCTGCAGAGCTAAAGAAATGGCTTGCATTCAGAGCAGCCGGCTGAACCTTCACTGCAGATCTGTGATAGTCTGGATTAGCAGTCACAGTGCTGTAGGCAGGCGGTCCCAGAGTTGGTTGCCTCTGCAGCAGCTGCAGGATCGCCTGCATATCAGATAACAGCTGAGATTCTAGCCTAAAAAAAAAAAAGGACTGATGAGCAAAAACAGACAGATATACTGTATAATATTAGCAAAAGATAAGTATGAAAAGAAAGAGTATTTACGTAACTCGGACAGTGTGAACCTAACTGTGTGTGACAATGGCTGAAAGCACACTCAGATGTGCTTCACTGAGCACTAGATGGAGCCGTTGCTCTGGACAAAATTAAGAGACGGCAACGGTGTGGAAACATTCTGTCAAAGCAATAGATGAAAGACATTGCCCCTGCTAGGAGCGATAATGAGCTTTGTGTGGGACATGTGAATTCTGCATTTACTGTGCAAATAACTATTATACTCATCTGGTAAATCTAATTAAGTCTAGATTTGATCAAAGTTCTATATTTAGGACTTAAGGCAAAAAACCCCAAACCCAACGTGTATTCCATCTAATGCACAAAGACACTGTCAGCCTTTTTGTTTTCCTCATTTAATATGCTGTGGCTCATGAGACACTAAGTAAAAGCAGCCGCACAGTATTTTTCAGCGTACCAAACAATATTTTTCTTGGCTATTTACATAGATGTGTAAAAGAGAAAGGCCACACCGACATTTTTTTCCTGCCACATATGCTTTCAGACTAGTCTAAGCCACAAAAACACCAAAATGACAGAGAAGTGCTGCTCATCCTGCAGCCAGCCAGCATTAAAAAAACAAGGTCAGGTATAGTGCAGTGGATAAAATGCCTTATTTGTGCTTAATAAAATGAGCTTGCCCAGTATTTCAGGCACCCTGATGCGATCTTTCATTCTCTGTGATAATTCCAGCTAAAAATACCATCTGCTGTTCATTTGCATGTCCGTTTCAGGTGGCTGCTGACTGTAGGTGTGATTCTGAAACTACTGCCAAAGATGTGTTTCTACATTCCAGGAATGACAAAAATAAAATCTATTCATTTTAGGGAAGGTAAAGTACAACGTAGCTGCTAGAAATCAATCTCACCATTTTGTTTCTATCATTATAAATTGTTTCAGGCACATTTTTTTCTGAGCGCTCCTTTACCATATAAAGACTTTAGTACCAGGTCATTCTCAAGTTTGATTTGCACCGGTCCTACAATGTTGCATCCTGCTTCCATTAGATCCAACCTCCCACTCCAAGTCCGACAACGACTTCTGCCAGCTAGTTGCCGTCCTCCACCTACTCCTTCACATTTGGTGTAGCCTACTTTTAGCAGTGTGGGAGGTGACATCTTAAAAGAATAAAGCACTGCCTTATCATTTACTGAAATTAATAATAGCATTTATCTGAAAATGCAATGATAAATAAGAATAGTGACAAATATACCGATGCTGTCGCCACAGAACATACCAGAAAATGCTCTAGACTAAAAGACTACCCGAATATTTTTGTGCACAGTGAAAATCCATCATACATTCAATATCCGCTCAAATTAGACAATGCAATTGATAGATAAATCCATTCTTTCTGTTTTTAAGAACTACTATTAATGTTATATATGTAGACTTGAAGACAGTAGAAAAAATAACAACCAATTGAACAAACAGACAAATACATAAACACATAATGCCTCTAGATAAGGCTGCTTCTCTCCCAAATCAGTTTTACAGAATGTTTTGAAAAAATGGAAAAGGCTCCATTTAAAGCCACCATGAGTCACAAGTGAAAATTTGTGACTTTTATGGTGCGCTCGGTTGCTGTAATGTCAGACGTTACATCAGCAGTAGCTATGGTTTACAAATGAGATTTAGATGTTGAATGGAGAAAGTGAGGGGAACAGAGAGGAGCCTTTACCCTGCACTTAAAACTGGAAAAAATATTCCACTCTGCTCCTTCTGAGTCATTTTAAGTGAAATGTTCACTCATATGACTCCATGCATTTTTAATGGGCAGACTGTTGAATCTACCAGTTCAACTGCTGGGTAACAAAAATAACTAATTAGCAAATTACACAGCAGCAACTCAATGCATTTAGTCATGCAGACATGGTCAGGTTGACCGGCTGAAGTTCAAACTGAGCGGTTGGGGAAAAAAGGTGGTTTAAGGGACTTTGAACATGGTATGGTTGTTGGTGACAGATGGGCTGCTGGTATTTCAGAATTTCTACTAATCTATTGACATTTTCTCACACAACCATCTCTTTACAGAGACTGGTATGAAAAAGAGAAAATATCCAGTGAGCAGCACTTCTCTAGATGGAAATGCCAGAGTTCAGAGGAGAATCGCCTGGCTGCTTTGAGCTGATAGGATGGCAACAGAGACTCAAATAACCACTCACTATAGCCAAGGTTTGCAAAAGAGTATCTCTGAATGAGAACCGTGTTGAACCTTGAAACAGATGAGTTACAAGAGCTGAAGACCAGATCATGTGCCATTCCTGTCAAATAAAGACAGGGAACTGAAGCCTCAATTCACATAGGTTCATCAAAATTTGACAACAGAAGATCAGAAAAATGTTGCTTGATCTAACAAGTGTCGATTTCTGTAGCAACAACTGGATGGTTGGGTCAGAATTTGGCATAAACATGAAAGCATTGATCCATCCTGTGTTGTATAAATGTTTCAGGTTGCTGGTGGTGTAATGGTGTGGGAGATATGTGGAGCAACTGAGTGCTATCATGTCAACATAGGCCAAAAAAGACAACTTCAGTAAAGGAATGCCCCTGGATAAATGTAAAAAATGTAATCCTATTTTCTTCAGAACAAGTAGAGTTCCAACTTTAACTTCAAAGTTAACCTAAACTTTTCACATTAAAATTAAAGGAGAGAAGTTTTAACATCATTTACTTAAGTAAATTTAGACAATAATCTAGAAATACCGTCCAAAACAGCAACTCTTTGCACCATCTGATAAGATGCTGCACTGTTTCCAAACAGAGATGTGCTAAGCGCAACTGGTAAGTTTAAATGAGAAGAGAAATTTCTGCAATTTCATGTGGCGCCACACGTGAGCTGTGTGGCTGAAATGGCAAACCATTGGTAAAAGAAAAAGGGTTAGTCAAAAAAAAGAAGAAGAAAAAAAACAAGCACTGTTATTCACACTAGAAAAGTTCACATTTTCGGGTAATTCATAGTTTATGACAGCAAAGTGAAGCTCAACCATCTGCATGCTGACTCTAAAAATATGTACCTGTTTAAATGGTCCTGAAGCTGACCTAAGCGTTGTTCCACCTCTCCATATGTGATTTCACTGGCAGAATTATCATCCTCTCTCAGGTCCTGGAACTGCGCTGACTCATCCAGGTAGTCTGTAGGCTTCTTACAGGCCCATTTATCACAGCACAGATCTGGAGGACCAAACCAACATGCATGATTTACATCCTCACTTGCAGGTCAGAGCAACGTCATCACTAAACATTACTAAAATAGAATATAATTAATCTCTACAGCAAAGCTGTGTGTAGATCCTTTGTTGTAATTTATCACACTGCTATACCAGGAGAATTATTATATCGGTGTTTTCCAGTTGCAAACTAACCCTGTTATCTCTGTTTGGCACATGGTAGTATTTAACCTGCTGTCTAGTGATATGTGTGGAGCCTCTTTTGTTGTTTTAAACAGAGGGGTGGTTAATTTGGTGATTAAGTTATCTCACTGAACAGACTGTGCAGGTGGCTTTGCACTAATACAATGAGTTGCATAGATTTGTTTAGAGTTTGGGCTGAGGGTGCATTGACAGTCGTTCTCTCGGTCCGACTTTGTATCACGTAGAACCCCAGCTCCAAAACAGTTGGGATACTGGGTACATTTTAACTGGGTAAATTTATTTTATTTTCAATAAAACATAGAAAATCAGGTCATTTTAAATTTGATTATAGCACATATAAACAACAGCACATGGCCTATTGAATCATGCCATTATTTATTTAAAAAAAAAGAAGCCAAAATATAAAAATGGTGTGTGGAAAAACCAAGTATATCCCATGATTCAGCACTTTTACAGCAGCAGTAACGTAAAGTAATTTGAAGTAATTGTTTTCTGTATGACCTTATCAGTCTCTCATATCATTGCGGGGGAATTTTGGCCCACTCTTCTTTACATCATTGCTTCAATTTGCTGAGCTTTGCAGGCATTTGTTTATACACAGCTCTCTTAAGGTCATATCACAGCATTTCAATCAGGCCGAGGTCTGAACTTTGACTGGGCCATTACTGCATCTTGATTCTTTTCTTTTTCAGCCATTCTGTTGCAGATTTTCTGCTGTGCTTGGGGTCATTGTCCTGTTACATGATTCAGTTTTGCTTTAACTGTTGGACAGATGAGTTCACACTTGACTCTAGAATACTTTGGTATGCAGAGGAGTTTAAATGACTGCAAGATACTCAGGTCCTGTGGCTGCAAAATAAGCCCAAATCCTCACCTTCCTACCCTCGATTTGGCAGTTGGTAATACACTGTGTTTGGTTTTCACCAAATGTGGTGTTGTGCATTGTTATCTGGTTTAAATGATGGTTTGTTTACAAGAAGCTCTACAAACTTAACCTTGCAATTTACAATTTCTCTGATTTAGTAGTGTGTCCACTCCTGGAATGACTGGCAACTGTCTTGAATGTTTACCACTTATGAATAATCTTTGTCACTGTAGAATGATGGACGTAAAGTATTTTGGAAATGGCTTTATTACCCCTTTCAGACTAATAAACTGCAGCAATTGGTTCTGAGACCACTGCTGATGTCTTCCCTCCTCAGCTGAGCAGTTGCTGCTTTTGGTCCCAAAGTCACGGCTATGGCCAAGCGTTCTCTGTTGCAGCGCCACTGCTTTGGAATAACCTTCCTCTCCATATTAGACAGGCTACATCAGTGCCAGTTTTTAAGTCTTTATTAAAAAACTATTTTTATTCTCTGGCTTTTAACTCTGTGGGTAACTGATATTTTTTTTAATGTTCTTTTTTATTGCTATGTCTGGTTTTATTACTATGTGCATATTAGTATTGTACAGCACTTTGGTCTACCAGGTGTGTTTTTAAAGTGCTATATAAATAAATAAATGATGATGATGATGATGAAACGAGCAAACTGTCAAAAGTTATTTTCTACAGAGATAACTTGCACGGGCTGATGATTTTTTGTCTGAAGGACTGCAGTTGCATGCTGTTCCTTTTCCACCTGCACTTATAAAATTGTCTTCAAAAGAATATTAAATGTAGAATAATTTGCGGATGGAATCATATCAATAGTGATCTACAGCATGTAAGGCATTTGTCTGGATACTGGACTAGAAAAAAAAATTAAGAAAAACTGCAAGACCCTGCAGCTCTTCATATGCATGTCTGCAAGGGAGAATAATGCAGTCTTAAGTCTATGATTTTTGAGACAGATGACATCCTGTCTCTTAGAATTATAATCAGCTGAGCAG
Source organism: Maylandia zebra (assembly GCF_041146795.1). Lineage (NCBI taxonomy): Eukaryota > Metazoa > Chordata > Actinopteri > Cichliformes > Cichlidae > Maylandia > Maylandia zebra. Next base: position 21,744,678 of record NC_135182.1, on the reverse strand, counting down.
CATTTTGGCAGAAGGCAACCTAAATATTTAAATTCCCAAGTTTTTGCTCAAAGCAACTCTAGAAGCCTGGGAACATCCCAACACTCTCCACACAACCAGTCACCCTCTTAGAGCTGCTAATGCAGCGTCAAAGACATTGTCCCTCAGTGTCTTCCCACCACTCACATTAGTGTTTGTCCTACAAATATTCATCACGATTTGCAACACTGCTTTGAAAGTTCTTGCCAAAAAAGCTACAATTTTATCCACCAGATATTTACAATTCATCTGTAAGACAAGATCTGTTACCTTCAAAAGGTGGTTTTCTGTCCAAGCTGTCTCTGACAATAACGTCTGAGTCTAGGCCTGGAACTGTGAGTGAAGAGCGACCCAGAACTACTGAAGATCTCTTTAGGCACGAGTTAGACTCTCTCTCCCTTTGAACTTCTTTAACCATTTCTTTGCTTTCCCCTGTAGAATGGCAATCAGCAGGAGTCAGTGGAATAACACCATATCCCATAGAGGACAGACTTTTGCATATCGGAGCACCAATCCATGAATAATAACAAAGAAAAAAATTTGCAGCCACAAAGCATGCTTGACAAGGTTCTCCTGTATGTTTCTACTGACCTTTAGACAGATCTGCTGTGAAAGAGATTCTTCTTTTCACATTTTTATTTCCCTCACCATCTGAATCACTTTCTTTGACACTACAGGGCTGCAAAATTAAAATGCTTCAATCAGAAAATGTGTCAGTTACCAAGAATAAACAAAAAAACATAATTTAGGCAAATTACAATATGAATACTTGTTATCAAAACACCCATTAAACACATAGGTCCAAAATGTTCTTACATTATCTGCCTTGGTGGAGTCATCTCTCAGGTTGAAAGTAAGCTCCAGGTTGTTGAAGAAGTGATCTGCAAACTCCGGGTACATGTCTAGCACCTCCAGCAAATCTTCTCGCTGAATGGTGCTCAGGTCACAGTAACTCAGAGCCCGCACATCAGCGTTAGACTTTCCAGGCTTGGCATAGAGATGGATCATTTCTCCAAATATGTCATTTTTACCTGGAGGTGACAAACACACAAACAACAGGTAATCTTGACAGTTTTAGTGGGAAGATGTAAAAATGCTGACTTGAGCTACAGTGAGTTCCAAAAAAAGGCATGACGCAGGCATAAATCTCTGCTGCGATTACAATAGGAATTTATTTATCACTCTGATTTCACTAAGGGGCGCAGAGGTGTTTGTTTTTGTGGATAATCAAAATCAGACAGCCTCTAATTTCTGTGTAGATCGTCTCCCAGGGCCGGCACATCAGTTGTCTTTCTATCTTTGATCCATTATTTATGTTGAGGAGTAACTACTAACACGCAGCAGCTTTGATGCGATGGGTAAAGGAGGGCTTGATTGCAATTGACACACTTTACTTGTGCACTTCAAAGGCAATTTTTGCACTGATTTTGGCTATCACATAATTAAGCCAGCTCTTCAGTGAACTTGCAAAAAGTGAAAAAAAACAAAAAAATCTACGGTAAGCTTAGCTTTTAGTCTGGAGAATAAAAGAGCTTCCTTTGCAGAAATAAGGGCCCATTTTCCAAAGGACGAGAGGCCTGGTTTAAAGGGCATCATGAAAAATCCCTTTGTTGGTGTGGGGGGTTCACTAAATGCCAACAGTGTAAGCAGGGGTTCAGAAGAAAGAGATATGATATGCTGGCTGCCAGTGTGCCTTTCACAGCATGCACCGGACACCTTTCGGCCACAGAGGAAAGCCTCACACAGACTGGTGTGTCTCTCCCCCGCACACAAACACAGAGCTCTCCCCACAACGATTGATTAGGATAAGAGATTAATTCCTCACCTGTAGAACAATGCTAATAGCCTTGCTGGAGTCATGATCATTACAAGAGAAAAATACTTTAACACCATGGGCTGACCATTGCCATGTTAGAGGTTGGTATAGTTCCCCATGTGAGAATAAACTATGGCGATGGAGCATTATAATTATGCTTGAGTGGCTTTTCCACGATAATCACTAATAACACGTTTTGTGTGATGCAGCAACCGTTGCGAAGCTGAAACCTCATTCTTTCAGGTGCAGCTTTAGTGAGAATTAATCTCATGAATAATGAATAAAATCTAATCCAGGCCCGGTCTGGAGTGCATGAATGAAGTTTACCCATGAAGAAAAAATAAATAGACATTTTTCCAGTATTGGTATTTTAACATTGATGCATCAAGCTCAGTATCAATACATAAAGAATGAAAAATATAGCTTCAAATTTAGAGCTGCTAGTTGTTTTAGCCAAATCTCCTTTTTACTGACATTATTTTAATACTCTCTATTTTGCAGCTTTAACTCATTTCCCAGTGCTGTCAAAAAAGTGGCACCATTTTCACTGCGTTCTTTGAAACTGCCAGACAACCTTCCATGAGGCCACTTAATAGAAATGCCAGAGTGTCAAACCTGTCACACAAACACCCCAGAACACTCACAGAAAACGAAATGTGAAAACCCACATGAAGGCACATTTTATTTTGAATTTTCTGATGCTAAATACGCCAAGGTCCAGAACATCTGTGCACATTGAATTCACATGTGGGTACTAGAATGTTTCTTGTACAGTATGTGCTTCCTCTCTGACTATATAAACAAAAGGTAAATCTTAAAGATCTTTTTACAAAATCAACAATAAGCTCAAAACAGTATGAGACTAAATTAGACCTGCCTAAAGTTTTAGTTAGCTTGGTGCTGACATTTAACACACAGTCAGCTGAGCGATCTAAATACAACAGGGAGGTGACATTGACTATTACAGTTCATCACATTTCCAGGTGGAGGCAGAGGATTTTATGTGTAGCAGAGACTGACATTATATGCACAAAACTCCTGATAGACATTGGCAAAATGTCAAACAGCACAAAAGAGTTTACTCTGGGTATAAAACATTTCCATACAGGACTTAAATTTAAAAGCTCTTAATCAACTGAGCACCATCCACCCAACCTACTTATTGTAATTGAGACAAAATATCAAATAAACACTAGATGTTAGTACACATCAGTAAAATGATCAACAAGGGGTTGTATTTACCCAGGATAGCTACCACAATGTCATCTTTCAAGATCTCAATAGAACCACGCGACAGAAAATAGAGAGCAGTGAGCACATCACCACCGTGGACCAGAGTGTCTCCGGGAGGCACATGAGCGGAATTGAAGCGCATGGCCAAGGCCCTCAAGCATCCTTTGGTGGCTCCTTGAAAAGCTTTGCAGTTGTCCAGAAGACAACTGTTGAGGTGAAGGCAGATGTCTGCCTGTAGGCACTCGGGAAACCCTTTTAACACCTAAGATGCGGAGAAAAAACAGTAAATAAAGTGCTCAAAACATTTGTTTGATATCCTTACAGAGATGTGTTTCAGAGATAATTGTGACCACATCATCAGATCAGTTTGTCAAGCTTTGTTCTCTCAGATACAAAAGAACACAAGTTAGAAAAAAAAAAGCACTTTCAAAAGAACTTTGTATAGAGGTGGCCTCTAAACTTGTGAGTTTTTAAAGAAAACAAAGCAGCCATACACTTGAGGTGGGCTGACAAATACTAGTATTTTGCAAAGGATGGCACTAAAAGGATACTCTCCCCTGTTGATTTTAAGAATTTAATTAATAGCATAAACACAGGCATGCAAGGAAATGTGAAGTACATGCAGGCTTGAATGGATGCTGCCATTACAGAGAAAGGAGAGCATAAGACATATGAAGATATTATGCATATTTTTCAAAAGAAATAGGCTGTCATGACATTGAAATGATTAATATGAATAAACTACACTATAAGCTGAACCGGTAACAAAGCAGATCAGAATCAAAAGTGTGCTATGCGTTTGCATCTACACCTGTTAATCTAGTGTAGTTATGCACTGAATTCATACTCTGATATATAGAATGTACTGAGTGAGTCCATCAAACACTACGTTTACATAACTTACTAAAGCTGAGATAAAACAAAAGTTGTTTTTTAAAAAATATTGTTGGTTTTTGTTTTATAGCACTAAATCACTGAACAAGAATAATGTAAAGCAAACTTTAGACATTACAATAGTAGAGATGTGGTAAGTATTCAGAAAATTACCAGGAGCTAATTCATGGGAATGTAATGGTTCACAAAAAATGTAACATTTGCCTTTTTTTTTCTTAAATAAAGGATTTATTTAACCGTCATTTTCAAAAATGTACCTGGGAATAGACGTCTACTGGTAAACTTGTACTATTACAATCTCAAATGTGAAAAAAAAATCTTTGTATGTCTCTAAGTTTAATGTCTTCATTTTATTATATTACTTCCTTCCTCATCATCACAGTATCTGTTGGATTTCCTCACACATGTCCAATTAGCCAGTCGGTCACTTTGGTATGTACAGCACCAGTTGTCTACCTCCCATTTATCAGAATGTTTTTGTATTATGCTGTTAATCTTCCAAGGCATTCCCTTCTCGCCTGTCCCCAGTTAGATTTATTTGCTACAATGCCTGACCTTCAGTGTCTGACCTTAACTTTGATTAGAGACTATCATGTTGAACTTCAGTCTACCTCCTGTGTCCTGCATCTGGGTCTTCTAACCCACAGTCTGTAGACAGCATAATGAGGTTCTTATTTTAAACAGTGATCAGACAGAAACCCATTTTAAAAATTTAAAGAAATTAAATATGTACCTCCTGCTCTTACCAATGAAGAGATGTTAATCCAATTGAAAAGCAGACAAGGGAGAGAAAAAAAGCTCTTTTAGTAGCATGTATTTATATTGTCATCAGTGCAATCACTTGTTTTGTTGGATATCCATATCCATTACAGGGACAGGTGGATGAGTGACTTCAGTTATTTACCGTATTCATATCAATGCCATTAGTGTAGGTCCATGAGTGCTGGAAGTACTCTTCCAGCCTTTGCCTCAGAGGGTTGGGAATTTGATGAAAACGGATGAATTCCTTGACCCGTAACATTTGAGCATGATAGCGGGCCGTACCCGAGTAGAGCCTCTGGATGATGGCAGAAACATTTCCAAAAATGCTGGCATACATCAGGGCTGAAATAAAAAAACGCAATGAGTGAAGAGAAGGTACTGTTTTTACTACAGTCAGCATATTTACTGCTGTTACCCATGAAGACACAGGTAATTTGATAAAATGTCAACACATTCTGCTTAAAACATATACAATGTTTTGTGAAGGACCTGGAAAAAAGATAGATTTTTGCTCAAAACCCATTCAAGTGATAACAAAAAGAATGAAATAATGGTAAATTGAAATACAACCTGAAAAGCATATAAAATACTCACAGCCAATCAGCATGACACATATAGAAAAGACCTTCTCTGAGTTGGTGTTGGGGGAAACATTTCCAAATCCCACACTGGTCAGACTGCTGAATGTGAAGTAAAGTGCTGTGACATACTTGTCCTTGATAGAGGGACCAGAGTTAGGATCACTGTAGTTGTATCGCTTTCCAATTGACACGCCCAGATTGTCTAGCCAGCCAATCCTGTGTTCCAAGTAAGGCTTCTCCACATTGCCAATGGCATACCATATACAGGCTAACCAGTGGGCGATAAGGGCAAAGATGCACATGAGCAACATTAGGACTGCAGCTCCGTATTCAGAGTAGCGATCCAGCTTCCTGGCTACACGCACCAATCGCAGAAGCCTTGCTGTCTTCAGCAGGCCAATGAGAGTGGTAGTCTAAAACAAAAATACAATAAGGAAGATTATTAGTAATAGCAACAGTAGTTTGGATGCCAGATCAACGGTTTTAGATATTGCTTCATCATGCTAAAAGATCTGACATGTTATCTACTACTTATCTACTAAACTTGTCTGCATGTGTATTTCCTTTATATTATCAACAAGTCTAAAGCTGTGGGCCAGTTTCACAGTCACTTCACAAACTAATGAGCTTCCTTGAAAGAAAAAACTGGATAAGACACCCCAGAGCTCTTTGGTCAAAGGCAAATTAAGTGAGAAGTAAGGACACCAGCAGCCCATAGATAAATCTTCATTTGTTCAATCCTGAACACAGAGGCACACTCATTTAATGGGTCCCTGGGAGCTGTGTAGCTGCTATGTGTCAATAAGAAATGTGTTAACAACTGTAACTGCAATTCCTATTAAAAGGACCATTTGTTTACCTGACAATTACAGAAGAAAAAGTCCAACAAGAAACAATGACACTTCGTTCATAATCACTTCTTTATATCGTTTACCATTAGTTATCTAAAGGTAAATGAACAAAAATCCACATCATTCTTCTATAAATATTTCAGAATTTCTCTATCTTTTATCAAAATGTTGACAGTCATTGCAGCACAGGTTTACCATTGGTGCAATTTTGGAGGAAATAGGACCGCCACAGTAGTTTCTAACTGAGACTTTAAACTTAAAAAGGGGTTCGATATCTCCCCATCACTGATTTATAATATTAACAAAAATGTACTTTAAAATATTTTCTCACAAAGCAGAAGAAAAAGGTAATATCTTGCATTTCTGCAAACTTCAAATACAGCAGCTTCAGTTTCAATCTGTTATAGTAACCACTCATGGCAGTTTTGAGGCATTTTTGGTAGATTAAGAACACTGAATGAGGGTAAGCTACAATATCTAATTATTGTATATATACAATAACTTATTGTACGTGAGACGCTATACACTATAGCCATATTGTATGTGGCCATAGCGTAAAATAAATGACATTTATTTTTTTACATGCCAAATACTTTATGAGGAACAATGGCATGCACATTTAAAGTTTCTTAGCCCCAGATGCACGTATTTCCTGTTAGCCAGAGATGGGCAGTAACAAACACATACTATACTTAAGTAGAATTTTTATGTATCTATAATACATACCTTTTAACAAATATCTACTTTCTACTACTTCTACTACTACTTTAGGCTTAAACCATTTGAGGGGAGTTATTTCTTGCCACAGCATGCCTTCAAACACCAAACTAATTTGAATCTAAATGGAGGGAACAATAACATATAAAACACAACCTTATTGGTGTATCCCCCACTTGCGCTTATCATACACAAAGAGTTGAAAGAGCCAAAAAACACATAATTTATGCATCATTAATATCACTACACCTAGACGTTAAAGTCAGCCAGAAGCATTGAAGGTGCAGATATCTGTAAGTTGAAGTTACTGTTCTTCCGGATCTATTGCTACACAGCAAGCACAAAGCCAATCACTTCTTTCTTTTTTTGTTTTACATGGCAGCTAATTTCAAAAGCCACATTTCTAGCAGTTAAACAAATATATCGTACACAATGTGTTGCTGAAATTATGATTTTCATTTGCTTTTTAAAGGTTGCTTCATATACTAGTTGTTTTAAATCAGGCAACACTGGCTACTTAAAACAGTCCATTTTAAAACAATGCAGTATGTTGGACCAATGCAAAGCAGCTATAGTGTTCATGGTTAACATCAAGTGTAGCAGACAAATTTAAGGTGATGATGCTGATCAGATTCACTCATTGAATTCTGTCTTTACACTAGATTTATGCTGTTTGGGGTGGGAAATCAGTCAGAGATAGAGCATGTAACCCCAGCTTAAATCTTGTCAAATTGAGTTGGCTAAATCCACAAAGAGCAGCAGCACAGGTCAGTTCATCACAGCCTGTTCACAAAATCTACTGAAGCTCACAACAACAATTATTGTGACTTATTTGTGATTCTTTCCCCCACACTGCTCCACTATAAGTGATCTTAGGGTTCCCATACCAGTTGAATTCCACTTTAACCCTTGATTATCCTCATTTTCCTGTGTGGACGCAAACCGCAATGAAGATAGACAGATGAAATAGAACTGAAATAAAGCCTTCATTCATATCATTGTATTGGTATTATTTTATCATAATATTAATATGACATGAGCTTCAGTTAGCTTTGCGTATAGCAGCTGGTAGAGGAGCAGCTATTTTTTTAATATAATACCTCTTTACTTTAGAGCCTCCACTTTTTTGCTGTTACTTGAGCAACAAAGTTGAATCACTACTTTGTGTACTTCTATGTAATGAATATGTCTACTTTTATCACCTCTACTGTCAGCTATTTTATGATTGTTATTCTTGGCATGTACCAAAATGGTTTCTTGTGAAACACTTATGGGGCATTGGCTATGGGTTAACTAAATTTGTGTCTCTGTGGCCTGTATTTGTTGAATTCAAATCATCCTTTTCTAACCAACACTAGGACAGAACCATTAATTGCCTTAAAGTATTGTAGCAATTGGTGATCATTTTCTCATTCCCTGTCTATACTCTCTTGTTCAATCTCTCCAGTTAAGTCAAGAATTTCTTGGCTGTGCTTTAATTAAAAGTCTGAATGTCAGTCAGATTTAGACAAGGTGTTTAAAGTCAGAAATAATATCACAGGGCCAGTTTTACACTGATAAATCTGAACAGAGATATATACAGAAAAGCCAACACACAAAAAGGGCAGCAAGAGAAAATCAGAGCATCACCGGTCCAGAAAGAAGGAAAAGAAGACTCAGGGAGGAATTTGAACCTCATATCCAAGTGTGATGTAAGGCTGAATGTAATGTTAATGTAAATATATAGGCAGCTCCACAAAGATTTTTTTTGAAGCTTAAAGCACTTAGATGTTTTAAAATGATAGCCTGTGCTTGTCACACTGACTCAAAATTTATTGTCGAAAACATTGCAAATCTATGCTACAGTTTACTTTTTTATGTTTTATTTACTTACTTAAAACTCACTTTCCACTTACAAAGTCCCTTTTCCCCTTAAGTATGTTAGATCTTCATTAAATCTAAAGTCCTAAACTGATTTAAAATGTGAGGCTTATGTTTGCGTATAATTGCAGTGTGATGGTAAATGAACATTAGTCTCCTTCTCAACCGCTAACAGCGCCTGTTTTACTGATAGATGTGATTCATCCAAAAAGAAAAAAAAAACAGACAACTGAAACGTAATCAAAGTGAACTGAATGAAATCACAGCATTAACTGTACCTTCACAGGTAGCTGGGTTTTATGGTTACACAGGGCTACACAGCCTCATCACTCTGTCATTCTACTAATCTCTATCAGAAACAACATTTACAGGTTCAAGTCAGGACAAAGCAACCAAATTCACAATGAAACTGCTGGACACTGGACAGTAGTTTATATAATAAACGTTCTCAAAACATTCAGTTTTTCATATTGCCCAGTTTTGCATGATAACTTTCCCAATATGTTCAATACTATGGTAAAACGAAGTTGTTTTTAAAGCAAACAGACACTGAAATCTATTTCACATATTTTTCCTACTCTAATCAAAAGGTTTACTTAAGCGATTGTAGGTTAAAACCGTCTTATTAAGCTGCTAAATTGAATGAGCCTTGTGAAAAACCATCTGCCACTGTCTCGGCTGGTTTTGTTTTCTGAATGAGAATGCTGCTGAGCGGGAATTTTCATGTTCAATCTGACATAAACATCAAGATGGAAAGCTATAAATAGAAGTCATGCAAGCACATGTTCTCACTGTATAACTCTATCTATCTATTTATAGAACAGGAGTCAATTGGTTTTTCATTTTTGGCAAAAGTGGAAGTTAAGTAAACATAGTCACATACTCGTAGTGAGGATGTGCTTTAGTTTCAAATCATGGTCTCGTTTTGTTTGTCACTGTCTGATGAGTGAAACAGATGTCCATGTTCTTTTTGATTTGTTGTCATTTACTGAACTGACTCAGCAGCAGCCGCATTGATGGAAAAGATTATTATGGTTTACTGTATAATCAGGAGCTTTCCGGGTGTAATGGAGTGTCTACAAAGCACGATAAAGCCCTGAAGTGGATCCAGAGCCTTAGGGGACATATCCTACCAACAAACAAGCCAGCAGTCCTGGCAGCCAGCCTACCAATGGACATCTCACATTTGCATGTAAGCTGTGCACACAGCCCTGTTGGCCTGCTCCTCACATAAATGCATCATTGATTGCCATTTGGTAAGCCATTAATCCGTGTAAATGGATTCTAGAATGAGGACCATTCAAAAAAAGGGAAAAAAAAAGAAGAAAGAAAGAATGAAAGGAAAAAAACATGCAATTTAAAGTAATCTCTATGAAGCCAAAATATTCAGGCTTTAAGTAGTGGAACAGGGGCAAGTACAACAGTCCAAGCATCCCTGGGGTGATGTGCAGTAAAGCTCCCTGGGAGAAAAAAACAACTAGCTGAAAAAAAACTAAATACATGTACAAAATTAACAAAAGATTACATACCTCATCTGATCCTGAGCCAAATATTAGAAGATCAAACGGAATTGCTGCCACCATGTCTATAAGGAACCATCCTTTAAAATAATGGATTGCTATCTTGGCTGGGTGGCTGACCACTTCCTCGTTTTGGTTTACATAAGTTGTCCTGAAGTTTATGAGGATGTCAATGATGAACATGATGTCCACAATTAAATCTACTACATTGAGAGGGTTGCAGGAGTATCCGCATTCTCGTCTCTTCTGCTCCTCTTGGTCATTGAGAAGAAAAGCAGCTGAGTACGGAGTGAGGATCGCCGTGTAGATGACCAGCAGCAGGATCAGCCAGTCCCAGACGGCTTTGAATGGGCTGTAGTGAAGGATCGTGAATTTGTCAATGCGAGGTGTTTGGAGTTTGTACTCTGGCAGCACATCTGCTCCGAGGGACAGGACCTGCAGGAATGGTGAGAGAGGGTCAGAAGAGCTACAAAAATCACTTGATTACATCGCTGTCAATTTTTATTTTGGGTCAACCTCTTAGAATAATTGATAATATTACAAGCTATAGGTTTTAAGCTTATGGTGCTTTTTTGGTATAAAACAATATATTTTAAATCTATAATTTGATTAAACACAGTTTCCCATTTCATATATCAATTCCACGGGTCATTTAATCAGCTCACAGACTTTAAGGAATGAATTGATAACAACTGTGACACCCAATGTGTCCTCTACAGTCAAACCGAGTTAGTCAAAGATAGCCATTATGACAAGTGGATTGCCTCTGACCTGGCACTATAAATAAATGTTACTACCACTTGTTCTCCATTTGCAGAAGGTACATTGAATTACTCTTGGAAAAAGCACTTGATAGACTGAAGAAAAGTAAAGTCTGCATACATTTTAACTGATAGATATGAATTTACTATGCAATGTGGTACCCAAATATTTGTTTTAATTTCCCCAGATGAATGAGCTCTGGTTAGATGGTAAATTATTCAATGTGGTCAGGAAAGCAAAGCCGTTCTCTGTTTCTGGCTTCACAATGTGCGACAGACTAGCAGAAAGGGCTCTCTTATGGCAGAAAATGGTGTACGATTGAGGATGAGGGCAATGGGTCTTTCTATTCTTTTCAGCACATTCCCTTATCTTCAGCACATGAATTATAGATTTCCCCATGCTAGCAGTCAGGAAGCAGATGCAGCGTTCACATCTCTGCAGTGTCTTCAAACTCCAAACTAAAATCAGCAGGGAGGGAGAACATTTAATCACGATGATGGTTCTTTTTCATTTATAGATGAGAAAGCTGTGGTGAAAGAAGTTTAAATATAAAGTTTCTCAGCTTTTCTTTTGCTTGGTTACTGGGCCCCAAAGCATTTTATAGTGTCCTACACAGAGTTCTTAATTTACTGAAATATCCCAAAACAAAACACATTTTGTTATTTATCAGAATAACTGCAACGTTATCCCTAAAGTATACTTTGTTTGGTAGTGTGCACCTGCATGCGAACAAAAATGTCTAATCAGCCAATCACACAGCAGGAGCTCAATACATTCAAGCATATAGACAAGGTCAAGATGCCATGCTGCATTCCAAACAAAGCATGAGAATTGGGAAGAAATGGGTTTTAAGTGATTCTGAATGTGGCATGGTTGTTGGAGGCATACACACTATTTCAGAATCTGCTTCTCTACTGGGATTTTCCCACACAACCATCTCTAGGGTTTACAGAGAATGGCTAGTAAAAGAGAATATATCCAATCCAGCAGTTGATGTGCAAAGGCCGAGATGAAAGGCCAGACTGACAGACCGACAGAAAGACAGTAAATCAACTAACCATGTGTTTTTACCAAGGTATGTAGAAGAAGCACTTGGTATAAACAACAAAAACCATGGATCCACACTGCCTTGTATCACCATTTCAGGCTGGTGGTAATGGGGGATATGTTCTCTTCAGCCTGCTAGAGTATTGTTGCTGACCCTGTCCATACCTTTATGACTACAGTGTACATATCTTTCAGTGGCTGCTTCTATCCATAAAATACACCATGCCACAACTCTCGGATCCTTTCAAACTGGTTTATTGAACATGAAAAACACGACTAGACTCAAATGGCTTCCACAGTCACCAGATTGCAATCCAAAAGAGCACCTTTGTGATGCTATCAAGTCAGGATGGACCAAAATCTATTCTGAAGGCAAAATGGGCGGGGTCATACTAGTAAGGTGTTCATAAAAAAGTGGCCAGCAAGTAAACATTTTACGTTTTTCCCCTCACTTAATTTTATGAAACATTGTTTTTTTTATTAGTTTAAAAATAAAACCGCAATGAATATTGACATGTCTAGCTAGCCCTAGAACCCCTGTTTGTTCAAGTGTTAAGAACATCCACTTGTGACTTGTAAACATAATGAATTAATAGGTTCTATAGGGAGTCAGTGAAATGTTCTTCTTGTTGTTCTGAAACAGAAATAGATGTTTTTTCTCTGATATTGCCACTAAGTTTGCTTCAAGATGAAAGTACTTTCATCACTCGGGACATGTACTGGTATCCTGGGTGGTTTAGGGCTCAGGTGAATATTCAACTTGAATAGTGATATTATAGCAAGAAGGAATGAAAAGAGCTATCAGAATAAATACACTTGTACTCTTGCCCTCGTGCAACTGTGTCCATGGTTCCCAGAGGTGCACTCCAAAGATGCACACATGTACAGATGTAAGACTTGAAACAAAACAGAATTGCAAAACTGGAACTTATCACCAGAATAACTGTAAACTAAAACAAAACATACATTTTTGTCTTAGACTTAGGGATTGAGACTCCTCTAACTCCATTCACTTGTATTTTGACAGCAAGTTATTTGTCAAAATAGGCAATACTAATGTTTCATTTTTCAGCTTATTGTACTAGATATTCAATAAAATCATCGAGTCATTCCAAATCAATACATAGAGTAAACCTACAAAATTAGCAGCATGTTTGTTTGCATGAAGAAAGTGTAGCTGGGCTGGAAAATAATTCCTAGACTGAATATCTGTTTCAACTCCTGGCACTACTCCTCTATTAATGTGGATGGGCAGTAGCCATATGTTATCTCTGCAGCATGATAGACTGTCAGCTGTTTGTTAGCGTCTCCAAAAGTAAGGCTTGTATTGTTTTCATCTTTTGAGTCTATCTGTCATCATGGGAAAAATGGGGAAGAGAAAACTACTGCAAAAATGATTTTGACCACTTTGGTATACACTTCTCTGGTTCAATGCCTCTCTATGTAAAAGTCTTGCTATCTCAGTTGAGTTGAGAAAAATTTAGATGATATTTAGTTATTGGCATTGCGGCTGGTGCGATCTGATTGCAACATGATTTCTTCTTTAATATAATGAGCTGTCAGTGAATCATATCTCATCATCTTCATGGAGGCATCCAATTTCAGAACTACATTTGAAATGATTAGTGCACTGGCAAGCTTCCCATCCATCCCTCTCAGTGACGTTCTTTGAAATAGAGAACCAAGGATATGTGTGGAAAGGTGGATGGATGGATTTCTAAGAGTTGGACCCAGGTCAGAGAAATGGTAGCTGAGAGAGTTTTGCAAGTCAAACAATAACAGATGCTTCAATGTAAAAATAAATTGGAATTTTCAGACTCACCTGTGTGACCTTTTCTGTTACATTGTGAGTTCTTTCTTTAACCTTTGGTGCTATGATGGGTTTCTCACTTGTTGGTGGAGAGTGGGTCTTCTTCTCTGTCCCCTCTGAGAAGTTGAGTGCAATCAGGGGGATCTTGTTGATAGTGCTATATTTGTTGATGTTTGAATCAGAGGTAGAGCCAAGAAGGCTGGACTTCACGTGGTTGAAAGGGCCTAGTGTTCAAGAGCAAATGGCAGCCACATTAGTAACCTTGGCAAGATGTAGAGGTTAACACAGTATTTGGTGGGTTTTTTTGTTGTTGAATAAATATTAAGAAATTACCTGCTTCACCCTGATTAAACAAGAAAATTTTTAATCTCCTGTCCATTTTTAGGTATTATGGCAATATAACCATAATAAGCTGAGCTTTGTATACTGTAAATCTATTTCTAGCCAGAGAGAATAACAGCCTCATTTACTGTACATGCACATCACCATTGACTAATGTAATCTTACATCAACTGATAGTGGAGGAACTACTGGGAATTTTTAGTATTTTTTCACCCAAGAAAAAATGTGCTACAACACATCTAACGTGCTTTTAGAGCTGCGGTTGGCTGTGAATTAAAGCCTACTAGGAATCGGGGGGGAAACTGATTTATTCATACACAAGCCTTTAAATTACATATGCCTAAAAAGCAATGTTTTCACCTTCTGTTTTTCTCATAGCTATACACGGATTGAGACAAATTATTTAAAAGCAATGCTATTATCTACGATTTTACAGATGTTAAGATTACATTGTGACAAAATGACGACATCTGTCTCAATCATTAGTTTACAATCATTTCAGTGCAGTAAGCCCATATAACCTATTGATATATTGATCAGATTTTACTTATCATAATAGAGTTAAAACATGAGCAGCCAATTGTAAGGTGTTGGCTGGGCCAATATATTAATACGACATAACACAGACAGACGCTACAAGTTATAGAGCGTAGTGTAGCACATACCTTCATTTGTATGGCGATCCCTGAATAAGTTTTTTGAATTGGAACTATAGCCTTCAATTTCATGAACAGATGAGGCCCTTCTCATGCTGCTGATGCTGCCTCTGGGGAAGGTATTTGACAGGGAGGTAGAGGACTGGTGTGGCTCCGAATGGTAGAGTTTCTCCCAGGGGAGTTTAGGGGATGAATGGTCAAGTGGTTCAGGACCGATGCTAGCCTGGGAGGAGTGGTGGCTTGAGCCTATGAGGGCATGTGTGTCATTGGCCTCAATGGGACTGCAAATGCTCTTGGTGGGTGATGGGAAACTCTCCAGGGCCACTGAGTCCTCATCCTCTTTGGGCAAGTCCACCATCACAGCATCTGGGTCCTCTTGCGGAAGAGATTGCTTGTTGGTATTCATCAGGCTCAAAGCAGCCTGGCGGAAACGGAAGAATCTACTCCTCCCTAAAAATAGAAAGGACATTGAGAGAAGACCTCAATGTACAGCACAGTAATATGTATATCTATAAATATATTTAATAGCCCCAGGAGCATGTCTGATATTGTTTTCCATTGTGAGTTTTCTATTGTGTATGTGTCATCATTGACTGATTGCTGTAGTGCTGGTGATTTTTTTTTTTGTGTTCCTTATGTGTTCTAGTCCTTAATGTGTAATAAACCTTTATTTTGGTTGGTTGATTTATATATGAACCTTCCAGAATATAATAAACAGGTTTCTTTTTGTTGCAAATATCTGTCTTTGTGTCCTGCACTCATCTCCTAAGTCCCCAGTACTGCAGCAGTCTGTTGTTGTTATTTGGTGCATCCTGCATATCTTTGAAGGATTACAGTCGAATACATCTATCCATTGTGCCTAAGGAAAATGGTATTTTACTCTAATGGTTTCAGTTGAATTAGATATAGTGAAACAAAGTAACATTATCCATAGTTTATTCTGTTTTGTTGTATTGTTAATATTCACATAACATGCATTCTATGAAAACTGTCTCCTTGAATGGTTTTTGATATCTTGGTATCTTTCCACTCTAGTCTCTACATACAAATGACAAATTATCTTTATAACTTTTATAAATGTCTGTAAAAACAAACAAACAAGACAAAAAAAAAAGAAGTAAATTTACTATTCTCTGAATTAGATTTTAACTTGAGTCTTTCCTTTGGTGCATAAATGCTAGTATGAAAGAAAGCAGAATGAATGAATAAAAAACTTAATTCAAGGTTTAAAAAGAGAAACAGAAAAATAACAATTCTTTGTTTAATCACAGAGTGAATCTCATTACAACAAAATTCAGTAACAGTGACATTAGGGGGCTGTTTCATAAGCACAAAAATCAAGGACAGCTACACACATCAGTCTTAAGGACATGCCTGTACTCATTCAGTAGGCTTCATCAGTTCTATTGATTTAGGCAGTTTCCAAACCTTTTAAACTGAGTGTACTGACTTTACTCACTTTGATGTCACATGACATTAAGTAAGGTCACAGTATTAATAAAGTTATCATAGGGGTCTAGTATGGTGTGCTGTTAAGGAGTGTTATATAGGCTGAAATGTTTACCACAATGATGCTGCAAATTACTGACAACATATGATGCAGTTCACCTTCCTCAGTTTTTATTTTTATGGATGCTCCATGTCGCCAGTCTCGAATTGGACTGCAGATCATTGTTGTTGTGCTAATGTTTGCTTTGGTTATTAGGTTGGAAAGATCCTACTCACTTCCTTTGACACGCTATCCTTTTATAGACTACCTGTGATGTTACATTAAATTTCTACTCCTCTGGCCCGTGTGCTGTGCTGGATATATTTTTTACTATCATGCTGCTATATTGACAAAAGCTTTTTAAAGCTTTTATGAAAAATGATTAAAGGACTGGGTCTATAAAAAAATGTCACTTATCAGCCAGGCACTATCCACTACCTTTAAGTAGAAATAATGAAAAAATGGTATGCAAAATCAATCAAAGACATACCCATATGGCATATTTACATGCCTTATTGTTGGATAAATGCATAAAAAGATGATTTTGTAGGCTGGACTTTTTTACATGTCTTGAAATGCTGTATAGTTATTTTAAACTATACATTACATTAAACTTTTCATTTAGTCCCTAAATACAGTAAGCTTGACTTCATAAACAATCATTAATATAATATTAGTACTGTAAGGATCACAATTTATAGATATCAAAAAGGATATCTACAAATTGTGTAAGTCTAGCATATCATATCATATCATATCATATCATATCATATCAAGTGTATTCAGTATTCATTAATTAGTTGTTGTGAAATCAAAATGATACAATTCTTTTATAGGTTTTTATTAGTGCATAAATGCTGACATCATAATAAGATAAGTCACTTTAGGGGCTTAATGTGTACCTGTGTGCAAAGTTAGATTGCTTACCTTCTGAATATGTGGGAGGAATTTTCAGTCAGACAGTGTATTATATTATTGTGTATCATAGTAAGAGGATTTAAAAAAATATCTATTTTAGCATATTTATGACACTATGATAGTGTGGCTTACAAGGACATCCCTATGTGTATAATTGAGCTGTATTCATTTGGCAGCATGCACAACATTTCAAGAGATGTTTTTTAGTTGGTTCTCTTCTTTAAATTTGCACCTTCTCTCATTTGCTGCGTTCCTCTCACTGAATCTGTCATACCTGCTCCAGCTAACCACGTCAAGGTTTGATGGCCATAAAAAAGAACAAATCTTTTTTCAGAAAATTACAGCTACAAAATTTAAAACAGTTTTTAAAGGAAAAAAAATGTAACCTACTAAAGCAATTGGTTTTAATTTGAAGCAATTGAAAATATAGCCTATAAGATTTGAAAGGTAATTACCAAAATTATGATTTATTAAGACACCTTAAATCTATCTATGTGGATTAAAGGTCTTGTACAATTAGAATTACCTTGCCTTGCCTTTCTAGTATTATGGCTTGGATGCAAGTGTAAACGTGCAAAAGGCTACATCAAAGACTAATGTCCTCAAATAAAAGTCCGGTGTCCTTTAGACATACAGTATGAGATTGACATTTGGATTAAAGCAACATTGGCAATCATATTAGCAAAGTACTGGACTGTTGTTGGTTGAAAAAAATCTGGCTGAGCCTGGATTTATGTTTGATTTTCCAGGACTCTACGCTATGTTCGAGAGCTGTGGACAATATTCCAGAGAATAACACTGCAGTTACAAGAGGCCAACATCAGACTCATTCCCAGAGTGCAGATATGAGCAAGCATGAACATTTAGAATTGAGTTAAAAGTTCATAGATTCAGAGTTTCAGAAAAAAGCTCATAAAGTCTCTATTATCAGAAGTCGTAAAAATTATGTATTCATAGAGTGCTATAATAACCGATTTTTTGTTAAGTCGCTGACTGAAAACACAATTTCCATTTTATGCAGCAAGAGTCTGGTTTGCATAACACAGTATAAGTGTACCATCTCTGGCTTTAGGCCTTAACAGTTGAATTTAGTGGAGGATACCTTTTAGATAGCAGCTTGAGGCGAGAGGGATTACTCTCTGCCAAGCTCCGTACAGTACTAGTTGACACCTGCTGGCCTATAACCAGCTGTCAGCACCAGATGATAATTAACACCCCTGTATAACGAAAATCACCTTTCAGAGACTGTTATATTAAATCACAGGAATAGGCATGGTGGAAATTTTCTCCAAGGCTCTTTCTATTTTGAAATCAGTGACGTTATTTCTCAGCCAATGGTACGTGTCTGCCACTGCGCTTTAAATGCCCGATAACCTAAAACTAATTTCATCAGTAAGCATTTCTTTTTTTCTATCTTCTATACTTATGACGTGAATCTTATTAAATACATATTCATTTAGAGAAATAATACTTTTAGCAATATCTGAACATAATACATTCCAATAGCCAGCAGATTCAGTTCAAAATGACTAGCATCAGTTTTTAAAACTCATTTCAACCAAGCAACTAGAATAAAATTACACTTTAATGCACTGCTATTACTTAAGAGCTGCTCAAAGAAAAAAATAAATAATACTACTATCATATATAAAGTGAAAGTGTGCATGAAGTCAAGAGTCATTGTCTCTGACTCTCCTAATCTTATGTCACATCATATGTTTATCTGTCTAATTTACCCACAGGTTTCCTCTGCTGAAGCACAGTCACAAGCAATCAAGTCTGACTAACAATGCTGGCAACAAACAAAAGAGACATACACACGTGCACATGCACACTTAAATACACACAGCACAGCACAAGATGAATGTCAGTACTCTGGAGGAATACATCCTGAGCGAATAGCCTAACTCAGGTCAAGAGAAAAGACGCTGAGTGCTTCCAAACAGAGAAGAGCAGGAAGGTTTCACTGACATTAACACCTCTAGAAATACACCAAAAAAAAGAGAGGTGTGCTATATGCTGCTCTCCCCCAGGGTGTAAAATGGATATATTTAAACATTTTTAACAAGATTACGTTATGTAAGTCGACCATTTCCTCCTTGCATGCAGATGGTATATTTAATTGCTGTTGGTGTAAACTATATTACACTGGCAAACTAAATAATGCACCATTTTTAGAACAATAAAAGCCAGCAATATGTTTAGAAGTTACACAGTGCATGAAAAGGAACACAGTACTAAATTAGAGCCTACCAAATGTGGAGGGATATTTTAGTTTTAGCCATCTGCTCTGGTATTGACATACTTTAAAGAAGCGAGGAAGGTTTTGTTTTGTGAATGGTGTTATTACATGATAAATGCAATGCATAAATGAATAGTGATGCATATTTATGAAAAAAAATCAAGTCTTCTTTTGTTAACTGAGTTTGGGTTCTGATTTTATTAAAAGATGTTCGATTGGTTGAAGCTT
Organism: Maylandia zebra; assembly: GCF_041146795.1. Lineage (NCBI taxonomy): Eukaryota > Metazoa > Chordata > Actinopteri > Cichliformes > Cichlidae > Maylandia > Maylandia zebra. The sequence continues at coordinate 21,724,932 of NC_135182.1, read as the reverse complement.
GTTTTGTTTGCTTGCTGAATTTCTTGATTCTTCTTTTAGTTCACTTATAAATCTTGTCAATTATGAGTTTAATTTCTTCATTCTCCACCTGCCTCCCATCTCATCTCAGCATTTAGCCTGTGTATATTCAGACTTCTTTTTCCTTTGTCCTTTGTCAAACCATCTGTTTTCTCCCCCTAATGTAGCTCTTTGTCTTGCTTCAGTGTTTTCCTGGATTACTCCCCATGCCGGGTTTTTGGATTTTTGTTTTGAGTTATCCTTCTGGACTTTATTGATCGAACTTTGCTGTCAGCCAAATAAAAAAAAGGTCCCTTATTATTTGCCTCCCCACATCGCCGACTGATAGACAGAAAAAAATTAAGATGGAATTTCTAGTGTTAGAAAAAATCATGACAGCAAAGACATAAAAAGAAATAGAACTTAGACACACTGATCTGCTTGCTGCTGTTACATTTATTAAACTCTTTTTCTCTTTTGACCTCGTAGTATATGAGCACAATCCCTGCATTGCCACATACACGCGAAGTATCTCAATCGTCATCACATGCAGTGAGAGGACTAATGAAATTAATCTGACTGATTAACACCTTGCATGTATGTCTGTCAGTAGTCAACCAAAAGCATTAGCAGGATCACCTGTGTGATAATACTAACCTTAAGTGACATCCAAATGAATTCAAAACTCCTCAAGTTCAAAATACAAGACAGACTGTAAATGAAAACCTTTCAAAACATCAAAATATTGTATCATTCATATACCATATATGCCATATAGGAATCAGAATGTATTAAAATACCCAACGGGTAACATAAGTCAGTGAATGGAATAAATGTAATAACAAGTAGTATCTAGTCATTTTCATTTTCATAGGAAATATTTACTTAGTATGATGTTTGTGATTATTTGTGATTTGTGTATACTCTTAATGGACTATGGCTGATAATATGATGTTTTGATGAAGCACACAGTTTGTATTAAGAGCCTACTGTTGTTTTACTCTGAACTTCAACAGTTTTGAACTTACCTGGATGTCACTTCAAACACTCAACATTACTGACACACATACACAAAGTGTTCATTTTTCAGATTAATAGAATAGAATAGAATAGAATAGAATAGCCTTTATTGTCATTGTACAGAGTACAACGAAATTGGAGTGCCACTCCCTTGGTGCAAGATTCAATAATAAATCTAAATGTAAAATATAAAAAGTACAATAAAACAATCGCAAGTACTCAAACAATAGTAAGTCTGATATATACAGGATAGCAGCATTAATATAATGACAGTATGAATAGCAGCATAATATAATGGCAGTGACGGTATGGTATAGCTAAGCAGGTTCAATTGTTTTTGTGCTTATTTACTACGGTGATAGCTCTGGGAAAGAAGCTATCCCTGAATCTGTTTGTCCTGGTTTTATGTGATCATACAGTTCCCTGATTGCATGTTGGAATGACTAAGGAATTTCCCATGTGTGCATGCTTGTTTAGTCCATATGTTGCTTGTATACCTGATGAAGGTCAGATGGACTGAAATAAGAAAGTGAGAAAACATGCAGGAGTTCTTGATATTTTTTTTTTTAAACGTTTATCCTGCAATGCACCAGTTACTCATTCGGGTATGCAGAAATTTTGTCACAGATGTTTGTATGGCAGCAAAGTTAAACAGCTCCACAGTATTTGTTAGATACTGGTGTCATTAGGGAGGTATGTCATGCTATATCACTAATTATTCCAGTAGTATTTAACATACTTACTTTGATCAGACTTTGTAGGGGATGTGGGGCTTATCTTCTCTGTGGAGTTGTCACTTCCCTCATCCACAACATACTCAAAATTTAAGATAAACATCATCACCACGCCCTCTTCATTCTTCACTGGGATTATATGAGTGTTACACTGAAAGTCAGACCCTGAAAGAGAAACAAAGAATCAGTGTCAGAGAGTTGAACATACAACGTGCCAGTTAAAAGTCCTTGTGAGAGGACTATAAAGAACTGTAAAAATGACTTACGACACCTTTGGAAAAACAGAGAAGACGTTAATATTAAAGGTCAATGGCTGTATGCCAGAATAGATGAAATAGATGAGATAAAATAAAAACATCCAGAGGTTAGATTGGTTCATGTCTGTATGTTGTTGTTCTTATGCATATATTGCATGCATATTTTAATGAGAAATATATTACATAAAATAACCAAGTTTCAATACGATGGCTGAGACAGCACGATTTAGTGTAACAGATCAAACAAGCAAGACAGATTACAGCCAACACAGAAACTGCAGTGTGCACATAGAAATAATCACTAAAAATATCCGTTGTGTGAGGCAGCGGAGCAGAAAATCCAGCGAGATCACAATTTCTCAACTGCACTGGTTAAAGCTGCGTTAGCAAAATCTACTCTTGCTTGTGGGCATAAGTGCTCACCAATAAAACTCTCTACCCACTGGACTTGAAGCAATAACACAACAGCTACTTACAGTTGGGGGACATATAGTATCAGTGGCCTTTTCTCGTATGAGGAAAAATGTTTGCTCTGAAACTACTCCAGTTATTATTACATTATAAAAACCAGTAAAAAAAAACAGCCCCATTTGAACCTTTTAAAAAAATAAAAATAAAAAATTAACACGTGTAGATATATTCATCATTTTGAACTGAGCTATAAAATCAAATTGTTTCATAGTAAAATTACACCTTTGTCTCTCTGTGTGGATCTGTCCGTCATTTTGTCTGTCTGTTTGTGTTGTGCTCATACTCACAGAGGACACATATTACCAGTGTTCGCTGCAATTTCCTCAGGGCTCACAGACACCCTGCCAGCAGCATTCATTAGCAGTAGACTTGCTGTCTGACTAAATATAACAAGCTTGGTCTGTCTCTACATGCCACAGTTCTCTTGGACAGATTTCAGCATCAGAAACCCCAGAAGTGATGATAATGTAATCTAAATGAAATGGAAAACATTGAAAATGCACCAGCTGGTGTTAGAGAATAGTGGAATTCAGTGTTTCACAGGTACTGAGTGAATTAATGGAGTAAATGGAACAAAACACAGTTACATATGTGATGTGTTACTAAGAACAGAAGGTGTGCTGTGTGCAATCTCATCTCGTGTAAAGGCTTCCTGGTCATGTTACGTTATAAAGTCGAAAGTGGCGCTTAGAGAGCAGGGCAACCTCGAGTCCTTGCCCAATTTAAATCCCCTGTTCATAAAAAGCACTTTTCCTGCATTTCCCAGAAATCCTTCACCTAATTCTGCATTGTCCTTTCTGTAAAAGGGAGCACTTTGGTATTGACTTTGATCTCTTTGAGTTAACACTGTTCATTTGTTCAGAAAGGGAAAGTAAGTGGATGAGAGTTATTCAGAACTGATTGTCTGATAAACAGAATAAGAGTAAAAAATTGTGAGCTTACAGGATATAAAAACAGTGCAACAAAGTTCACCAGTAAGAAGAAAGGTGGGAAAACTGTAGTCACAGTTCTGATGTGTGTTATGGACATAAAAAAACAGTTTTTGTTAAGACTCACTTTTAATTATACTCGGATCAAGTATGTAGACCAGTTTGTCAAGTAAAAAGATCCACCCTGGTACAGAGCAGGTGAGTATAAGATAAAGAATATGTAAGGTAGAGTGTAGACTGTTAGTTGTAGTTATTTCAAGATATATCCTAGACAAAGAACAAGGGACAAAGTGGTTTATTAGCATGGACGAATGAAAAAATATGGCCAAGACTTCCTCATTTCTCTTCCTTACTTGAACAGATGTGGATACCATCCTTGCTCTATTGCTCAGCCGTGAATAGACTTCTGTAAATTTTACTTTAAATTTTCATTTAATTTGACAGCTCTAGTAGAGATTAACAGGAAAAAAGACCGAGGAAAGAGAGAAGAGGAATGAAATGGTCAGTTTTCACCCATGTGCTATGTGCCTGAACTATTTAGCCATCAGGTCACCCAGTTAATTCAATCTCTGTCTTTCTGTGTGATTATGTGTTTTTTTGTCCGCAAACTCTTCCTAGATAATCAAATAAACAAAATTGGCATAAAGGATACATCCAAGGATTTTTATCTATATCAAATATTATGGCATCGTCATATTGCCTAGCAACCACTCACCGACAGCCCAAAATGACCCATTTTAAGCATCTGTGCACCGACAATACCTTCTGTCATTATTTTACAGCAATAATATCTAATTATATCCACAAAAGCTGAATTATACATGTCGAGCAACCACCTCGTAATGGGTTAAGGGAAGATGCTGCCAGTAACTATGTGAAATTGATACACAGTGCTGCAATGAAAACTTCCTTGCGATTACTTTGATCACTATAGCAGATTGGCACAGTTAGCGATAGTTTGCATGGAAGACTACCCCCTTGGTAAGTACTTGGCCAATGTTTGCAGAAAAAGCATCAAGACCACTACAATTGCTAATTGTTAATGTGCTAATGTACAAAGCAATTGCAATGAATGTTTTTGGTGTAGCTGCCTACTTTATTTCACCTAGCAACAGATAATACCCTCTACCAACCACTTGCAAACACTGAATACACCCGAGCTTCCCAGGGGTTTGCCCATTGGTGTCTAGGCCTGTGTGACTGAGGCTAAATATTACCAATTTTTGGCATATGAACACTAACTACCTTTCTTTCTTTCTTTTAAATTTTTTTTATTGTGATAAGCATATCAGTTTGCCGACAGCATGAACAAGGAAAACTACTAGCATGCACTAGTATAAATAAATAAATAAACAAACACCATATGGCTTGCATGGTTAAAGACACATTGTGTTCATTCTGTTAGGCACATTTATATTTACATTATAGCTAATTAACAGAAGAGTGATGTAACTGCATAACTAACCAGCAAAAAATAATTAAATGCTAAGCTTAAATGCTGTAAAATCTAGCCTGAATAATAAGAATAACTAAATATTTATATTAGTAGTAGTTACTACTAATAGCTGATAGTGGAAATAGTGGTGTAGTCTGTTTTTCAGAGAAGGCTCCGTGATCAGCCAGGATGAAACTGTAAATTCAGCAAAAAATATTTCTGGGCTGGGCTTTACCTGACCAGATGGGAAACAATAGTCATGTTTAAAGGCTAAGCCATGGGGGTCCCTTCTCATCTGGTCTCCTGCTGAATGTCACCTTTACCGAAACGGATGAAAGCAAAGCTTCTTCTAACTCTTGAGTTGAATCAGCACGGACAGTGTGTTACCAAGTTTAATCTCATAATACGCTCTTATTCACGTTTTCATTTTAATTGTTTTGGAACCAAACAAAGGACACAGTGCTTCTTCCTGTTAAACAACAAGCATATTCAGTCAGAAGAACAGGGAGTTCTTGTTTCTCTGACCAAAAAAACCCCAATGGCAGTGTGCCATGTGATCAGCTGAGTTATTTGTTACCAGAAAAAACAGAAGTGTCATTCACAGTTTAAGTCTACTGAAGGTATTTTAGTAAACATTACTGCAGGGGCACAAATCTGAATTAATTGTAATTAAAATTAGTTATAATTTATTTGTAACTAACTGTTACTGTTAAATCATAAATCAATTTAGCAGTTTTTTTAGCTTATCACCAAATTAATATTCTAGAATATCCAACATGTTAATTAAGTGGGGACTTAGACAATAGCAGACCTCAATCAAATCTTATTATCTGAGGATGTGCGCTTGTTATTTAAATGTTACAGTAAAGGCAAGCCATAAAATATGTGAATAAAAATGAAATTCAGATGAAAAGATCCCATTATATGTGACACCACCCCCTGCTGGGTAACAAATTGCCTTGGCAGACATCACTTCACAGCTGAAGTATCATTAGAATAAAACTGCCAGACAATTTTTATGAAGCTAAGGTATTTTTCAAACTCATCAAGAAAGGTTTTCAGATTTCTAACTTAACCTATTTACAAGCATTTATGTTTGGATCACAGAGTTAGGAGAGAGTGAAAGGAAATAACAGAAAAAAGCAGTATTAATATATAACAGTAGAGTAAGAAGCTCAGTGACATTAAAAACAAGGTGTACTGAGTATCAAAGCTGTGTGAGCCCCATCAAGTCTTACCGATGTATATGTTTTTATACTTTTCTATTGTCGTGTCTTGGATTAGCATTTTTGCCTTTAGATGCAGTCAGGCGACACTTAAAAATGAGATTATTTCAAGCAGCTGCAACTTTTATCAATCAAATGAAGAATGCATATAGTGCACAAAGTATACATTGCATAAACAAATGCGACAAGTCAGAAACAAAACTGAGGTTTAACACAAAATGAAATTCGTGAAGCCCCTGAGCTGAACATGTCTGCAAATAGTTCAGAGCAAACACTTTTGCTTTAATAAATAAATAATAAAGTGACTGCCTTGTAAAAGCTATAGCCCTTCTGAAAAAAAAAAAATCAATTCTTTCAAAAGGATTTTGTTAAACTCTATTAGGAGAATCAATAAAATATCATCTTTTTGTCTGTTTACTGATGTTTTATGCAATTAAGGCCTGAGCTTTTACAGGTCCACTCAAGGACAGCCAGAGACTTTTCAAACCCATTGCAGAATTAATGTGTTTTTATGTTTTGTTCACTGTGGTCCTGAATCTGAATCCTCACCTGTCTTGTCTTGTAGCACCTTGGTTCCTGGAGGAACGTTGTTTCACCTCACTGTGTATTTTTAAACTGTATATGGTTGAAGTGACAATAAAGTTGAACTTGAACTTGAACCTCATTCTCGCTCCCTATTTCAACTCCAAGGCCTTTTTTGTTCCAGCCACTCTGAATTTTGGTTGTGTTCACTCTTCTCTCAACCCAGGCTCCATGTCCCTGACCCTGCACCTCTAAAGAATACTGCCACCACCATGCTTTGCTGGGGGAATAGTATTAGCCAGATGCGAGTTTTCACCAGACAAACTGCTTGCAGTTCTGACTAAATAATTCAATTTTTAGACTTTCACAGTTCTTTAAAAGCAATTTTTTGCAAAAGCCAAGAAGCCTCTCATAGATTTTACTTCTGTCTATCTCTATGTCCTGATTTATGGACTGCTGCCAAAGGGTTGTGCTGCAGGTTTTGTTCTCTCTGCAGAGAGCTTCTGAAGCTTTCTTCAAAATACTGGTGGTATATTCTCTTACCAAAGACCAACGTGCTTGATTACTCAATTTGCCCAAATGACCAGCACTATGAAAGGCCCTTTCAGTTTCACATTTAATTCATTTCACAATTATTTTGTGCCTTGGAACACTCAAAGCTTTAGAAATTACGAAGGATGCAAACAAGTAAGGGTTTGCACCCTTAATGACCCATGGTAACCATGGCAACTGGATAGCACTGGGACAAGGAAAGCCAATATGTGTGTGTGTGTTGTGTGTGTTTTGTGCAGCCAAGAGTAGATGCACCCTCATGCTCAGCAGACCTCCTGAATAAAGTCGTGGTTAAGCCCTGCCCTGATGTATGCCTCACCAAATGTTATCATGGCAGTGTGCAGAGTGTCTCATGACTTAATTTCTTCCACTAGGTATGTGTAAAATATAATTAAAGTCAATTGAATGCAAATGACTGTAACTTGTCCTGCAGCAAAGGTTCTAAACACACTGATAAAAACATACATTTTGACATTACTGAGTCCAAACAGGTGGGAAAGAAAGCCAATTTGAGTCAGTTAATGAAACTAGTGTATGCAGCCATCCACAGTATATCTACTGATATCAGTATTACATGACTAGAATGCCACTGTAACTCTAAAATACATTACACATTTTGCTCAATACCGAAAGAAGAAAGAAGAAAGCTCCACATGTTTAAGCGTGCCATCTGCGTCCCTGGAAATTGTTAATGTCTGTAGAACTTGGAGTACTCTAGGTGTTAAAAATTGCGAATGTGTCATGCTGCTCAAAAACTGTGGAAATACTTGAATAATTTTGACTTTTTTTGGATAATTTTTATATCACACAATGTACGTCAGTAAAGGCTTTTAGTGTTGATGGAATAATAAGGGTGTTTTATTACTTCTATATATATTTAGTCCATTTTCATGCAATTGTTTTAAGTCACAGTCCTTTTAAGTGTTTAATGCTTATCAACATATTTAACATCTTTGACAAGCAAACTCTTTTTTTTTTTTTTACTGAATGTGCATTCATTTTGAGATCTTTATATAAACTGTTTTCCCTGTGAGCCAAGAGACGCTATTTACACCTGCTTGAAAGACTGGACACTGTATTAAGACTAGCTCCCTATACATGATGGAAATTTCATTACTGTAGATTCTGTTTCCATCATCAATTATTAAAACATTGCTGCTTAATCAAGTGATCCTTTCAACACAATTGGAATGATGAGCAACAAAGAAAAAAAAGCTGTGGTGCAACTTTAAGATGTCTTAAAGACGCATAAATGCACATAGCTGTGTTCATATTTGTACACAGTAGTGTTTATTAAGGATTCATATTCTCCTATGTAAGTTGATCTGCTTTGGGAAGAAGCATGAGTAACATTGTTGAATGCAGATTTTTCTATTTGTATCCTTCCAACCATGTTCTACACAACTGTACTGTAGCTTTTAAACACAGCCCCACAACTACTAGTGAGTCTTGTATAATGAAATCTGACATGTTCCTCTTTTAGGGCTATTCTGCTTAAGCCAATATACAACATTACTGGGGCATAGCCCATCAGGACTGGTGTATGTAGAGAGAGGCCATGCAAGCTAACCCGTTGTTTAGAGTCCTTAGACCCTGTGGCAATATCTCGCCTCAATGAGAGCGCTGTAAGCTACATAGACTGGCCTAATTTCATCTTCAATCAGTGTCTTCAGAGCCATCAGGGATAACTAGCAGCTCCAGCACACGCCGTACTGAATTTATATTTATTAGTTGGTGAGATTTGCTTTGTGATCTTTTAATTATGTTTAATTTGGTACAGATGCTGGCAGGTTAAATGAACTGAAGGGTATATAATGTAGGTTAACGTACGGTAGCTAATTAGGAGAAAAATACAGATGGTATAGAGAGGAACATTGGATTTCACACTCCACTACAAGAATCTCATGACATTAAAAATAGTCCATGATTTACTACTGCTATCTAATGCAAATATTGTTAGGGTTATGTCAGTAACTATCACTATCAATTTCCAGTTATTAATTAAGCTTATCTCGATTTGTTGAGTTTGAAAGGAGCTCGTGCTACAGCATGTTTTAACAAACATTTTACCGGACTTGAAATCATCTGCTTGCACGGGCTGAAAATAACCAGATGTAGAAAACCTTATCTGCTTCACCTCATACTACGAGACACCAAAGAAGGCTCGCGTGATGAAAAATGGATGTGCTATTTTAGAGAGAAGTCATCCAAGTGTCTCGCAGCACACCTTATGTACTGTAGGCACTCCCTGTCCCCTCACTCCCCTGCCACTAAACCCTCAGCAGGGGTACATGGCCCTGCAGTCCCCTTGGTGGCGTGCCACCTATGAAACTCTGCACCCAAGCATACCACATGTCCCACATCATTCAGCATGGTTAGCTAAGCTGCTGCTGTTATGTCGCCATTATCCATTTAACTTCTCTCTGCTCCATGGTGTCAGCTTCCTTTTGTTAATACTCATTCAGGTACAAAGTATTATTACACCCTGTGGAATAGGATAGCTCTACAAAGCCTTCAGGGGAAAGCATTTATCTCATTGATTATGTATCATAGCTGGTGTAACACAGCACATGTGGTATCTCTTCTAACAGCACGTCATGCTTCTTCACATAGAGGGAAGCACAAAAATTAGAAGCAAATGGTCTGGTGCAAAAGGCCTTTGCTGTGCTCCCATGGTTGCTATTGTTCCCCTACTTTTAATTTCTAAGCATTCACATAAGCTGCTTAACTTTTGCTTTTTAAGTGAAAAGAGAAATAAAGCTTTGTTGCTCCTGATGTCGCACAGCTTCCTCAAATCCAAACCTTACTTTCTTACCGCAGTTATTGGTGGAAGGGGAAAACAAACTACACCTGCCTCACTTCAGTTCCTTCAACCTCTGGCATTTTAGGCACACATCAAAAATCAACCAATACTTGGAGAAAAATATGCATGAAAAAGGGGAGAAACAGAACATTGGTAACCTGCCGATGCTGAGACTGGTTTATTTCATAATTTCATAACAGTGTGTGCTCGGGCTTTAATACAAAGGATTAACTGATTTGCATTAGGACTGATAACTTCAAATGCAGTTTGGAGACATGAAATGCAACCACTTTCTGCCCATCAACTTCAATTTGTCAGCTGTCTTGAATCAATAGGGCTACTTCTCTCAAGGATGGCATGAATCTTTTATTCCCTTAAAGCAGGCGAATGGTGTCCTCCATACCCGTGTAATGCATCTACTCTGAAAGCTGCTCATTCCCAGTCACTGCACTGTCAGCCCTGACATCTTTATTCATGAGCACACATGCTAACTATAAATTCCTCTGAGGAGTATTAAGAGTTATGTTTTGGATTCGTAATGCACACTAGGGAGGATTGTGATAGGACTGGGACAAACGATTACGTTGGAAGGTTTTCAGACTCTCATCCACAATGCTTTAAGCATTGAATGCTCACGACTTTTAGAACAGAGTGCAGAACAAGCATGCAATATGGGAAGATGGGAACCTAAATGAAGTTTCTTTAAAATCCTGTTTGCCATACACCAAGCACTTCCAGTTAGACCCTAGAGTTTGGTGTGAAATTGTCTTGCAGGTTTCTGCAACAATCTATTTAACAGTGCAGCAGCTGGATCATGATTAGCAAAAAAAAACCCAAAACATGCCTGATGGTTACTGATGGAAGATTAAGCATGTATCCATGGCACAGAATCTAATTAAACTCATGATTAAAAATTAGGCTCCTAGGATTAAATAAAATATTAACACTTTTCTTCTATTTTAGAATCCACATATATAAAACTGCTGTTTGCCCATGATTTAAAGTGATCAAATGCTAAAGAATATTAGTGCAAAGCAACAATGTCTCACCAGAAGAGGTCTCACATGGCACAAACACGGGTGCTAAATGAAAACAATAAAGCATGATCAAAATGTGCAGCTCCACAAGAGTAGTACCTTTGGGATTAACTGTGTACAGATATGTCACGCTGACCATAAAAAAAAAGCCTCATGTGAGAGCATGGCAGGAGGTGGTCAATCTGCGGATTTATGCCACTGAGTGGTAACGTCGTATTAAATCTCTCTGACTCAGGATTGCTGTCTCTCAGTACACCATTCATAATAGGACTGGCCAAAAATGAATGACAAAAGTCTACCGCTTAAGGGAGAGCATTTTCACTGCAAGCAAATCTGTACAGCAATTTTATAGGTCAATGGACTGATCCACTGTCTACTGAAACAACTGAAAACCTTTGGTACAAACCACCGCATCAATAAATGCACCATAGAGATTCAAACACACAATCAGTGTATTTTACTATATTTGAAATTTGTAAAGTAGACAAAGAATTTACTGCAAGGTAAGATTCAAAAGACAAAACATAAACTTTACAGCTGCTGATGTCAAAGACCTGTGTCCTACAAATTCACCTGCAGAGCTGCTTTGTGTAGTGCATTATTTGAGATGTAAGACTAACAATATTACAGAAACACTGTTTTTATTTGAAAAAAACAAAACAATAAACACAATCCAATAATATTAAAAAACAACAACATTCCTGTTGTATTATATGATCAGAATATTTTTTGTTTCTCGTAAGAACACGTTTCATAAATCTCTAATAACCATCATCTAGTTATTTTTTGCAGAACACATGAAATAACACCAGCATAAACTTACAGGAAGATCTAATTTTAGACTAGACTAGCCTTGCTGTTTTCCTCTGTCTGAGGTACTGTGGACATGCACCTCTGGTTGGTTAGTGACCAACTGACTGACACAACATGAAATGAGGAGAACTCCAGGTGCTCTCCAGACACCTCTCAGCTTACGGGCATGCTGTGCCAGCCCCCTTCTGTTTTACCAGATCAGTTACTTACCATCCTTGCGGTAGTAGGTGATCTCCACCTTGCGCTCCTCAGACCCAAACACTGCCTGTGTCACCTGGTTGATGGCCTCTTTGTCAGTGAGGTCACCATGGAGGAAGTCACACGTGCATGGCTTCTGCATGATGTCTGATCTTGAGAAGCCTGTCATCTCACAGAAGCCATCATTGCAGTAGATGATTGCACAGTTCTCCACCCTGGCGTTAGCTATCACAAATTTCCGGTCTGTATGAAAGAGGGGAACAAATATATATGATCTGATGTGATCTCAGTGTAAACCATGGCTCACATATATTAACAGTCAGCAATCAAGTGAAGTGCATGGCAACTACTAAACAAACCGAGTCTATATAATAATAATAACAATAATAATAATAATAAAACAAGAATCTAACATTTCAGTTTTATCCTTTTGTTTAAGAAATATCTTAACATAAAGTTACACACACACACACACACACACACACACACACACACGTATATACATATCTTATTCTGTCAATAACGTTTACTTTGTGCTATTTCTTCATCTGGTAGCAGAATTTGTACATCAACAAAATACTTACTCTGTCCCTCGAATTTCCGAATTATTATTCCAAGGAATGTGTTCTGTGGTGCAACGTGACCTCTTCTTATAGGCATATTTAGACAAAGAATATCCCGAGATCTTCAGTAAAAAGTGCCTCCACAGTAAATCCCCAAGTTGCAAAGGTTCGCTGTTTATGGGGTTTCTTTTACCAAATTCGCTACACGCAAACACTCTTTCCACTTTAAATTACCTTTCTACTTTACCGTAGTTATTTATCCCGCTTGTATGACTGAGCATCTAAATGGCTCATCTCCGAAACGCGCGGAATCGGGGAGGATTGCTTGAGTTAGGTTTAGTTCGCAAAGCATTTCGCGTTGAGGTTGGGTGCGATCCTGACGTCCTCTGTCGCGGTGTGTTGAGCGGACACAGCGGACAGTGGTTAATATGCCAAGGGGAATGACGTTGCTCTCAGGGGGCTTAGCCCGCGTATGGATAAGTCCCAGCCTTGCGGAGCAACAATGAGCATTGCTGGAATACACTACAGTATGTGCTTACATACTGCCTTGTGTGTATGGGTGCGTGCGTGCGTGTGTGTTTGTGGTTGAGGGGGAGGGGGGTCCACATAATGACAGGAGAGTTTTTAGTGGAGGGTGATAGTTAACAGCAGTTTGATAAAAATTGAAACGCACACATATTAACACTGGCAACTGACATGCTGTTTTGAACTCTTAAATAACCGTTTATACATGTTTGATACTCTAGACTGCTGTAATGTTTGCTGTCCAACATCTACTTAGCGCTTTTTTCCACTTCACCGATTTGAATATGTAAGCTAACTCAGCGACCGCTGATTAATGAATTAATGTTCCTTAGCATTTGCAAACATTTCAAAAAGAGTCTAACCGCTTGTGAAATATGTTTATGTGCTTTGTTGAGCAGCCCACTAATTAACATATATCATTACTTTTTATAACACATGCGACATTTTAACCCGAGGCTATCTACTGTACTGTCTCATCACCCGAACCCCCACCGCTGGTAGGGGAATTATGCTAAATATGGCTACAGCTAGGCAACTCCTTACAGTGAATGGGCAGATATTAGAGTGGATTCTATCTTAATCATCGAGTCCTTAGTGAAAAAACAAACAAAGACTTATTTCTATAACTGGAGAACTGTTTTTCTTTGAATGAGGAGAATTAGCATTCATGATATCTGGTGGTCTCCTAGAATCCACCCAACAAACAAGCAAACAAACATATAATTTTGCCGACAAAATGCACTTACCTTATTAATGTGTAAAATATTATACATGTAAAACTTATGTAAAACTTCAACAGTTATGTTAAACACCGTGTTATACAGAAACACCATGTACCATGAGCTTAAATATTTCATACAGGCACACAAAAATCAATCAAAAGTCATATAATTAGATTCGATATATAACCATACAGCTTCAAGCAACTTAAAGAAGTCCAGACGCTTTTCTTTGCAAGCTCCTTTGACTACGATGACCTGGATGACTGAGAATCTTCACAGACATAACCATACAGCGTTTCTTATATTTTTTACATTTTCTTGGGTTAGTGGGTCTGTGCAAGCTGCATTTGACTGACCTCCCTGACTCTTCTGTTAGTTTTCTTGTACCGTATGGATCAACGGCAGCTTGAGTAGATTCATATAGCTTGAGCAACTGGAAAAAATAATCCTATAGGTATGCTAAGCCCTTAAGAATCACTTCGGACATCTGTCCATTGCGTTAAAAAGACTAATAGATTCAAGTGATGGTGAAAATGCAGGGCGAGAGGCAGGGTACACTCTGGACAGGTTGCCAATGCTCATACATCCACAGTCCACTGAGAATAGCCAATTAAGCTAACATGCAAGCACCACACAGAAAAGACCTTGCTGACCAAGACATTCAATCCCCATATCTTTTTGCTGTGTGACAGCTGTTTTTCTTAACTTTCTCCTTCAAAATTCTATTTTACTGAAAAAGCAGTGACATCAGCTCAAGAAACATTTACAGTGGCCTGCACATAAATGTAAACCCAGAATCTAGACAACTTTTCAGCTCGTCTGCACTCAGTTTATGCCATAAACTGAGTGACCGAGTTTGTAGGCTTCTGCTTGGCTTGACAAAAGAGGATATGTGAGTGTAAAGTACTTTTTATTTTATTTATTTTACTTAAATGAGACTATCTCCTTAAACTTACATACAGAACAAGTCTTTTGTGAATTTGTTTCATTTGTGAAACATTGTCAAAATGAGGAAAATCCTTTCTCATTTTGAGCGATGTTAAAAAAGTTGGTCACTACTTTTAGGGGTTATTGTTATTTCTTATTTTCAGAATGTTCCAAACCCATGATTCAAAGTGTTTTTCAGTGTTTTTCCTTTGGTTCGTCCCAAAAAATCCAGAATGAAATTTTAAACTCTTTTCTTTACATACAAATCCTTTAATGACCATCTCAGCTTAAAAATCACCATATTATCTCAATGGAGAACGTTGCTCTCAGACACCACTTTTTAAAGCTTATGCAGACACATTCCTCTGTGGAACTAGCTCTGATATTGTATTTTTCTAGGTAAACACAGAATTTGCTTTCAAAATCAGTATTAAAACCTTCCTGTAGCTATACGGCTGTAAGCTGACACTGCTGGATAACTTCCCACGATGCACTGAGCATCTATCTTCTACTTTATTCTTTTTTTGCTGTCCATGCATTTATATGCCACTATATCATGTCATTATCATTGTGCCTTCTCTCCCCTATAGCTTTTTTCTCTCTCCCTGTACCTTTCTGCAGGTGCCTCAGGCTCTGTGGCTGCTTGCTCCTGATTTGCAGTTACTTGTCTCTCCAGCCTGCCCGGTGTTTATTGTTACTGTATATAGCATTTCACTTTACTATGCTCTCTTTTTCTATCTTTGCTTTCCCTTCAGCCCAACCAGTCAAGGAAAATTCAGTAAAAGGACTAGATGTTACAATCCCTGATAATCCCTGAGTCGTGTATGGTCTTCATCAATCAATATAATGTGCAAATTGGATGTTATTGTAAAATCTAATATAAAATATTTAAATTTATGTATTACACTTTATACAATTATACAGAAATGTGCTTATTAAGTACTACTTAATACTAATTAATAGCATTTAGTATGCTGTATATATCTTGTGACACATTTTATGCTGGGGACGTATTTCACAGGTATTTTTAAAATATGCTGATTGGACAGTTAAATATAATTTTTTTTCTTTCACCTTTATTTTTTTACCCTTTTAGTTATGTATACGTATGTATGTATGTGTATATGTGTGTATATCTTTATCTATATATATGACAAGCAAACCAAGCATAAAACATAAAAAGCTAACAAACATAAAAAAAACTGTCCAGAAAAGTTGAGCACAGATTAGCGGTAGGTGCCTTTAACTGAGGTGCTGTCCATGGTGCTGTAGTTTCAGTACCACTGCCTGCATGCGAACATGACATGGAGCATAATGATGTGCTATTGTATCCTTGCAGTTTCTCTTTCTTTCTGTCTCACTCAGTCATTCGCTCTCTTAAGCTTTGGCAATTCTACACAAACAACAACCAGGTGGTTAAAAAAATGTATGCATAATGCAAAACCTCACTTACAGTCTTGAAACATCTGTCCCAGTATTTCAGCTTGACTTCTTCAAACAGCTGGCCAATTGTGAGTGAGAGAACATAATGAATAACTTCACATGACATGATCACATTCACAGATCATACATGGTGTACTTCATCACTGTCAGTGAGGACTTAAATATTTATACCTGTTTATTTCAATTCCAGCGAGCATGCAATTACCTGCTTTGTGGTTTATGCGCCTATTTAATCTTTTTCATCACAATATTATCATATTCCAGTTTAGTATTTACAGTGCCTTTGAACCTTGTCTGGTGTGTTATTTTGTTGCTTTGCACTGTACTTCTTGAGAGGCTGTGCCAAGCTGCAGGTGTGTCTTAAGATGAAAACACTCCTGTTCTTTTGCCCTACATTTTGAGGATTGGGGCAAACACGTGTGGAAGTATCTGCTTTTTTGTTTTGAACTGTTCTGGAACAAGAGTTTACTTTAGAAGTTAGCTTAGAAAGCATTTTTTGACTTTGAAGGTACTTGAAGGTACAGTAACATGCACAATATAATCACCCCTACCCCCGCCTCCCGTACCCATAAATGGAGACCTCTCCAGGCCTTGTGTGGTGTATTTTATCAGATCACTGTTGCATTAAGCCAGTCTGAAACTCGTATCCATTATTCACAACAAGAAACAGAGCTGAACCTTTCAAAGGAAAGCCATAACTCACTAACAATTAAATTGTTTTTTTTTTTTTTTAAAAAAGCTTTGCATTTTGGGAAGAAAATTCATTTGATTAAGTGTCCAATGCATGGTTTGACACAGTGGTTGAAACCATTGCTTACATTGGTATGGCCAATGTAGAAATATCGTTGTTATGTGTATTTCACTTCTATGAACACAACTAATTAATACTGGCATATATGCTGACTTGTAAAAGCAAAGGGTAGCAATGCGTGCATGATTGTGTGGTATTAGCTGAGAGAAAATAACGTTCCCGTGCCATGACGAGCTGTGTTCTGTCACATACTACTACTTCAGCATGCTTGTTCACCTCACAATACATCTGCATCATACTTGTGAATTAGACAAATTATTATTTAATGTAATATATTACTTCAAACTTTTACATCAAATAAAAAAACCACATTGTGCCGGTGCTGGTTTGCTAGGAGAGCGAAAATAAAGAACGGGTTTTTTTTTTTACACATTACCATTAATTCCTTGCTATTAGCCAAACTTCTATTCATATGTATTTAATTTTTTAAGTGGCTAATGGAGGTTAAAAGCCCCATGCATTAAATTATGTCATGTGGAAATGTTAAATACCGAATATCAGATATGACAGTTTACATTAAGTCCAAGTTGAGATCATCAATCCGATGAACCGAATGCACTCTACTCAGTTATCAATGTGATATTAAGCAAAACCTCAAACCTGCACTATAGAGTTCTCAGCATTAAATCTTCCAACAATGACATGCAGTCATGCCATGTAGCAAACAATATGATCGCGCTGCGGTTAGTAATTGGTCTGTTGGGTTACAGTAGTTTCAGGTTTGAGTGATTGTGAGAGTGGTTTCGTGAAGAAATAGCACCCAGTTTCAAAACGCTGTCTTAGATGGCATCCATCATTTGAGCAACAAAATGAATGCATACCTGCTCAGACAAAGACTGCCGTTCCACAACTGTGATTAACTGTCACTAGTAGGAAGGTGGAAATAGAAGTTGTGCATAAAAATCACAATCTTTGTGTCATATCAAAAGGCATTACATTGCATTGCATTATAGAATGGCATTCTTAAATAAATCATAAGGTGTTTTTTAACAACATCAAATGGCATGCATTTCTAGATATTGTATGGTAATTTTGAAAATCACACGCCTTTTCATTCATTCATTCATTCAGTCGTTGCACATAATCTCTGAGATTTTAGAGCAATCTGAGCCACCAGAGCAGCATGCACTGTCCAGAGCCTAATCCAGGTCTCACGGCAGTAGTGCGCTTTCTGTCTCTCAGTCTCCCTTTATCTTTTTTTTCCCTCTCTCCTTTTCCTCTCTGTGGTACAGTGACACATACGTACACTTGCACCGATGGTGCACACTTGCAGGGCTTACTCAACGTTCATATAAACCATTACGGCCCTATCTCTGAGAATAATCCACTACTGCAAAACATCAGAGTGCTATTGCCGCACCCACTGCTGTGCCTTACCCCATAAATGGCAGCACACGTTCTGCACCATCTGCCCCCAATGAGAAAAAAAGGGCCACCCTGCACTTTTGGCTTAGTGTGTCACTTCACAATATCATTTAATCCGCCAGAGGTCAGTGCTTTGTCCCTTAGGCACTAGTGAAAATGTTAGACCTATTACATGGGCTGAAAAAAATGTGCTTTCATAAATGGTTTCTCCAAATTACATGAAAAATATACTAAGCTAAAGCTTCGGCAGCTATGCTCTCTCGCTACCACGTGCACAAAGATTGTTTTGAGCATCCTGTATCACGTTTCCATTAATTTGCAGGGTCAGAAGTACTGCAGCATCTGTTCCCAGTGTTAGGCCCTGTGTGAATACAGATGCAGTCTCTTGGCACAAGCACCATATGTTGCCACCAGCAAACAGGCAACGAAGTCATTTGATAGTGAATCCATGTGGCTTGCTTTGCCATTTGCCTTTGTCCAAGCTGTGACTGCTGATTCAACACAAAGCCAGACATCTTGTATAGGTCAGCCATCCATTGTTGTTTATCAGAGTAGCAGTGGAAGGAGAATTAGTCGTGATGCATAAAGCTTACACAAGTCATGCCAGGGGACAAATTATATTTATGGATGGATCTCACATACTTGTAGGCTCTGTGTAAAAGAAAAGAAAAGATTTTCCTCAGATTACCAAACAAAACAACAACAACAGATCATTAAGATCATAAGTGACATTAACTTCAGTCATCACTCACGCTGCGAAGTAATTGGGATGTATGTAAAACAACCTGAAGTGACATTAAAAGCCTTTCATCCTTTCCTAATGGTAGAAGTTCCCCACTGAGGTCACCAGCTTCAGCAGAATGACACTTTTTTGTGAGAGAAAATGGCTCTCCAAGGCTACAGCAAAATATGATTATAGATCGTTTATTTGGATCACTAATGCCAGATGACATGCAAAGGCCACCATCAGTGAACCTTTTCCCACTAAGAAACAATTTACCTTTATGAATAATTAAAATGATGCCAATTAAAATCCAGTGCTGACAACCCCCCCCCCCACCACCACCACCACCACCATTTGGAATCACTTTGATGACCTTCAGATCTGACTGCAGATTAATCACTTAATAGGAAATAATCAGCAACTGTTTTATGACTCCTGCTACTGCTGGCGCAAAAAAAAGTGCAGAAGGGAGAGGGAAGTAACAATTGTTTCTAAAGAGCTAATTCATTAGCTGGAAACACTCTCTGATATTAAAGTGCTTGTTTTTTGCAGCTCATGATAATGACTCACAGTCAAGTTGGGAAAAGACACGTTATAAAGATGCGATTACTCCAGACATTCATGCTTTGTTTCCTGCTGTGTGAAATCACTCCAATCACATGTTAAATACTGAATATGATATCACTGACAGCATTGTATTCCTATAGGAAAGCGTGACAGTGAATCTCACTGAATCTCACAAGAAGAAACTTGTAAATGTCATCAAGGTGTGCAGAAATTTCTAGCTGTTGCAGTGCTCTTGCCAAGTTTGAGGAGGAGCAGTTCGTTCTCACTGTTGTCAAACTGCTGGCAGGATTCAATGGAGTGATTACCTCATTTCAGTTATCCCCTCTGTGATCAAAGGTTACCATGGAAACTGGTGTGTCCCAGCAGATGTGCTGCTGCCCCCTCCCCCTTTGCAATGCAGACTTCTCAGTATGAAATTATTCTATAGCGCTGTCTTTCTCATATTTTTCCTATTTTTTGTCATAGCTCACTATTGCTTGTGTATTATTTTACAATTAAAAAATAAGCTACTTATTTTAAGCAACAGGGTGTATTGGTTAACACAAACGCTGTATAGATATGATTGATGGAGAGTTAGATCTGTCAGTATTGCAAAATTGAGTCTCTATCATGCTTAACAAAAATGCCATCTCTTCATGAGCTGTCTGGTTGGCACAGCACACACAAGGGACTCTTACTGCGAGTAGTCTGGCTTCACAGCTCGGTTTCTGGAGGACAGCCAATATAAGGAGTCCGTCTCCGCATCTGAACTAACTAATGCATGCGTAGACAGCCTGTGTAAACCATGCACAGGCTATCTTTGAGTAATTTTTCTCATGGATGAGCCAAAAATATTGGAAAATGATGACTCTAAAAATAAAAGCTTAGATCTTTGTCCATATGATTATGAAGATAGACAGCTACATTCATAGCTTTCCCTACAGAGATATACACCCACCAGAAGTGTGAATGCTGGTTTAACAGGTAACAGAATCATTGGGAATGAATAAGAAATTGCTCAAGGCTTCGTCTCTTCCTTATTTGCTTCAAAGAGAAAAAAATACTAACACCAACCACTAAAATAATTTTTAATTAATGCTCCCTTGTGAGGTACTGTACTTCTCTCAGATCTTCAATATTTTCCTGTGTAATATTCTTCTTCTTCTTTTGGCTACTCTCTTTAGGGATTGCCACAGGGGATCATCTGCCTCAATCTCTCTCTATCCCTACCATTCTCCTCTGTCACACCAACGCTCTGCATGTCCTCCTTCTTTACATCCAGAATACATCTTCCTCTTCTCTTCCTGCAATATATCCACTATCCCTCCTCAGCGTTGCCTCCCTAACTTTGTTTCCAAACCACTCGACCTGCCCTGCCCTGTCTGATATACTCACACTCATCCTGGCTGCTCCCCATAAAAATCTTTCAGCTTTGATGCCTCCACCTCTTGTCTTTTTGATAGTGTTTTTGTTTTCATGTTTCCAAACCAGATATCATAGCAGTGCTGTCTCCCTCACAATAACATACAGGTATTCTGACTTTATTCAATACACTTTCATTCCTCTTCTTTTCAGTACATACCTCCACCTCTGCAGGCTCTCTTTTACCTGCCCCCTATCTTTAGTAGAGATCACAATGTCATCATTATGGTGCCTGGAGACTCCTGCCTGAATTCATTTGTCAGCCTGTCCATCAACATTGCAAACCCATCTGCCAGTTGTGATTACTACCACACACCTAAACACTGTCTTGCTGTCCTTGCAGTTCTGCACCACCCTCACATATTTCCCTGCCACTCCTAATTTTCACAGAACCACGGTTCCTCTCTTGGAACCCTGCCGTCTGCCTCTCTAGATCCAAAATGATACAGTACAGCTCCTTCTGACTTTCTGTATACTTGTCCATCAGTGCTCTCAAGACATGTTATGTGTAACTCTTTCTTGGCATAAAGTCGTACTGCTGCTTGCTAATTGTCACCTCTCTTTCTAACCTAGCTTCAAAAACTCTTTACTATGGGACTCCCGCATGACTCATCAACCTTTTCCCTCCCCTCTGTAGTTACTACTACGCTGCATTTCACCATGGTTCTTGGTTCTGTACTAATACACTAGTCAGTTCCTCATTCATCCTTTCAGGATTAGACAAACTGGTTAAAAAGTCTGCTTTCCTCTCACCTGGACTTAGTGCTATTCCACCCTTCATAACTGTCCTCACTTACTAATCCTCTTCACTCCCTGATTTACCATCTTTCTTTCATCTGTCCTCCCCTTTCTCTTTTCCTTCATTCCTCAGCTTCCCAAAGTACTCCTTCAACCTTCTCAGTGCTTCACCCAGTATATTTCCAGTAACTCAGTATTAGTTGTTTCCTTTGCCTTTGCTAGTTCTCCCTGTACAGGCTCTTGGTAAATGCATTGAGGAAATCAATGACTGGTTGTGCCACAATTTTCTCCAGCTAAACAAAAACAAAACTGAGGTAATAGTCTTTGGCGCCAAAGAAAAACGATTACAGGTCACCAGAGAACTTCAATCTATACATCTAAAAACCACAAACCAGGCGAGAAATTTGGGTGTAGTGATGGATGCAGACCTAAACTTAGAAAAACACATTAAGACAATAGCAAAGTCAGCTTACTATCACCTCAAGAATATATCAAGGATAAAAGATCTGATGTCTCAACAGGACCTGGAAAAACTAGTCCATGCATTCATCTTTAGTAGGCTTGATTACTGTAACAGCATCTTTACAGGTCTACCTAAAAAATCAGTCAGACAACTACAGCTCATTCAGAACTCTGCTGCTCGAGTCCTCACTAAGACCAAAAAAGTGGACCACATCAGTCCAGCTCTGAGGTCCTTACACTGGCTGCCTGTCCGTCAGAGGATAGACTTTAAAGTTCTGATGCTGGCCTATAAAGCTCTGAATGGTTTAGGACCAAAATACATCAATGACCTCATGACCCAGTATGAACCATCCAGATCCCTCAGGTCATCTGGATCCGGTCTTTTATCAGTTCCCAGAGTCAGAACCAGACACGGAGAAGCTGCATTCAGCTTTTATGCTCCTTATATCTGGAACAAACTCCCAGAAAGCCTCAGATCAGCTGAAACACTCAGTTTATTTAAATCCAGGTTGAAGACTCACCTGTTCTCAGCTGCATTTGAATAAAGCACCAAATCCACACTTTAAGCTTAAATTTCAAAACTTACATTTAACTACTGATTTTATCTACTGTTCTGATTTTATCTGTTTTGATTTTATATACTGTTGTTTGTTTGTTTGTTTGTTAATTAGTTAGTTAGTTTATTTGCTTGTTTTATTCAATTTTAAATCATGCTTTTTATTTGTTCTTGTTTCTAATGTCTCTGTAAAGCACTTTGAATCACCTTGTTGTTGAATTGTGCTATACAAATAAACTTGCCTTGCCTTGCCTTGCCTTTCTTCATCTCCTAGAGATGAACATTTTTATTTGCTTTATTTTGCTATTCCAGCAACTATCACCTTGTTTTCTTTCCTCTGTCCAGAGCATAACTAAACACATTCTTGGCAGTTTCCCTCAACACTTCGGCTGTACTGTCACAGTCTGGCAGAGGCAGACTGTATGTATTATGAAGAGGACCCAAAATGCAGACACCATGAAACAAAACTTAAATGTTAACAGAAAGCGAGCCGTTTATTAAGGCTGGTGAAAACATTACAAAACAAAATGCAGAGGAGAAGCTAAATAATAACCTAAACTGGGAGAGCTAAGATAACATAGAAACCCAAAACATGAACCCTAACATGGACACAAAAATACCTAGAGCACAGAACCTGGAAATGTGACACAAAGGACAACAGACGACCTGACAGTGAACAAACAGAAACACACAGACTAAATACACACAGGGGTGATTAGGGGGAAGTGGAAACACATGGGGAAACAGCTGACACTAGTCTGACATAACGAGACAAAGGAACCAACGCTGACTACACTGACATAGGACACAGACCTTCAAAATAAAACAGGAAACATGAGATGTAGACAAGACAATATAAACTTGACAACATAAGATACGCAGCATGAAACAGGGAGAGGGAAACTTAAATACAGGGGTAGAAAAACACAAAGAGAAACTAATAAACAAATGAACTTAGCTATCCTAAAGAACTTAAAACATCCAAATAAACTAAAACTCAAAACGCTGGGTCAATAGACCCAGGAATGTGACATATACTTTCTCATGACATCTGGTAACTCTTCCCAACCACCCAGAGACACTCTCAGCTCCTCCCTAAACTCTGCGTTCACTTCCTTCACTCACTTAGCTCTGGTATTTGAAGTCATGCTACTAACTATCTGTGCTGCCCAGCTGCATATGCCCCTGTTACCACCTTAGCATCTCTTTCAGATTTCATCTTCTGCATAAGATGTAGTCCACCATCTGTCCACCTTCTTCCCCTCTTATACATCACCCTGGGTTCCTCCCTCTTCTTGAAATATATGTTGAACACAGCAATTCTTTTTGCAAAATCCAATACCATGTATCCTCTCTGCAAGACCATACCCACCCAACCCCTGTTCACCACTTTTATTCCTTTCACCTATGTCCATAGAAGTCTGCTTCAGTTACCACTCGCTCACCCCCCAGAGATACTCTCTATTTCACACTTCATCCAGCTTACTCCAGAATTCCTCTTTTTCTTCTGACATCCAACTTGTAGGAGATATGCACTGACAACATTCAGCATCAGTTCTCAATTTCCAGCTTCAAACTTATGATCCTGTCTGTAAACATTCTTACCTCCACAACACTATTTACATTCTTTTCTTTCAAGATTATCCCTATCTTTTTCTCTTCCTGTCAGTACCATGGCAGAACCGTTTGACTCTACCTCCAATGTTCCCAGCCATGCTTGCTTTCCACCTTGTCCCCTGCACACACAATATATGTGCCTTCCCTCTTTCAATTATATCATCAACTCCCTCCTTTTACCTTTACTCCCTTCATTTAAAGTCTCTCTCATTTCCACACTCTGCCTTTTCTTCTCTCACACTGCCTTTGAGCATGCCTCCCCCCTCTCCTTTTCCTTTGTCTTTGGCCAACAATAGCACAGTTTCCACCCGCACCATGTTGGCCGACAGCACTCGAGGCGGTTGTTGTTAACCCGGACTCCAACTGATATGGAAATCTTATTCTTGATGTTTGATTTGGCAAAGCTTTTAAATTGCCCTTCATGACACTACCCTTCCCATTTATTCGCGTTTGGGATGAGTACGGTGGCTTGTGGCCCCCCTGTGGCAGGGTTATCTTACTGTGATATAAGTGGTGAAAATGCAATTCATTATATTTAGGTCCAAGGTATGAAGCACACAAGGGTGAACTCAGGCTACATGCCTTAGAAGGCAGCGGGAACAGAATATATCACTCTCAGCTTTGAATGATTATAGTTTTATAAAGTACAGTATTATAGCTTCAAATGTAATCAAAGTAACACATATTCTGAACATTTACATAACTGTGTTCTTTAATGCCCAAAATAATTGTGTAGTCTCTGCTGAATAGTTTAATGACACTTGCACAGTCTAAACGGTCTAAAGCATGTGTGTGAATGTTATTCCACTCTGTGTAATTAAAGTTGTGCACTGAAACATGACAGTAGTGCTCCAGGCAATGTTGTGCACTGAAACATGTCACTAGTGGCAACAATAAACCTTAAAACTTAAATAGTTTGAGGAAACAAATCTATGTCTGCAGAATAAAAATAAATATAAGCTAAGGTTCACAAGTTTAATTATGACAATAAGTGGATTTAAATTGAGCAGGTTACTGAGTAGGGCGACTTAGAAGATGCACCTCCTGATATGTATAAAGCCACTGAGACCTGGCTGTTTGGCAACTTCTTCCAATTTCCATGGTGAATATCAATATCAATATCAATGCCACTTTTATTCTTTGTCTTACTATTAACTTTTGTTTTTGATAAAGCTTATAGTTAAGGCTGGATCAGGTGACCTTGAACCACCCAGTCTTGCTGCTTTAGGCTTATAACTTGCTGGGGAACCACTCAATTTGCTTTGAGCACTTCCACATACCCATCTTTTTACTTCCTATGTCTTTTTTTTCTGTTGCATCAACTGTAGTCTTTTGTCGATGTTTGAGAACGCTCTGTGTGCATCTGTCTTCCTGTTTTTCCTTCACCTTCATCCTTCGCCCTCCCTGACCCTTATGATGCCAGAAGTCTCTTCCTGTTAAAAGAGGGTTCTTTCTCCCCACCATTGCAAAGTGCTTGCTCACTGGGGATCATCTGATCTCTCTCTAAAACTGTAGGGTCATTACATTACAGTGTAAAGTAAATTTAGATAACGTTGTGAACTGGTGCAATATTAATAAAATAGACTTTTAGGGTAAATATATTTTCAAGGTTGCAGAATGACTGCACGTAGCACTGTGGTGTAAGTGGGAAAGAATGACTCTCTGCTGACATCATGTGGCCACCACAACAAATTACATATAAGATTTTATAAGTGACATCGCTAAACTTCATGCTGTTGCTCTATTAGAAAACCCAGGACACTTGACATAAGCATGTCACCTCGCCCAGCAGATATGAATGCACATCGTGGTCCTTTTTTTAAAACAATGAAAAAAAAGTAAAAATGTATCTCTTAAATTTTTGCTCATTTGACCCTTTACTGCATATAACTCAGTGCAGTGAACATTAGTGTATTATTTGTACAATCTGTCTCCACTATGAAAATACAAAATAGATCTTGCATTAAAACCTGTTCAGACCAAAGAATGATTTTAAATGATTTTACACACAGACTCCCCTGCCAGTGGATAATTTGTAGAATTCATGATTAGTCTGTCTGCTTTTCGTCTATGTATGGCAAAGAGTTTTTAACAGGATATTATGAATCTATAAGATTTATGGTGCAATTAATATTTAAGCTTTCTACATAAACATACTGTGTTCTGGTATATCTACAAAACTTATCTACACATTTTTGCAATGTAGGCACAGACACTGCACAGTACTCCATTGACTCTTTTAAAAAGCAGCTGAAGACATTTCTCTACAAATGAACTTGTAATTAATTTTTTCCATTGTTTTATATTATTTTATTGATATTTCTGTTTCTGTTTTTTCGTGATTTTTATCTATCAAAAGCGCTATATAAATACATTTTACATACTTACTTAATTAGATTGTATTAAATTGTTGGCAAGTCACTCATTTTTAGTAAAATTCTTCTTCTTAGCTGTGCTCTGACCAAAATCTGGCTCTAAGGAAATTCAGTTGGGTATTAGTATAAAAAATGCCTGCAGAAACAGTTTGATGATCCTGCCTAAGATCCTTAAGACAAAGATGCACATAATAGTCTCATATCCACGTGCAACAGCCTATGGAGTGTTCAAGGTTTCTTCTTGTGTTATAGAAACAGCAATGTAAATGATGCTTATTCATTTTTAAACATTGACAGTGAAGCTAGTTGACAGACTGTGTTTAGTGAACTGGAATTGAAATCAGTCATAATTGTATAATAAACTACAGGTAGGCTCTACTTATATTACCACACTTTGCATTTTAGTGTAAACTTTAACTTTTCTGCTGAATAAATTTAACAGACTTATCTGTAGTTAAAATCTGAAACATTTCTTTTCAGTTACACAATGCCTACAGAGGCAGTTTAAGTTTTTTAATTTACAGGATCTGTAAGCCCTGTTAACAGGTTGTGCTTCTTTCTTTCTTTCTTTCTTTCTTTCTTTCTTTCTTTCTTTCTGTCACGGCGGGGTGCGCCGATGTGTGTGGAAACAGGACCCAAAAGCAGATGATGACGAGTAGTTGAAAGTTTGAGCAGAAAAGTGATCCTTTATTAGATGACGGCAGGAGTAAACCAGGAAACCAAAGTAAACTGACAAAACACTAAGAAACAAAACACTAAACGGTACTGAGACCAAAACCTAAACTATGACTGTGATGGAAAATAACCAGCAAATACTATGACTAAGACTAATGATGAATAACAGATGAAAACCATAACTAAGACCGAGGTCAAAATAAACAGAACCAGGCTAGAACTAGGGCAGAATAAACAGACGACCCAACAATGGCATGAAGAAAACAAAAGGCTTAAATACAGACATGAGGTGATCAGGGGAAGTGGAAACATATGGGGAAACGGCTGACAGCCATAAACCTAATGACAGGACCAGGAGAGAAAAGCTAAATACAATTAACAGAGAACACATGACATTGTCAGAATAAAACAGGAAATACTAAAACTAAACATGACAACACAACTTAACAGACCTAATACGTGATGAATAAATACCAAACCCCAAAACATAGAAAACCCAGGAACAATAACCAATAACTGCCTAAACTAAAGGCAAAATAGGAAATAACACAAAAACTAATAACATATCAAAAAATACAAAGAAAACTCAGAGTGCTGGGTCGGAGACCCAGCCTGTGACACTTTCTTTCTTTCTTTCTTTCTTTCTTTCTTTCTTTCTTTCTTTCTTTCTTTCTTTCTTTCTTTCTTTCTTTCTTTCTTTCTTTCTTTCTTTCTTTTTTTTTTAGCAGTTTTCCTGCCATGTAGGTGCAAATGTACATATTAATGAAAAAAAAAAACATGTTAATGAAAAGGCTCTCTTTTTTTATAGTTTGCTTTGGTGCAGTTCTCACATCAGGAACGTCATTCTCACCACTCTTAATCCAGTTCTCAAAACAGTTAAGGCATTTTTTAATAACACAGACTCATGTGTGCAAAACACTAAAACAATTTTGCTTTAAGACTCATGAGATGTTACTGATGTGAGAATTGTGACCAAAGCTGTTGACAAAAATTGTAAGTGACTCTGAATGTGGCATCATTGTTGAAGGTAGTCTAAGTATTTCAGACTGCTGATCTACTGGGATTTCTCCACACAACCAATGGCTTTACAGAGAATGGTCTAAAAAGAGAAACTTTCTAGTGAGCTGCAGTTTTCTGGAAGAAAATGCCTGGTTGATGCCAGAGGTCAGAGGAAATGGACAGACTGCTTCAAGCTAAAAAGTAGGGAACAGTAGCTCAAATAATGACTCATTATAGCCAAGGTATCCAGAAGAGCATCTCTGAAAACACAGCATGATGAACCTTGAAGCAGGTAGGCTATAGCAGCAGACTCCTTTCACTTAATAACAAACTAATTTGCGTGGGCTTACCAAAACTGGAAAATAGGAGATTGGAAAAATGCTGCCTGGTCTGTAAACCATGAATTTCAGCTTTGACATTTGAAGAATAAGGTCAAAATGTGGCATAAACAACATAAAAACATTGGTCCTTTCTACGCAGAAAGTCCCCGATGCTGTCATATCAGGATGGAGACAAAAAAGGAATTATTTTTCTGCTTTCCACAACCAGACTTAAGAAGCCTTTGGTTTAACGCCCTCACGGCCAGCATCTATTGCTTCATTTAGAGATTGTTGATTATGAGGCTTTCAGTCATGCAGCTTCTACCTCCAAGTAGAGAAGAATTCCACAATAGGGTTGAGGAATGGTGAATACAATGGCAGGAACACCATTATCACCTTTGGTGGCCTCAGAACCTCATCTCTGATTTTTGCGGATGATGTGGTTCTGTTGGCTTCATCGGGTGAGGGCCTCCAGCTCGCACTGGAATGAGGATCAGCACCTCCAAATCTGACGCCATGGTTCTCAGCCGGAAAAGGGTGGAGTGCCCACTTCGGGTCGGGGATGAGTTCCTGCCCCAAGTGGAGGAGTTCAAGTATCTCGGGGTCTTGTTCGCGAGTGATGGGAGAAGGGAGCCGGAGATCGACAGACGGATTGGGGCTGCAGCTGCAGTAATGCAGACGCTGCACCGGTCCTTCGTGGTGAAGAGGGAGCTGAGTGTAAAAGCGAAGCTCTCAATTTACCGGTCGATCTACGTCCCTACCCTCACCTATGGCCACGAGCTGTGGGTAGTGACCGAAAGAACGAGATCGCGGATACAAGCGGCAGAAATGAGCTTCCTCCGAGGGGTGGCTGGCCTCTCCCTTAGAGATCGGGTGAGAAGTTCGGCCATCCGGGAGGGGCTCAGAGTAGAGCCGCTGCTCCTCCACATCGAAAGGAGCCAGCTGAGGTGGTTCGGGCATCTGACAAGGATGCCCTCTGGGCGCCTCCTAGGTGAGGTGTTCCAGGCATGTCCCACCGGGAGGAGGCCCCGGGGCAGACCCAGGACACGCTGGAGAGATTATATCTCTCGGCTGGCCTGGGAACGTCTTGGTATTCCCCCGGATAAGCTGGAGGAGGTGGCTGGGGAGAGGGAGGTCTGGGCCTCTTTGCTTAGGCTGCTGCCCCCGCGACCCGGCCTTGGATAAAGCGGATGACGATGGATGGACCATTATCACCTGCTGGTGAAAAGTTACATAGTCCCAAATCACCACATGAAGTAGCATGTTGGCTCTCACAATCACCACTTTCATTTTCAGGAATGAGGGCATTTTAGTTCCACATGAATTACCACATGTTCAGCAATAGCAGCACGCTGGCCTGGCATATGTGGTCCTTCCATGGATGATGTTCATGTAATATCTCTCTATTTTATTCAGGTCAAATCCTTCCTCAACCATGTACACAAAATTGTGAAGCATCTCATTGGCCTCCAACTCAAGCCATCTCTTAGCTGTGAACATTAGAAATATTAGCTTAGAAAATAGAGAAAATATGTCTATTCTTACCTGTACAGAGAGGCTGAGCTCTCTCATTGTTCCTGTTTGCAGAAGGACCAGTCTACCGGAAATGGTGAGGTGGTGGTACTATTCTAACAATACAACAGTTATCAATTTATCAGTTATTATGCAAAGCTGACTTGAGAAACAATTAAAGAAACTTCAAGTAAAGTGAAAACACTAATGCAATGCTGGAAAAACAGTTCTGAGGAGTTGTCAGTCAGATGAAGAAGAAATGCTAATGTGGCTGGTGAGAACGACGTTCCTGATGAGAGAATTGCATCAGACCAGTTGAGGAGTAGAATTGTAAAATGGCCTTTGGACATCAGTGTTTCTGCTATAAATAATGGAGGTGGCATCAAAAAACCACAAACTAAGCACAAAAGTCTCCGTTGGATGCCTTCACCATTAAATACTGTTTTCCTTGATTTAAGTGATTTGGCAAAAAGTTCTCCTGCTGCATATACAGATATTTATGAAGACATGTAAAACAGAAGAGGGCAGTGTTGAACAAGAAATAAAACTAGACCAGTCAACCGGTTTTATTTATCTTACAGTTGCTTCAAATTCTTGACTGTGAGGCATTGCCCATAAATTCCCCTATGATATGAAAAACACAAACAGTTTTTTAACATTTAAAATTACAGTTGTTAACACACAACAGGACACACTTGTGATCTATAGTTCCAGAACATAGGAAACAATCGTGCTGTAATGCTAATATGTTGCTGCTCACAGTCTACTGTTTGACTGATGAAATCATATTAACTAAAAAAACAGAGAAAAAAAAGATCCAGTGAATTACTCCTTTTACTGGATTGCAAAGTATGCATTGCAAAAATTGTGTAACAATGAGCTTAATTAGTTTGTTTTAAACATACTTTTGCAACAAGTGTTAAAATGAAACTAAAATAAATCTAGAAATTCTATACAAAACATTATCTATATCTATCCTATATTCTTTTCTTATTTAATACACCTGGGGAAAATACTGTTTGCCTGCCTGAACCATCCCTTACTATATTCTGCAGATATATCTAGACACCTAGCATTTCCTGCATCCAGGAGAGACATCTGATCTTGTGGCTGGTGAAAACAATGCCTATGCGGGGTTGAGTAATGTAGAGTACGGTAGGAAAAGTAACACCATCCATGGAACAGAATGTAGACTATGGTGTAAATGAAAGGTAGCTGTGAGCAATGGAAAATTATCTGCATTTTTGGTTTGTTAACTGCATGTAGAGTTTTGAAAAATGAACTCAATGTGAAAAAGGGCCTTGTATCATGATGCATCCAAACATACATTGTGAGGTGACATGATAATTATGTCAAGCTTGAGGATCGTAATGGTAATGCTGTCAGAGCGATCTGACTGGAAGGACTAAACTGATGGCACGGTGTCTGCTGGATTGCTACACTGAAAATTAAGAGATAAGAGTTATAAATCTATCAAGGCTTGAGGCCGGCTGAGAACTACAGAGACACTAGATAGAGAGACAGATAGGTAGACAGATATCTTTCTTAGGGAACAGACTAAGTATACTTTGAAGACTCTAAAATAAAATAAAAAATACAGAAAGACGGAAGGTGTTAAAAGTCATTCTTAAGTGTGGCACTGATGATAGAAAGTTGTTCTTGTGAGGGGGGAAATGGTGCCATACCTATGTAACATTCATATCATTTGAATTATGAATCAGAGCAGGAAGAACTCTATGTTCTTAAATGATGAATATTTAAAGGATTGAGTATACACATCATCATATTGACAAAGGAAGAATACTAATGTCCTCTTCTCTGAGTCTGATTAGAGGTTAAGCAGAATGCAGACTGCATAATTCATTTTCATTCTTGCATTTTTCTGCCTTTTGATTTGGCTCTTCTTGGGTTTGATAACTTCTTTGTGCCAAAGTCCGGCCCTTTCAAAACTGAAAATGTGGAAAGGTGCGGAATGCTAATGAGGGATAATTGGTGCCATTTGTGTTTAGCGTGTCAAAGTTAAAGATGAATTTCAACTTTCATTGTGCATAATATTTAATGTGCAGGACCTGCTTGTTAATGAGTCTTTTCAAGGCCCAGTAGCAGTTGATGTACATAGACTAGCTGCCGTCCCCACTGACACAGACATTGTCCACAGTTTATTAAATTGAATGTTGTATTTAACTGGTTTGGAGCCAGGGCAAAGCTGCATGCTTTTGTACCATTCAAACTCCTCTTTCTGGAGGAATGTGCTTATTTCAGGGGGAGAGAGAGAGAGGCTGAGAGAGAAAGTGGGAGTTAGAGTCCATGCAGGTGAGAGTGTCTAACAGTGAGGAAATCAATATGATGTAAATTATTAAGAGCTCAGGAATGCGTCTGACCCCTACTGTCTTGCAGCAGACTGGGCTCTGAAGGCTGGCAGGTGGACGCGAGCTTGGACTCTCCCTCTAACACTCATTAGTGGCTGGAAGCCGGGGCTCCTTGTGAGTGGGAAGGCAGGGATCACAGCGGGGAAGTGATGGCCCAGGCCTCTCACATCCCGGCTCAGCCTTCGCTCTGGCTTTGCCAGCCTCTCCCTGGAAGCTCATTAGTAAGTGCACTGATGCATAAGAGCTAGTCATTAGCTGGGCTTTTTTCCGTCTTCATCTCTCTTTCCCCCGACACCATGTCTGATCCTGAAGACCGGTGGCAGTGCTGGTTTAAAAGACAAGAGAAGTCCACATTACCGCAGGTGCTCTAGACATATGGATATGAGACAGTAGTAGCCATCTGAGTTTATACTTTTTTTTCCTCTTTTATTTCATGGAGGGTGTTGGGTGGGGGTTGCAAGGTGCGGTGGGGTGGAGAGTCAGGGTGGGGGAGGCAATTTGGAGTTTTTCAAATGGAGTCCATCCACAGCCCTTCAAACCAAAGAGTAAACATTAGCACTTGACCAAGGCTTTGGCTGGGCTCCCCTTTCTTCCTCCATGGTTGGTTTTGATCTGGGGTATTTGCTTTTGCTGCTGGCCAGATCCCCTCAGCACCTGATGGTTGCCCAGGCTTTGAGTAAATAAGATCCGGGGCCCAGGCCTCTTCGGGGCTGATGGGTAAATAAGGTCTCTGGTGTGTGTAGCGTGCCTGGCAGCAGGGTGAGCACTGGTGTGGAGGCCTCTAGAGACACACCATCCCCCCTTTCCTATATATCGCTGTTTAATTCTGTTATCCTCTCTCTCTTTAACTTACTCCATTTTTTTCCCCTACCCACCAGCACACACACACACACACACACACACACACACACACACACACACACACACACACACACACACACACACACACACACACACACACACACAGACTGAAGGGGGGAATGAAACCACTGAGGTTATTCAAGTGTCATATACATAAAGTTATTCACATGTTTTCTCCGTATATTCCTGTTATGCTTCAAGTTTGCAGATTGCCACTATTAGAATTTAAAGACCCTGTAATTAAAAGTGTTTGAACATCATGTAGGATCAAGCGCTTGTCTCTGAGGAGCAGTTTGGCATTTAGTACGTCTTTAAATGTCAGAAAGATAAATGATGATAATAGCACCTGAAATAATGTAATTACTTTTTCAATGGTAATCTTCCTAGCCCACAAACAAATGGGTTTCATATACTACTGAAAGATTAAGCAATTTAACACCTGTTGTCTCGGTGATTTATTAAAACAACAACTACAATGAAAAAAGGTCCAAACAGCAGGGGACCTTTCGAATACAGCAGCCTTCATATTGCTCAACCTACATATTGTTTACCTTGTTGCTTTCAGTTCCTCTAAAGCTAACGGTCGTCTTTTATAAAGACATAGCTGTTGTGTCCTAGTTTTCCCAGTGGATGTATATTACTCAGCTGCTGATATAGTTTTACACAAAGTTTTCTTTCTTTTTTGTCTTTCACTGAGCATTAGATAGGTAGTTAAATTTACATGCTATAGTATCATCCAGTCACTGTAACAAGGGATTTGCCTTTGTGGAAGTTTACTGAGTCAAATCTCACCAGCTTAATGTGATCTGGCACTAACCATGTTGGATGCCCTTATGCCAATTAATGCAGGTTGTAACTCACAGACTCCTGCTGACCAATTCACATCCATTGTTGATAGTTTTTGGCTGCAGGAGCCTCAAACCTCCTTGTTAGAGCCAAAAACCACAAGAAACCCACCACCTCTTTCAGCCCCATCATATTGTCTGTTGATTGCCAGCAATTAGTAAAGCCAGGCAGGCTGAGAAATGACAAGATGGGGCATGGCTATTGCAATGCATGGGCGTTGTTGGCTCACACGCCAGCTGAAAGCCTCAACAATGTTTGTTAACCCTAGGGGTCACAACTGATTCACTAACTCAGACAGAAAACAAGATTTACGTAGCACAAATCAATACACATTCAGACTTTTACCATTGTGCAGTGCCAATCCAGACACTTTGCTCTATCAGTTTAACATGACACTAATGTGTTTTTATTCCTGTTTAACCCAGCCAGAGATGAATCTGTTGGCAGGCCAAGAAGGAGATGGCGAGAAGCAGACTGCCCTTGATTAGCTGGGGAACACATGTCAACATGCAGAGGCTGATGCAGTGGCGTGTCATGAAGGCAATGACCTATCAGTTTTCAAGTTTCCTGCTGGGGATTGTTTATCCACTGTTTATTAATTCCGAGAGAAATCGGCAAATTTAATCGCAGTGCCTGATATTGTATCAAATGAAATAATGGCAGTGTACTTGAGTGTGTATCCCACTCATTGCTGTCTTAAGCAAATTAGAATGAATTCAGGTTTCTCCAGTTGGGGCTGTGGGGAGTGTTCACTAGCCAGCCTAAGCGGTCCGCTTTATTCTTGATGCCATCAGCTCTGATTTCATTAATGTTGCTTGTCAACCATACGCAAAAAAAGGACACACACCTGGCAGAACACTCACTGCAAACAATTCCAGAGTAAATTGTTGTACAGTAGGAATCCTCTTACAAGCTGGCAGGCCAATAATGTAAAATTTGTTTAATGTCTTCCCCGCTTTCCATGTTAAAGGGGGAAATTGGAAAGTGACATGAGTGACGGGTGGTATTCTCTGAGCATTGACCAGCAGGCACAATAGAGGAGTTGAGTCTGGTGCCAAGTTCTATTTCAGGGGCTGCATTCCAATTGATTAGGAGGCTTGTGAAACAAACGGTGGTGACAGAAACAAGAGTATGGCCTTGGCAACTGTTGGGCAGAATGCCAGGTGTGCAGTCTTTCCTTGCAGCAACTCTCTTACTCGCTCTGTCTCTCATACACACATTAACAGCACATTAACGACACCCACAATGTGACCATTGGGATAACTTAGCGGCATTATCTCTCTGCATGTCATTATGCATTGGGCCAGCTTTTGCTTATTTTCTCTCACCGGCACAAAATGCGATTGCTAGGACTCTTCAAATGAACAACCTCTATTTTAAGAGAAAAAACTATTTTGCAGGACTCATGAAATGCACAAATATTTCCAGAATTGCATAAAACTTGGTCCTTCACAGTGAGTACTGAATTATGCTTCAGTCAAGTATAGTTCTGAAGTACTTTGAGTACTTTTGCACTAAACTTCAAACTATATAAATTTTTGTATGTGTATGAGTGTGTGAATATGTGTGCGCGAGGGCAAGTGGGTGCATTTGTCCGTGCATATGCCTGGTCTTAGCGGCAGCACCCTGTAAACCCCAGCTTGTCTTTATAGTGAAGTTGATGATTGGATAAACAGTCTGAGTCTGGATTATTGTACTGGAAAATGAAAGCATATGCACAATTTGCATTTTAATGAGCAAGTAAGCATTATAAAACAAATTGTCCTGGCAACAGCAACTCTTACAATAAAGCTGTGGCTTAGTATAGCAATGAAATATTTTATTAACCCATTTATAGATAAGTTATCATCATAATTCTATTTTAAAGTGCTTTTAGAGTTTATTTAAAATTAATTTGAGTGCGCAAAAGCTTTTTTCTTTTTGATTTCTGTTTTGGCTCATCATATGCTCAACCTACACCCAGTCACGTGTTGCGTCTTGCTCTTTGTAAATCTGCTTTGATTGGGACACGTATGAGGAAGCCATGCATAAAATTTATGCATGACTGATGCAAAGTTCAGTAGGCCTGTGCCAAACAAAACACTGTTCAATTAAAAGGGAAGTAATGGCATCCTATATAATAAAGGATATCTGAGCATACACAAACTGACAGAAAAGCATGATGGCTTATTCATGTCATGCTATGTAATTTAGTTAATGCATTTCCCCTTGCTCTTTAAAACACTTGCACATTCAAATTTGCCATCATAATCTCTATGACAGAGGACATTAATTATGTTCGTCGGCTGATCTCTGTTTCTTCACAACATCTCTGATTAAAATTTCACACATTGTAATGATGTGCTTCAGAGCTAGAAGCTGTGAAATTTACAAAGCAGTCAGTGGGCTCGCGTTCCTATTCTTGGGAGGTTCATTCAGCGCACAAAATTTACACATGTACACACACATTCACACAAAGTATTTAAAAAAAAAGAAGCAGTGCAAAAAACAATGCATATA
This sequence comes from Maylandia zebra, assembly GCF_041146795.1. NCBI lineage: Eukaryota > Metazoa > Chordata > Actinopteri > Cichliformes > Cichlidae > Maylandia > Maylandia zebra. Next base: position 21,688,061 of record NC_135182.1, on the reverse strand, counting down.
ATCCAAATCAAAGCTGTTAAGTGCTTGAGGAAAAGCTTTATTTACATGCAAATGGCAATATATCTTAGCAACTTGTTCATTAAAATATTGTGCAAATGAGGGAACAACAAAGCAGTAACTTCTCTCCAGATATGTGGGTTCAAATTTCATATTTGGGAAGTTTAATTAAGCAATAGATTATATTTTGAAAGGAGTGTTCACTTTAATGAATCCCTAGGGGCTGTAGATAAACACTGCAATGGTATCAAAGCATCCATCTATTTAATGGATGTGAAAATTAGGAATGTAAATGGCTTTGAGCCTTTATTCTCATTGCTCGTGGGAATATTTACCAGGTAAAGACGACAGTTATATAACCCACATTATACATATACTTTCATTTTTGGAAACCATATGAATACTGCTGAACCATTTTCAAGGACAAGCAGCAAACACTTATTTAAAGCATTCTTTTAACAGCCGCACCTGACAAAAAAAATGAAGCTGGCAGTTATTTTTTTTCTTTTACCATTAAAAACAAAACAAAACCCAGTTCCATGTAGATTATATTACGCATACTTATCTTTAACATCACGGTACAACAACACTACTGCTACAGTATCTGATTTTCACTCTTCTGTTTGGGTGAACTCTTGTCTGAGCGAAGAGCATATCTTCACAGAACCACTGGTCATTTCAGCTTTCTCAATAAGATGTTTGCCTGAGTGTGGCTCTCTATTCTGCAATCCCGAAACAGTGCAGAGTCAGTGAACCCTGGTACATTGTGTGATGGAGGAGTGCTACGTGCCCAACATTCACCTCTGTGAGGCCGGCTGTTGTTTATCCCTGTAATGTCCATTTTATTGGGAATCTCAGCGAGCCTTCACACTACCTGCTGTGCTCAGCAGTGTGGAGAAGCCAGGGCCAGTAGAGTGGTGGTCAGTGTCTGTCAATCACAATCACAAGGATCAGTTAGCAGCCATCATTCTGAGAAGCCGTACCCAGATGTTGCCTGTCTTCCATCTCCTCATGCTCTACCTCCACATACTATCCATTTTCCATTATTTGCAGTTTGAGTTTTCTGCCTTTACAGATCATAAACTAATGTGGTCTGACACTTTTGATCATTTTATTATGTGTTTGCGTTGGGTTATTTATTATTTAGAAATATAGAATGAAAGATATACCTGCTCCTAAAACGGCTGCAGACAATGTGTTATTTTCGACCTCATGGGAGGCTGTTTGTTTCTGTATTTGTGTTGGAGTCTATAAAAGGGAGGGCTGATGTTGGGGAAGAGAGCAGTCAGAGGTGATAAGACGGGAACACCACAATATACTCCAGCTGTTAGAAAACAAACACAAAACATTGATTTTATCATCTTTAGAGACACCCGAAGCTCACAGTGGTTGATGTTTATGTGACACGAAGTAAACAGCATATTGGACTGTAGACTTCTACTCTGCATTTCATTTGCTGCCTTGCCCTCAGTATATGTATGCCTTTGACCTGTTCCCGCCCCTAATTTTCCCCATCTCATTCAGAACAGACCTGCCAACGGTCAGCTTCATTACAGCCAATATCTTAAATCACCTCTCATGTGTTACCCACCAGTTTGGAGCTTGGTCTCCTCTGAATCGCAGTCATTTAAATGTTCCTGTGCTGATTGTGGGTGCAGGTGGTAATACATTAAGGGACTGAGACAGCCAGCGGCACAGTGCTGAAAGACCTTTATCCATTTGCACTAAGTTTTCCCTCACATTCGGAGGCATGTCGGTCTAATTAGGCCAATGGTTTTGACTGTGGCCATATTCATATGGGACAGCTCACTTTAAGTTGTACAACAAGGTGATTCTACATCATATATACTCCACCAGGCCAATAGATTATGCCATAGTCTTGGGAATTTTAAGAAGAAATTGAACATTAATGAAAGCAGCGAATGGCTGTGGAGAAGCATTGTGACAGAGTTATTGCTCTTTTCCTCAACATCCTTTTAGTAGACGAGTCTCAGATCTCACGAGAGGTGAAGATGTCTGTGGTACAAAACATTAGTTTTCTATTTGTGTAGATGAAAAAATGAAAATTGCTTCAAACTACTTCAGCAGAAGGTCAATTGAAAGTATATAAAATTAAATTTCTGCACCTTAATAAAAAGAGAGATGAATGTTTTACAGTGCTGAGTGTCAAGCCAATGGCGCTGGTTCAGTTTTATAAAAACAACTTGTCTCTGTGTTTGAAGCACATTGAGTTCTCAGTATGTCTCTGTCTCTCAATGATGAGCTCTTCAAGCAGGTAAAAGCTTCAGAAAGCCCTCGGTCCATTTCCATTCTTGCTTCCAGCAGTGTGAGTGGTGTGACAGCCTCTTGGGGCAAAGGGATTATTGAGATCAGGCTTCCCCCAGCTCTATGCCTCTGGCCCAGCCAGCCAAGCCAACCCAGTCAGTTCCTTGAGCCCCCCGGTGCCTTATGGAGCAGCCCACCAGGCGCACAGAGAGCAAAGAGGCACCAGGGACCCCTCTAATTGTCCATGCTTTGGGCAGCTCTCCGGCAAGCCAGCATGAAGAAGGCCCCCAGTCCCAAGGCTGTTCCACTGCTCCCCACTCAACCCTCACTCAGAGATTCTGTGGACGATATAGCGTCTGCTTTGAGGCTTTACGTTTCTGTGGCTGTCTTATAGTACAGCTGGCAATTTAAAATGTCTTTGAAAGTCTGCTTTCAACATGACCAGTGCTAGTATTACTATATAGCCCCATATAAACATATATATATTGTAGCTAAGAGGAACACTAAACCTGGTACTTAATTGATTATTAATTTTGTAAATTGATACTTGTTTACCCAACTTATTTTTTAATAAGAAGCACAAATATATTGTGGAACACTACCAGCAGAAAAAGCAGAACCCTAATAATTGAGAAATCAGTAGAAGTTGTCTCGTGGTATAGTTATGTATTTCTTTTTTTCATCAGTCTTTGAATATTGCATATAAATTTGTGCTTTATGTAAGTGGAGCGCTAAAGCCTTGAGAAGCTCATATAATTAAACCACATATCCATACTCTATAAGGAAAAAAATGTTTATTTAATATATCTCTTTGTATTGTATCTTGGAAAACACGTTTTCAAGAGAAGCGGCTGTTAACCTACTGGAGGAATAGTAGAGGCCATGGCTGCTGGAAACTGGATGACAAGGCCACCCAGACAAAGAAAGGGGCAGCGTGTAGTCAGTCGGTGGGGGGATGGGCTGGAAAATGAACGTGTACAGAACACAGTAAACAGAAAATTACTTTGATACCCACTGAGTGGTTCATTTATGACTGTGGTTCTTTATCAGTCTCAATGGGTGTGAAACTATTGTCTTTATTTAATAGCATCAGAATATTAGAAAATTATGTTTCTAATAACTTCTGTTAACAGTTTAGAGGTTATAATTATTTAATCATTTTCTGTATTCAGGAAGTACTGGACAGTACTCTAAAAAGAGATTGGTGAAATATATATACATATATATATATATATATATTTTATAGGTGCAGATTAAAAATATCGAGTCATATGCTAACAGTGACACAAAATACACAAACACAGTGATAAACACTTAAGCACTTTGTTATGCTTAAGAAATTATTGTGTATGCTCTAGCAGCTCATTAGCAACACAACACCAGTCAGTTAAAATTATTGCAGCATTTACACTGTTGAATTTATAAATAGAAAAACCTTGCACCTGACACGACACGCAGCATGTTTCAGATGTTGTTTCACTTCTGTCATTTCCTTTCCAAACCCTTCATTGGGTATTGCACACACACAGTATTAAAAGGTGTTTGGGCAGGGCTTTTTTTTTTTTGCCTTTATCTTTCGTTCTTTCTCTACATAATGTCTACATAATAGCAAATGCGCCTGTGCTTTGAATATTGTGCAACTATTGAAAAAGTTATGAGCTCACTAAATAGGTAGTTAAGCATGCTGGTCATGCCAGTAAGAGCTACGCAAAGGATAGCTAGACAATAGCCCCTAACTGGACTGTGACAGGGTAATTACCGAGCTCACATAATAAAATTCTCTTTACATAGGTCACTCGGAAAGTGTAATTTAAAAAGCGTTATAGATTATTTTTATTGAAGCAATTAAATCAAAAAGCAAAAAAAGTAATTAAGTGTGGAGGTAATAATAGTGTTGGTCAACAGCATTTGTTTTGAAAGAGGGATTTGTCAGCCTCACCTCTCTAATGCAGTACAGACATCCTTTAATTTGCAATCTAGCATTTTATTATATTAAACCCTTTTTTTTTATTGCAATTACAAGTATGTTATAATGCCAAAAACTAAGCAGGATTTAATGAAATCATTATCATGGGTGATAATTGTGAGTAAATGCTAGATATGAATTTTCTTCCTCTAAATTAATGAATCGTTACTATTCATACTACTGGTTTATAATTATGTTAAATTGGCTGTCTTATCAGCAGTCAAAGACTTAGGATTATCAGCGTCTTGACTATGTGGACTGTGCCAAATTCCTTGTGGATATACGCCTGTTCCCTGCACAAAGAAAAAAGGAGAGATAATATTGGGAGGTTAAACTCCACAATTTTCTTTTAAAAGATGTAAGGAGAGCTATTGCACAAATGCTCTCCTGCGTTATGAGGGAAATCAGACTGACGGGTCTGTGGGGCATTAACATCCACTTGACTTTCAGTGCAGCCTATTTTACGTACCAACACATACATGTAGCTGACACATCAACAGTGTTGATCTCTGCAATTGTGTCAGGTAACCGAATTCAGATTATATGTTAATGTGAAGGGGAAATATTTTGCCCTCGTTAGCATATGGGCCACTTGCATTTCAGGAACATATTATCATTCAGCCTGCACATTTGTGAAATAACAGTAATAATCTAGTTGTCATAGAAAAAAATATTTAATGGACTAGGGGCAAAGATAAATTGGTAGAAAAAAAAGTCTTTGTTAATCAAACTCAAAGAATTTTTGCTTGGTGGAATATTATTTTACATGATTCATTTCTGTTATAAAGGACATAGCTTTTCTGAAATGCATTAAAAAATGTGACTGTTTAACACTGGGAAGCTCTATATGTATACAACACTAATATCAGATCTTCTGATGCTTGAAAATAGCAGGAAAGCTTTACCAGCTGTGTAGTTTCCACTTTATGCTTATATTACCCACCTCTTCAACCTCAGTGTTGCCAATCACATGAAGAAAAACAGGTGTAAAGTGTCACGTGCCTTTTGATTGCTCTACATTCAAGTAACTGTGACACACAGTAATAGGAGCTTAACATAGCTCAATGCAATATTTTTTAAAAATCGTGAATCAAGCTAAGGAACAGGAAAGAAAGCTGAAGACTGCTAAATATTTCACATGTCAGACTTTGGACATAATAGTTGTGATTTCATGCAAAACTTTGTGATATCCCTTTGTTCCATCTGCTGTCATTGGTAATGCGAACAGCAGAGGGCAGCTTGAATACATAAATACAAACTAGAAGGGCGCATCTCCCAGTTATCAAAGGCATGCTCTCTTTTACATCGCTGGTTTCCCAGCACACAGATCAGCTCCTGTCTGACAGCTGGCTGGTCCGCAGAGAGCCAGGGACTCTGATCAGCATCAGCCCTATCACAATACCACACTGGGGACACAGTGGAGGAAGTGGAGAATAAAAGAATTGAGAAATGTCAGGTAATTGACCAACACCGTCCAAGTAGCAGGTAATATTTTGAAAGCCCCGTGTCAATTTGGAAGGCATATCAAATCTCGAGCTCTCTCTGTTGTGTTCGCGCTCTCTCTCTCTTCCTCTCACTCTCCACCTCACTCTTTCCTGCAGGTTGCAGAGAGTTACAGCACCTGCTGCTGAAGAACAAACCTCAAAGACAACACTCTATGCTGCTTTTTTTGTTAAACCTGTGTTCAGCCATTGTCTACTCCCCTCCTCCCCCTTCCTGAGCTTCAGCTCTCCTCCTCCTCCCTCTCTCTCAGTCCCTCTCTTTCTCTCAAACACACACACCACCTCTCTCTAACCCTCTCTCCCTCTCTCACTGTGGCTCAAGATGAATCTGCCAGCATGTGCCCATGCTCTTCATCACTGTCAGGTGCCCCATGGTGGTCCTCCTCCTCTTTCTCAAACTGGGCACCAACCGCTGGCTAGAATTATTCCTCACCTCCAAAACTCTCCCCACTGTTTCTAAATAAATGTGGCTGTAGTAACCGAGGAGTGTTGCTCATCCATCTTTACCATGTTGTGTGTGGAGTGTACAGTGTTTACTGAACTAGACAGAGACCCTAATAAGCCACACAGTAAGTGTAAAGACCTAAAGTAAAGAACGCAGCACAAAGTATCAGATTTTTGGCATTGGCTTAGAGTACTCATTTGTTCCACATGACAATTTCAAGAAATTAGATTTATTTATTAGTGCCAGCAGCCGAATTTGCATTGCGATCCTTTAAAAAAAATGATACAGAGACATCCACAGTGGCTATCAGGTTCGTAGCAGCTCATTAGCAGATATTTGACCAGTTATATTAGACTCATCGAAAGGGTTTATTGATAGATAAGAGACTGTTTTTGTTACATTTGACACGAGAATAACTGCTAATGTTAAATTTGTAATTAAGGCACAAAACATAGCTGCACCTGCATCTGTTGTCAGAATTTGTAAGTGTCAGAATGCCCGATAAAGATGCAACACTGTGCCCCAGCTTAATGTTTAAGTAGAAGACACCTACACATGATGTATCATGGTGCATGCAGCTGTTGAACAAGGTGTGCAGCGATTCCTTTCTTCTGTGCCGATGATCAGCAGACAATTAAAGCAGAAGCATTAATTTGTTTTTCTTTGAGGTAATTAAGCTCTTCCACTTGAGTGGTATTGTCTTTATTGTCTCCAGCTTCATGCAAATGTGCTTTCCTTTCAATCTTTTGTTGCATTTACTGTAACGTCTTTCATGCAGCCAACATTAAATAATGAGGGAATGCAGACAACACAAACGATTTTGTATTTTGCCTAAAAAATAAAAAGAACAGGGGTTCCGAGTCGCTTAAATGAGCAAAGCACCTGGAATGCAACTTAACTTGCAGTTAAGTCAAATGACCTGCAGTACCAGACCTTTAGTTGATCTCTGGTGGAGCACATTAGCTGGGATTCTTTCCTTTTCAGAGTGAATCTCATTCCTCAACACAAATGCACATACTAAGTTCCTAAAGTTCAATTTTAAATGGCTTCGTAATTAACAAGTAAGCCAAGCTTTAAAATGTCACATTTATTGTATTTCCATATCTCTGAAATTCAGTCCTGAAACAGAATGATGTGTGTTTTATAGTGGTTATGATAAGAGGCTTACACAGTCAAAATCTCAATATAGATCATTTTGACAAACGTCTTTGGTGGCCACTCGTTAAATTGGTTTCACCCGCATATTTGGGCCTTATTTAAAAGATATCTTTGAATAATGGTAAGCAGTTTAGCTCCTCTGAAAAGAGGAGGGTGAAGCAAATGAACTCCATTTCACTCTGTTTTGTTTAATCTATAATGTTGTAGGTTTTCTGCAGTCTTTTCTCACTGAGTTTATAGCTTCCATATTCTAGTACAGATTAATACGGCTTAGGCATACCTATCTCGAATTTAAGGCAGTCAAATACTCCTTGTTGCATATCAAGGACGCAAGAACATATTATCTGATCACTCCTTGCATTCATTATATTAATGAATCAAACATGAATAAGTGTTGCTCTTCAAAAAAAAAAAAAAAGCGCATTACCATAAACATTAATATTAATGCCATTATGTGGTGATGCTGAGCTAAAATATCTAATGACATGTTTCAATATGCCAGTGTTTGCAAAAATAGAAAGAAATTCAAATAAATGTAATTGCTTCTTCAGTATTTATGACAATGATGTCTTTTTGTGAACGCAAACATGTTTTACTCGTCTTTAAAAAGATGCTACAATGTGTTGTTTGTCAGGCAGGTAAGATCTACAATATATTCTCCACCTTCAGTGTTTTTGCTTCTCACAGGCATAGCTGTTTAGAATAACAATGTACATCTGCTAGAACTTAACAGATTTTAAAATGCTGCATTTTGGTTGTACACGGGAGCAAAAAAAAAAAAAGGACCAAACAAAAAAAAAACTCCATTAAATATTCTGTGAAAATATATCATGACATTTCTAGAGGGCGAATAAAAAAGTATATCATATATTTCAGCAACATGGAGCCACACGTTGATATCGACACACAGTGACTGCGTTATATATCTTTAGCTTTTCCTCTGGAGAGAACAAGAAAGACTCTGTGCAGTTAATCATAAAGAAAACAACAAACTGTGGCATACATCTGAAGAATGTGTCCCAAATATTTTGAAAAGCTGTTGCATGGTCACTTTTTTGGTACCAACAGGCTGGTTGTATTTTACTCCTGCTGCAACGTTGGCTGTCAACAGAGCTCCCATCAAAAGCAGCAGTACCATCCAGCGCCTAGAGCGTCTGGCTCTGTCCTCTTTTTCAGCCAGACCGGTCTCTGGCAGCTGCACGCATGCACACTGGCCGAGGTCAAAGCTGTCACTTCAGAGGGCACTGTCAAATCTCAGCCAACGCTGGATGATGTGGGAGTGCTCCCTACAATCACCCAGATGTTTCCAATCAGCTGGACTTCTCCAATACTCCTCCACCACTTTCTGTACTGAGTGTGGAGTGTCACCCTCTACCACTGGAAACATTTTATGAAAGTGTGTGAATGAGAAAATCAGATTAATTGAAAGCTCTGGTGACATTTCAAATAATAATTTAAATTTTCCCCCCAACTCATCACCTGATCTCTTGGCACATTCCACTCCTTTAAAAGAATCAAAAGCCACAGTTAATACAAAGAGTTTTATGAGCAAGTTTTCACTGTAATGTTTCAGTGTAAGATTTTTAACCAATAACAGTGATGGGAATGTAATAACTCACTGACAGGTGCCTTATATTGCTTTAACTCTTCTTAACCCTATTATTTAACTGAACTATATTTTTTTTCTGTCTATTTTAATAAATGGTAAGACAAAATATGTTACATCCTTCAAGGCTATTTTCAGAAGGGCTGATAATTAATTGGCTTAATGAATATAACTGTTGTGCTGCAGTATGTATGGCTGCACAGTAAAAAAAAAAGCCACATGTTTTTACAGCTTGTAGTATCTAAAACATAAAATATGATAACAGAAAATCTGTTAGTTTACAACTTCGCAGTTAAGTAGGAAAACTGACATATTCTGCTTTGTCACCTTGTCTCCATGTCAGACAAAAATAGCACATGTACTTATAAATTATAATAGCAGGATAAAAGGAACCAGGACAGATGTAGAGGACTTTGGTGTTAACCAGTTTTCACAATAAACTGGAAGAGACAAATTGTAGCTATATAGGCAAATGAGTGTTGGATTGTAAAGTGTTTAGAGAACTGTAAGGTCCTTTGTGTCCAAAAGTAATAAAAAATAATGAGCACTGAGAAGAAAAGACACAAAGTAAATCTTTGATTAGGCACAAATTGGGAAACTTTTAGGATTAAAAAGAAGAAGAAGAATTTTTGTAATTAAAAGCCCATTTTTTTATGTCAAAAATTGACTGGTCTTAATTTTAGTTGCACTGTATTGCATTACCTTTAAAGGCATTGCATTTAGTCTAACTCATGCCAAACCAAAGTTACATAAAAAAAACGTATTTTAATATAAACCCCAGACCATTATTTGGCATAGGTAAAGTTTAAAATGTAAAGTAAGTCAGTAGCTCAGATATATAGTGCGCTCTGTCCAGTGTGCTTCAGAGTGGACCAAGTGAGGGGATTTAGGATGTGAGAAGCAGGTTTCCCCCTACGGGCTTTAACAGGGTATTCTAGTTATTCAAAAAAAAACAAACAAACCCCAAAACAAAACAAAAAACACACAAGCTTGCCTATTACAGTTTGTCAGTGTCTCTGAAACTCAAAATGAATCTACAAGTCTTTTATTTATTTCAACTGTAGGAATTACACCCCCTGCAAAAGCAAATGTGTTAAACGTGCCGAATGGCATTATTTAATTCTAGATGTTTGTACCTCGAGGAGCAAAAATGAATGATCCTTGACTTCGCAACAGCACAACAGCGAGACAAGGCGTGCCTCAACCATCCAATGCAAATTACCGCAATTTAGAGTGTTATATTCAGCGGGAGACCATTGCTAAATGGTCAGACAAGCTAGTCACAGATATTAAAATAAATTATGTCTAATTTGAATTTTAGTCACGCTACATTAACTAATAGAAAGTTATTAACATTTCAAAAGACAGAAAAAAAGCTTTTGCCTGCAAAATTAACAGTGGCTGGGCTGACCTGTAAGCCATGCTGTCTGATCACTGTAATGACAGTGTAATGGCATATTTACATTAAAATCTGGTCTGCTAATATGGGATTCAAAATGGGAGGCTCAGTCAAGGATTATTTAGTCTGCCCTGTTGGCCTCTCGCTGAATGTTTCTTCCTTAACTTCAATACAAAGCAAAAAGTTCTCATTTCATGACTATTTATGTGGCTGGTCTCTGTGCTTTGCCTTCCCTCTCACCGCCCTAATGTTCTCTTTATTTCCAACCTTTTATCTTTCATCTCCTCTCTCTTTCCTCTCCTTGGTCTTTAAAGGCAATAATTATTTCACTTCAGAAATGTCAAAATACTATACTTCAGTTGTATCTTAAGGAGCCTTGTTGGGATGAATGGAATTCTTCACCGACACAGATGAGTAGCCCTCTCCCACCATCCCTGAACCGTCTGATATTGCAGTCTTTGAAACAAGAGAATTTCTTTGCATTTTAAATATTCCCAATTCATTTCCCTCTACTTTGATATTCTCCAAGAAACCGCTGCGCTATTTCAAGATAGAGGATGTGAGCAAAGCAGTGATAGGATCACAGTGGCGGAGAGGCTTTAGGTTTAAGGTTTAATTGGTGTGAAAGCAGTGATGGAACGAATTTCTTGTAATGTTGACTATATTTTAGCTTTGAATTAGCCCGGCTCTGCACGAGTGCAAGGCTGAATATGAACGGAAACAACTTGGGCTGCAATTAATGATTAACCTGCAGATTTCTTTTGTTAATTGATCAAATCTTTAGATGAAAAAGAGTCAGAAAAAGCTGTGAAAAATACTGAAGACAGGTTCGAACAACACACCATGACCTTTTCAGATGTTTAACGCTCATGATTTAACAATAAGAAAGAGACTGAAAATGACATTTATGGAGGAGTTCCAGGGCAAAAACTGCTGCTCACCAATAAGAACACAAAGCTCATTTTTTTTACATTTTATGCTAAAAATTGTAACTCTATTGCCATCTACGTATACAGAAATTCATATTAGACAGACACACTGCTTACAATCAGAAATTATGAAGTTTTTCCATGAATAGTCCCACAAATAGTTGCTGCAGGATATTTAAGAGCAAAACCATGCACTTGGCAATCCTGCTTTTATATGGGAATAGAACCAGAATAAAACCAGATGCCAACCAGCTGACATGAGTCTCTTATTGCAAAGAGACAGATGGGTTGAGCTCATCAGTGCAGACTGACTCAGACTGATTGCAATGTGTTGCCAATCTGTTTTTGTTTATTAGTATGATGACAGTTATTTGCAGATCTTTGCCAGTCTATCTGAGAGCGATTGTTTGGGGATAGGTTTCCCACCAGGTGACGTGTGTGATCACTTTGTAATTGAGAGTTGGAACGCAGAGTTTGAGGGTGTTACACGCTTAACTTCTGAGCAACCCGTTGCTCTACTACTTACAGTCGGTTATTTCTAGTTGCAAGGAGGTTGCTGACTTATTTTTAATCCAGAACCATTGAGTATTAAAATACTGCAGTAAGATATGATTACAGCATGAAAAATAATCAAATAAAAAGCTACTCAAGTCAAGTTTACTTTGTAACAGTAAGGAAAATATAAACGAATTACTAGCCCATACAACAGAGTATTGGAGACTGAAAACAAATGCAGAATACATTCATTTAAAAGCATCCATCAAAGCCAGAATCAATGGTATTTAACACTCCACAAGTAAAAAAAATCGATATGTCAATCAAAATAGCAACGTTAAGTAAATTTAACTAAAAGCATTAAATAGATCTTAAATCTTATAATCATTTGAATTCCTATTAGAGGCAAAAAAATTGCCTTTGTTTTATTTGTGCAAGAGGTTTTACATTCAATAAATGCTTTATAAAAACCTTCATCTACATCATATCATATTCTTGTGTACATAATTTCCACAGCTTTGTTATGTGTACTTAACTACAAATAGGTAAGCTTGAGTTCTTTTAAAAAAAATCTTTGTTATTTTATTAACTTTTTAGGATTTAGAATTTATTTTCTGCTTTATTTATACTGGATACTTCAACTGAACACTAGCAGGAGGTGTTAAAATAAAATGTTACTCAAAAGACTTTAATGGTGCTTTGACTTTGCTGTCCTTGCTTTACTTTGTTGCCTTTTAGAAACAAATCCATTATTGCCACATGGACTCCACATGACTGTTGGCTGTGAATGTTGGACTCTTCCTTCCTGCAGGTGGGAGGAGGTGATATGTATTTAAAAAAGCAAAATGACATCTAATATTTAGCATTAGTGCTTGTTTCCCAGACCCAGAGTGGACCTGACCATCTGCTCCCCTGGTCAGATGGAGCTATGATTTTTGGCAGTACTCAGAGCTATTCCATTGGCCTCCATCTCAAAGGACACCAAGTATTATCAGATTTCTCTTTCCTAGAAAAACTGAGACAGTGGCACTATAAGAATAACAATATGCTTAGAGGAGGAAGGGGTGGAGGATAAAATGGGTAGAACGGAGGGAGTGGGACAACAATAACAACAAGTTGTCTTGGTAGCAGCCAGATACAGTCACATTACGGATGGATTCACTTCAGAAACGTGGAGAATTAATATCCTAATGAAGCTTCGAGTGGCTATTAGGTGTGTGTAATGTGGCTCCAGGGGGCTGGGATAGATGTCCAGCAGCTTTAGGCCCTTATTTGCGCGCGGTCACCTCAGCGGTTGCTTTTATTAGGGTAACATTAGAGGAAAAGGGAGAATGCCACAGAAAGATAGCGTTTTATTACTCTGGTTCCCAGGGAGCCATGCTCTACCTGTCAGAGGCACACAAAGCATGCTGTTTTAGTTCATTTTTACAGCTAAATATCTCTGTTACAAATGTTTCTGTCTGTGGAACAACATTTGGGCTATTATCACCAAAGTGGTCCAGCGTTGCAGAAATGAGTTATTTGGTGTAATGTTTCAAACTGTGCGAAAGGATTTCGGTGCCGACAGCTGTGAATAAAAATTTCATTCACATTTTTCATTCGCATTAATATACTCACTTTCTCTCTTTTCTCCACCTCTCTCTCCCTCTCTTTCTCCTTCTTTTGACAGGCCAATTGCATGCCTCTGCTTTTTATCTCTTTACATTTTCGGGGAACGAATTGCTCTCCACTGTCACTGGGCTCTGGCCAAGAATTCATTTTTAGCGGGTCAAATGTTTCAGAATGTCATTTTTGACAGGAACCAACCAGCACAATGAATACAAGGGAAGACACGGCCTGCTGAGTTTTTTTTTCTTTCTCGATCACTGCATACACTTACAGCATGGCAACCATGTACTACACAAAGCACAGGCACAAATTGTCTATGTAGAAATCAATATTGAATTAAAACACTCCCCACTCATGAATAAAAAAATGAATAATGGTAAGTGGCTATTGGAACAGCAGGACTCTACAGTCAGCTAATGAAGGTTATGTTGCATGGCAGAATTCAGTAATTGCGAAGCACAAGTGAGGTATTAGACAGGATGTAGCTAATGGAAAACAATCACATTTAACATGGCTCCTTGGTTCTAGCTGTTCAATAAGTGAGCAGCAGGCTGGCTCACAGCAAACAGTAGGCAGGGGGAGGGTGTGTGTGTGGGGGGGTGTTCTCAGACAGCACAGGGTTTTAATGTGATCGGACTATAACAGACAATCTATTTACAGTGTACTCTGGGGAGCTAATAAACAAATGTTGAGTAATTTCAGCCAGCAGTAATTACCCTTGCAGCTGACAAGGAGAGTGTGATACTCTCTCCTTCACCTCCGGCTCAGTCCACGAGGTGTGGGCTCTTTGGAGCGGTCCTCCTCACCTCATAGATGTGGCTGCTGGCCAACAGTTAAACATACAGGATCATTTACAGTACACTTCTCTCTGAGCAGTGGAGTGTCACATCTTACGCCTCAGTTCTTGGTAATTGCAATGCAGAAAGGAACAGTATGTACAGCAAGGTAGAGATTCACAAATTACAGAAAATTTACGAGCATGTGTTTCCATATAATCCAAATAGCCACAGAGTTGCGGAGAAGGTTGCGAGATAATTAATACTGGTCCGTGTTTTCATTGAGACTCCTCAGTTTAGCCACATGCTAATGCACTCTAACCTCATTTATAAATCAGCCATGGAAGAAAACAAATATTAAGTTTAGAAAGCAAATAAATTACTTTGCAGGTTAGAATGGAGCGAAGGCCAAAGGCATCTTTATCCAGAGAGCACGGACTTGACACTAACAGTTAGGTGAAATAGATTTTTATGCAAATATGTCTATTGATCTCTCTGCCTATCTTTGACAGAAAGGGATGGAGAGACTGCTTGTAGTTGGATCGAGACAATCATTATGGAATAAACATTAATGTGCCATGTTTACATCGGCATATAAAGGTAGCTGTGTTTCATATAGATTCCCAAAAGTTTGAACACTCTTGACAATTATTACCCGTTTGAGCACATTTGAACACAGATTAAACATACAACAAATTTCCTCTTCAGTTATATACTGTGTGTGTTGTGAGCAACTTGTATCAAACACTGATGTTTCCTGTTGCAGATACTGCCTACAGTGCATTAGCCTTAGCCCCCTCTGTCTTTCTGACCAGACTGCCACAAACAATGCCGCATATCAGATCCCTGCGTTCTCTCCAGAATAACAAGGAGGGAGTGGAGCAGTGACGTGAGGGGTCCAGTCTGAGGGGCTGACAGACGGATAGTGAGCCAGCCTGTCCCTTATCCTCAGACAGGCAGATGTCCCCTCTCCCCGCGTGGCCGGCTGCTGACCAGGGGAGAGCCAGGCGGCTGCTGAAATGAAGAAACTTGAGAGCTCCTCAGGGGGTGAGCTGGTCATTTGATGTCCAGCACAAGGGCAGAGTGTGATGCTGAATGAGCTGAGAGAGAGAGACGCAGCCTCTGCAGTCTGTTACAAAGGCTGGTCTGATAGGTTGGGAAGGAGGGAAAAGATACTGTGCACAGACAGACCATTACTACATTTCATCCATTTTGTCAGAGAAAATGGTCACAGAGAACTTGTGAGAATTTGGTGTGAGGAAAACATAAATAAACATTACAAAAAATGATTTCACAAAATCAATTAAGAAACATTTCTAACTCTGTATGTTTCACAACTGTTTTATCTATTAGCCTTTGTAAAACTTTACCAATTATCAGCTTTGTTATGGCTCATGATAACTCACTGGGCAGGGGGGAGTGATACTAACACAATCTACAACTGAAGTCCCATTGAAATATGTGAAGTACAGTCACTGAGGAACCATGGCATCTTTCTTACCTGGCCTAGGTTCAGTCTTGCAGGCAGTAGAGAGTCCTTTGAAAGCTACAGAGGGGAGATGAGAGGAAGCCCTGCCTGTAGAGGGATCAGCTCTGCCTAAGTGCCAGCACCACAGTGCTGTAATTAATCGCCAGCAATGGTAGTCTCAGTCTTGCAGCATCGCTCAACTTTTCCCTCACGACAAAACCTGCGGTCAGGAGATGTTAGGCAACATTAACTGCCTGTACCATTTCCATTTTCTGAGACAGGGCGGGGGTATGTAGCGGGGGCGTCTGGTGTTGTGGGGTAGGTCTGTAGATATAGGACTACTGTGGGGGCTCAGGTGAGAAGAGCGACGGTGCATAAGCCATGGCTATGTACCTTTCATCTTGGAGGAGATTTGGAGAGGTTTCAGACCACAGAGACTTCTTAATTCTCACTAATTCATTTGCGTTCCAGATTCACTGGGCCTGGGATAACCTGAGAATGATAATGAACTCGCAAGGGGAGTGCATGGTCCCTTGCCTTTGAATGTGCTCAGAATAGATTCAGATAATCTTTCCTTTTGAATCTTTCTCGAGGAGAAGAATCCTATTAAGAGTGATTGCTTGTCATGAGATGTTCTCTTAAGTTGGGGAGGTTTGGCCACAGATACACCCTGCTCTCTGAAGATATAACCTTAACTTTGTGCTTCTTTTAAATCACAGAAATACAATATATCTGTGCTAAGTTTTCGATTTCAAAATCATACTTTATAATGAATATTTACTTGCAAGCTGCACAATCCTCAATCAATACATTCTACCCACCAGCTCATAGAAAAAGTCTGGCTGTTTTTTTCCTCCCTGGAAATCAAGCCTCAACCAAACACTATATTATCATTACAAATGAGGTAGCTATCTATTTACAATTATGGATTAAAAATGCCACATTTTCAATACTGTACACAAACAACTAGGCTTGTCTGTTTAATGGCAAGAAAAGTTTGCTCTTCAGAAATTACTTGCGCCATTTCTTCCCTGCGTTTCTGCTGCATTTACCATTGAAATACAGAATGTTTACAGTTACAGTTTGTTCAATAGAAAAAAAAAATCCTTTACAAATAAAACTCTTTTTTTTTTGCAACTGCACTCCTGACATTCACAAGCAAACAGTGTTTGTCCTTTGCTGTCAGATCATGACTGATATTTGGATTGAAAGAATTTTTTATATGCTTCTTTATAGCAGGCTGACAATGAATAGAGAGATTTTCAAGAGATTTATAGGTCTGTGGAGTTCTGAGGGATAGATCGCAAACTCTTGTGAAAAAAGGGAGGGAAAGCTGCCTTACTTCAGGGCTGGTCTCATCTTTGGTCAAACAGAAGTGAGCTTAATTTGTGGGTCTGCCTGGGGAATTTCAAAGGAAAAAGGCTTTGAGTGACGCCAAGCTTGAGCTCCCTGATGTTAGTGAGATGAATGAAAGCAGGGTCTAGAGGCTACGGGCCTTCTCACACTCTCACATTAACAAAGGTCTTTTAAATTCTCATCAGGGTAATTGTATAGGATGCAGTAATATGCAAACCAATGCTTTTGAGGAGACAGGGAGCACTTGTCTTATGTGTGATAATACTGACACATTAGAAAGTAACCAGCGACAACACACAGTATATTGTAATAGATTACTGGTTTAAAATAACTAGTGGTTATAAACAGCCAAAACATGTCACCGCACCAGTCGCACATAAACTCACATTGTGTCACATAACTTTTGAAGCTATGCACATTAACTATAAATTAAAATGCAGTTTAACTGGATATCTGATCATGCACAACACAACAGTCTTCCTAATTTTGTCCTTTATGCACATTTGGCCGAGAAATGACCTGATCTAAAATATAGCAGACTTTTATGATTTACTCACAATAAAGCTATAATATCTAGTTGTCAAAATAAAACAACTCTTATTTCCTAGCTGGTTCGTATTGCTGAAAATACAAAAAATTCATTCTTTGGCTCTTGGTGTTTTTCAACAGAAGACTTACTGTGCTATTGTATAGAACTGACTGGCCTTGATAGAATGACCTAACATTTTGACAGGACAAAATATAAAGCTGCTCTTTATTCTGTGGACAATTCACCAGATGCAGGCATGTGAATAGTTTTAATCAATAGAAATGTGGGTGTACTCTATGATTTATTCCAGGCTTTGCTTTATGTACAAAGAAACCGCGGACATTGCTAAGAGTGCAAGCTGTAATGGGACCCACTCAATTTTCCCTGAAAGCTCGTGTTGTGATGGTTGTTGCCG
Source organism: Maylandia zebra (assembly GCF_041146795.1). Lineage (NCBI taxonomy): Eukaryota > Metazoa > Chordata > Actinopteri > Cichliformes > Cichlidae > Maylandia > Maylandia zebra. The sequence goes on along the minus strand of NC_135182.1, from coordinate 21,670,147 downwards.
TGAAGTATTTACAAGTGCTATCTGATCAGCCTCAGAAGGTTGCCAACGTGACAGATGATTAGGTATGGCAAACGAGCCTCATCACCAGCTAAATTGATGACTCAATGCTCGATGACAGACAACTCTATTTGTATCTAGATAAGGCCCTGGCAGCCCTGTACCAATCAAAATGGAGTTATTATTGAGCATAAAGAAAAACATTTGTAATATCATTAAATCCAGATATGCCTCTCTTCACATCTGGCAGGCAGCCATGCATGTGAAGAAAGGATGGAGGGAGAGGGGGGTTTAAGGGACAGAAAGAGAAAAGCAAGGCAAGAAAAAAACACTCGGGGCAATCATTCCTGGCAGTGTGCTGGCAGCTGCAGTGTTTTTTTGTAATTTCAATATGTTTCTCTGCACCTCAAGCGTGGGTGCAATAACTGCTTACAGATTGCTTATGTCATCAAATTTTGACAAACTTCTCAATTGCTTTTGGCCTTCGTCTGTAGCCATCTGCTTTCTCCTCTTCCTCCTTATCTCCCCCTGACCTCCATAGTCTATTTCACCTGAAAGCAACTATACTTGAAATGGGAAATGGTTGAAAACAAGCCATTTTTGAAAGCAACAATTAGTTGTTATTTATCTTAGACTTGCAATGACTGGTGCAGGCGCAACAGAGAAAAGCTAACACAACAACTGACAACTGATCCATGTGCTCAACCTTTAAGCACAGTTGAATTAGACTTGATTTGAAGCTCGGGATCAACACAACACCCTTGCAGTCGTTTTGTGATCAAAATAAATTATAGTTGAGCATAAAAATGGGTGAACTCATCAAATCCAATTAAACCAAAATCAAATCCTAGGTTACTGTTTTACAGATATACAGAAAGCATTGATATGGAGAAAATTTGGTTTTGGGAAATTGTCTTATGCACCAAACAGCTGAAAAATGCGGTTTGCTTAATCTTCAGCATCGTCTGTGGGCAACAAGTTAAATTGTAGCCAATTCCAGGTAGCTGCTTGTTACCTCCAGTAATGAAATATGAACTATAAAAGCGGCAAGGCTAAAGTCGTGGGTTAAAATTTAAAAAAATAAGCTTTAATACCCTAAAAATCCCTGTAGGGTTGATTGGAATTGCAGGTCAGTTGATTGCTGGCTCGCGCAAATTATTATGGCTGCTTTAGTATGATTATATATATGTAAGAGCCCTTTACCTTACTCGTCTATATTCCTGTTAATCAAGTCAGTCAGTTTATTCCAATGTCGGAGATTTCCTCTACTTGCACAGACTCAAAGCATAATAGAGACCTCTTAAATTGTAAACTCACCATGCGGCATTAAGATGTATCTTGTTCCATGAGCCGGTGATCAGAGTAAACAACACGCTCCGTATAATATAGTCAATCCACAGTTTGACATTTCTCTCTGCTTTTCATATCTTTGCTTGAAATGACAGTCTGTGTAACATGTGGAGGCTTTAAAAATGCCATGGCTGATATGAAATCAATTTGCATTTCCCCAGTGCCTGGATAACATGGCCCTGTCAGAGGACCCTGCAGATCTGCTGGAGATAATGACGTTATAGAGGGCAGCTTGCACTGTGAAGAGGATGAAATTGAAAGAGTGACGCTCTGTGTTTCCCATGATTGCCTTGACAGGGGGATGTGTGGCTATTGGACATGTACTCTTCTGTCTTTGCTCCCCATTAGGTCCACTTGTTCCCAGTCAGGGGTTAAGACAGACTAAAGAGATCCACCAATCTGACCAGTCAAAGGCTCTGTGTGTCAGTGATGGTATTTCAACAACATGAACTTTTATCCAAAGGAATGGTAAAAAACTGTCAACCTTATTAATGTTACAGTGCTGATTGTCGCTCAACAAATATCACAAATAATTCTTTAAAATCAGAATTTAGACAGCTTTCAGCATTATATACTATGGATGTAACTTAATACACTGACTAGTGAGCACTGAAAAAGAAAAGATCTCAGGAGCTAAGGCCAGTTTAAAGGTATTACTGTTTAATGGTTAAAAGAGAAGAGAAAAATAAAAAGGGTCTCTCCCTTCTGCTCACTGTTATCCCACTGATTTTAGACAGCTTTATAGCTAGCCTGGTATTCCAGGAGTAATTTGTGAGCCCATCATTATATTTTTCAAAAGAACTCCTCTAATGGCAATACCAGTTTGGCTACTTTATGAAAATGTGTAAAGAAATTATCCACATACAGAGGTATACAACAGTATGCAACCTAGAATTTGTTTTGGAAACTGGAAGCAGAGAGCTGATGATGCTGACCTGAGGACATGTAAACTTGATGACACCTGTGGAGGGGGTCTGCTTGTTATCGAGCCCAGTGTATGGTAAAACAGAGGGACATCTCTCCCACTGTTGCAACACTAATTTAAGTTGATATAAACTATAGGTAATTCCAGCTGAGTTTTTCCTCACTTTGCCCATTTCAGGCCACCGAATCTGAAAAACTCTGACCTCAACTGTGGAGTCAGTCTCGCTCTCTCTCTGCTGAAAAAGAAAATGTTATGATCGCTTCAGCTGCTATCTAATAATTTATTGTCGGCATCGATTAATGTGCTTTAGCAAAGGCTCAAATTCTATTACCACCGTTAATAATCATAACCATCATCAACAAGTAAATTCATGAAAATCACAAATGTTTGACCAACTGGCAAATGCAGAGCCTTCAAAATCATCCAATGGGATGATGTTACAGCGTTTATTTATTCTTATTTTTTTCTTTATTTATATTGCTTCCTCGGTTCCACTAAAGTCACGACTGTCCTTTGCAATCAGTTTTTTTTTCAAATGCAAAACATGAGAGAACTGATAAACCAAAGCAAAACAGTTAAAAGTCATTTCTTGATAATTAGAACTGACAGTCTGAAAAGCTTCTAAAGTAAATATTAGGAGTTCAAAATGTTTGGAAAAAAAAAAAAAGAAGAAATCACATGGAAGACATACACATGCTAATTATATTTGTGCATTGCAGACCAACTTATTTTTTATTATTGCTATTATTTTTTTTTTCAAATCGAGACAGAGATGCTTTGAATGCCTGGGGATTAAAAGGGTCATAGTATAAGTATCTAAGAGTGTATGGTGGGTGTGATGCAGCAGTGGGATCAGTGAAGTAGAAAATGTGATGCGCTATTACAATAAATACAAAAAGTCGACAATGTATGCACAAGTGGTCCGCTGGGCCTTATGTCTACCTTTGGCAAGCTGTCATCTATATTTAAAATACACTGCAGTACACTGGGATGCCAGCGTATAATAAGGAGTATACTTACAATATATGAGGGAGACAGGCTTATAATGAGACATCCTGGCTCTAATCAACCTTATAAAAGTCTGAAGAGGAACAGAGCTGCATCTGCCACACCAACAGTTTTCACACCCAGTTTTCAATTAATGAAAACATAATTTTGTTCAGTCCTCCAGGACGGGGATAACTTGAGGGCCTTCTATGTGGTGTGAACAAACCTTTGCGCTCTGTAGCTCTGTTGGTGTGTGCGAGACACATACACAGTCCAATTGTACTCAAAGACACACACATGCGCGTACACACAAAGCAAGAATTTATACTTGTCTGTATGGTTTGTTAGCACTCAAGAGATAAAACTTTACATGTTGCTCCCAATTAGCACAGCAGTGACCGTGCACTGTCTCCTGTGCTCAGCTTCCCTTCTGAAGAGGGTCTATTTATGTGAAGACTCATGAGAATGTGAGAATTGAGGCGAGAGAGAGGAGATATGGACTGTGTGAGATAGAGGGTGTGTGTGTGTGTGTGTGCGTGTTATGAAGGAAACAGGGTGAGAGAGAGGGAGTGAAAGAACGAGATAGAGAGAAAGGGAGAATTGAAATGGCTTAAGCATTCATTTTGAGTGGAGAGACAGGTCCTATTAACATTTAACAGCATTTGTGCAACTTGGTGCCGAGGTTATGATGCAAATGAGGAGGAATTAAAACTGGCCAGAGGTTTGTCATTGATGGATTGCAGTCTGGCAGTGTTCACACTTCCTCGTGTCCATCAGAAGCGATTACTGTGTAATTAAACCTTATTTCTGGACTTTCTAGTGCATAATTACTTTGTGAATGTAACCATCATCTAAAAGCTACAAAAATGCTTTACCATTTACTCTAGCAGTCAGTTTCATGGGCTTGTGTCAGATATAGCCATCAGACAGAGCAAAAGAACTGTCACTTTTAATAAGAGGAAAAAAATTAAATGAAACAGTATGCTTATTACAGAAAAATTAGGCTTTCAAGAGTCCTTTCTGTTATTTGCATAATTTATCCCCCACCCCACCTACCACACATACACACACTGCAAGCTTTAGGCAATTTCCCTCACATTTAAATAGATTGCACATTTAAGGCTACTTAAGGAAAATTATCACTTTGCATATTTTAATTGTTATGAAGGAAGTGATTTGAGAGAGGTCTGTGGCTCATCCTCTTGAGCCATGCGGTTGTGAAGCTGTCTGATTCGGCTGCTCAGCGCTGCAGCTCCACAGATAACCTCCGAGTTCACACACATCCACTCCAGTTTCATCAGAATGCAAATGAAGCACAGAACACTGGGACAAGTGGATCTTTGATATTTACAAAATAGCCACTAATAACTTGAGTGTAATTTGTTTGACTCAACTTTATTTTTCTCTTATCTGTCCTGCTTTTTTTTTCCTGGTCAAATGCCTCTTGTTTAAAAATTCAGAGGGAAGAAACAAAGGGCATGTTTGGTGCTAGAATTTCAGAGCTCACAACACTCTATCTATCTATCTATCTATCTATCTATCTATCTATCTATCTATCTATCTATCTATCTATCTATCTATCTATCTATCTATCTATCTATCTATCCATCTATCCATCCATCCATCCATCCATCCATCCATCCATCCATCCATCCATCCATCCATCCATTCAATTAAACAAAGAGGGCACAATAAATGAGGCAAAGGAAATAAATCTGAAGAGTATTTTTGTCATTCAGCCATAAATTAGATAAAATTATCTTGACTAAATTACTAAAGAATTATTTCCAGGTAATGTGCTAAAGCATAAGACCCATGCTAAATAATGCCTGAAAACAATTCCGTCCTCCAAGGACAGTTCTCCATGGGAGACTGCAGTGTTTTAAGTGTTAGTATTCTTGCCTTGACAAGCTTATCAGTCCTTATGAAGTCAGATAGTGACAGGCACTGATAATACGAAATTCAATTTTTAAAAAAAAAAAACCCATCTTTTTGTTGGGTAATTTTACTAATTTAAATAATGCAAATCTCAAATCTTCATTTAGAACAGCTATATGGAAATTTACAAAATGTATGTTTCTCCAAATAATAAGGAATGAAGGACATAATACAAGCAGAATGTTTTTCATCCTGTCAAACCAGTGTCACTATCTTTATGTTTATAGTAATGAGAAAGACACATGTTAGATTTCATGATAAACTCACACACAAATAATATTAACATGCATACACAATTTAAAAAAAGAGAAAATAACCAGTACTAATAAAGTGTCTTTCCTCATTCATGTTAATTGCACAGAACCTTCCCACGCATGTACCACCTACATCTTAATGACACCATAAAGTGGAACTTTAGCATACCTGTTTGCTTTCTACTAAAAAAACATCCATCCATCCATCCATCCATCCTCATCCGCTTTTTCCGGGGCCGGGTCGCGGGGGCAGCAGCCTAAGCAAAGAGGCCCAGACCTCCCTCTCCCCAGCCACCTCCTCCAGCTTATCCGGGGGAATACCAAGGCGTTCCCAGGCCAGCCGAGAGATATAATCTCTCCAGCGTGTACTAAAAAAACATCAATTATGAATTTATAAATGTACATGGATCACGAAAGGTGTCATTGATGGGCGGTGCGTAATAAAAAAGTATGTTTCGAACTGCTGCTAACTGATTTATTTTACTCTAAAACACCAGTTAACTTAAAAAAAAAAATTATCACGCTGTAATTGATTTAACATTGTCTTTCAAAATGAATAACTCGAAAAAGAAATAGCACAGTCTATCACACCGTTGCAAATTTAATCAAGTAAGTTTAAGTACAAAATGCATTCAGAGTTCAGGAAAAAAAGAAAACACCTTTATTCAGTATTCAATAACCTTTATGTACCTTGAAATTAAAATACATTTAAATCGACTGTACTGTAAGTATGGCAATACATACACACATATAAACATGTATGTGGTGCACTTCCGTATGTACGCTGTATATCATTAGCAAATGTACAATACATACAGCTATGTGCAAGTTTGTTTTCTGTACAGGTATATGAAAAGTAAAAATTCAGAACTTTCATATTTTAATGTTATCCCTCACACTTGCATGTAGAATTGCAAGTGCACAGATATACACAATAACATGCGCACTACAACAATTCACAAAAGATTAAAGCAAGTCGTTATTTTTTAGGAAAAGAATTTGCATTGGGGACCTTGCAAGAGACAAGGTTAATGGAAACATGATATTGTGAATATACTGAACGTCAGTACTGTATGTGCAGGTTAACGTCATCTTTGTTTTCAAGGTGCCTTTTTTTTTTCTGTGACTAGTTCTTGACAGCGTAAAGACAGTCTCTGTGAGGTAGACTGCTCAAATTCAAGGGCAAGCTTTTATTTTATGCATTTTTTTGTTTGTTTTAAATTTTTATCCACAAATGCATGACATTCAAAATGACAGGACATGAGTACTACATGTAAAATATGTAGCAATGAGGTAGAAAAGGTTATAAAGAATGCCAGACTGAAAAAACTCATGATGGAAACACCATTTTAAGCAGTTCGGCAAAATCAAATCACAGAAAAACTGAAAGATATTGAAAAAGATGATACAAGTGACTGAGAGTCAATGTGCTTATCAAAGGTTCTGCTGACATGTTGTGACTGTATACCCACATCACCTTCAATACTGAATGATTTATAATAACATCTACAACATCTGAACTTTACAATGTATTTTGATAAATGTGTCTAAGTTTTCCTCATATCAGATATTTGTCAAAAAAATGTTTACCGTTTAGCTGTCATGACAAATAAAATCATAGAAATGTAACATTTTATGTGCCTTGTGTTACATTGTGCTCTATTACACATTGTTTGGGAGACAGCTTTCTCTAAAATGCACGAAAGATTACTTACATACAACTTAATTTGAGTGGACTATTCCCCCTTTCAATGTACATCTCTGCTGCTTGTGAACAGTTGATCTTTTGTACTTGTGAAATCTGTGCTTGTAAATCGTGCTCAAGGCTTCTTAGTACCTACTTGTTAAAAAAACACAAAAACAACAACAACAAGAAGAAAAAAACTTCTATATTCAGTCTCATATTCCAGTGTGTCATTTTCTACCAAACTCTGTAATAAACAAGTTAACCATATGTGTATTTGTCTTCCATGCAGATATGCTATGTCCATTCACTTTGATGGGGTGAGACTTGAAACTTATTATTTCACAAGCTCATGTATCTCTTAAACATTTAACATACTTTGATTCTGTAACTTAACAATGCCCAGTGAGATGGCAAGAGATTTTCCAATTATACATAAATACATCCGGCAATAAAGGTAAATTCGCAGCTTCCTTAAAACTGTTTTCATCTTATATAGGAGAGAAAATTAAAAAAAAAAAACCCAAAACAAACAGACGCATAAAAGGCAGTAAATACTTGATGTGTAAGGGCTTTTACAAGTAGCATCAACTTTTTCCAATTTCATGTGTTTGCCCTGAGCAGTGGCCAAATTTCATGTAACAATGTTACAATGTTTTAGGATAATTTCATTTGAGAAAAATTGCATGTGACTGGTGAGTATGACTGTTACAATTGACATAATGCGACAATTATTACTACTAATGAACTCACAATGAATGTATGTTTATTTTTTTTATAACTTCCCGGTAATTCCAGTCCCTTCAAAGAACTGGTGTTGGAAATTACCATTGGTATTACATGTACAGAACACGATCGATCCTGACTGTAGTCGTGCGTTACAAACAAACTACTGAATATAATAAATAAGTGAAGAGGGCATGAATATTCTTCATTACTGTTTCTCCAAATATGTGTAGGTCTACAATTTTCAAACTTAACAAATACAATGATTCTGTCCCTAAGCTGATCAAAATGTGTCGGGTTTAGTTACCGTTTTACCAGTTACAATTACTTGTATGGATTTAATTAAACTGCTTAGATTACTCTTCTGTAAAGTGTTACATAGATTATATGAAACTAGAAACAGACTTTTGGTGCAGCTGGTAGATTTCTTGCTCTGTAATTGTTCTAAATGCTTTGAAAACATCCTGATGTGGATCTTCGAAAATTAATGATATCATACCAGGTAGCAGTGATCATTGTGAATGTTGTCTAATAAAAGATAAAAGATAAAATATGTGCAATAGACAACAACAAAAAAAATACGGTCCTTAAGTGCCTCTACCCATCTACATCTGCATCTACTTCAGTGGCATTTTTCAATGTGCGAGTGCTTTGCTTTCCTTACTACTATGAGTACATAATACATTCAATACTTTTACTTGCCAATTCAGCTATCAGATTGGCTCTTTTATTGTTGGAAATGTTGCATGGGCATGTACTGATAAATGGCAGCAAATAGTGATTGAAAACATTGTACGAGTTTAAGTGTGAAAATTATAATAAAATAAAAACAATTTACCAGACAATGCAAGACTAGCCTTTGGAAATGTCCCTAAAAGGGAATGCCACTCAATTCATGGATGTTACACTTATAGCCTAAGAAGGAAAAGTAAACTTCAACATAATGGAATCATTTTTAAGACAAAACATGTGCAGGCTTACACACGTCTATGTTAGACAAAGATTCAGGGGTCTAGCAAGGTACAGCAACAAGATCACTGGTGAATCTTGGCTAACACAGAGCAAATTATCCTTAAGGCAAAGGCATAGTGTATCACAAACCTGACATTCAGTGGCATTCCCCTTTACGTATATCATATGGTGAGTAACAAGGTTCTTGGCAGTTATCAAAATGTAAAGCTAATAGATTTTTTTTCCAGAAATTGTTTTGTTCGTTTTCAAAGGATTTTCTAATCGAACAAGCAGAAGAGATGCTGACATTTTGCTGTCCCTATGAATTTGTCTTTCAGAGATAACAAAGAAACTGAGGTAGAAAGAAACTTGGGCTATACATAATCCTTAGGTTTCATTAATGATAAAACAGCAGCAAGATGGAATGAAATCGCTTGGGGCAGTCGTCATTCTCAACCCCAAGATGTTTGTCTACACCCTTTGTATTTCTTTCAGTTCTGCATAACCACAAGCTAGGAATTTATGTCTGCAAACTGGGAACTAAACAACAGGATCATTTTATTTGATGTAAATGAAGATTTTTTTTTCTTTTGACAGCCAAAAGGGGAAAAAATGCTCCAAACAGAAATTTCTTTAAGGCTATAAGTCAAGATACACAATGATTCCATTATTTTTAAAGGCAATTGTCTGATCATAGAACAAGTTTCCATTTCAAACTAATTTCAAAGTTAAAGAATCCTAGACAAATAAATGAGAATTACTCTCAAACATTCATTGCAGGAAACTTCTCATTTTGAGGTATTAAATAGCCTTTCATGGTTAGATGATGCGATTTTAAATGCAAGTCAGATGCTTGTGTATTGTGTAGTGCTTTGATACAAGCTCATGAGGTACTAGACATATCATCAACATCATCATCACTTTCCTGAGTTGTCAAATAGAGAACATCAAAAGAAAAAATGGTAGAATTTTACATTGTGACTATTCTGATATTTTAACAAGAATTACATAGTAATTTAATGTTGAAATTGAATTCACTGTGTCAGCTTTTTTTCAAAAAATGTAACTGTCACTTTTATTTATAGCACATCAACCAAATTTAAGTTGAGTGAAAAACAAACAAACATATTTTCATATTCTCCACCTAAAAATAATGGATATACCAAAGTTATGGTAAGTAAATGACTTACACATGCATAAAATCTGTGTAAGGTAATGAACCCCAACTAAAATTATGCCAGTAAATTTAATTCAGCTCAAATTAACCACGGGTGTTCACAGAGAGCACAAAACAGACACAGCTGAAGAACACTGTTCAATAATAAAGAGAAAGCAAGGTTTTGTCACATTGTAAAGCTTTTTTTTTTGTATTAGCACATTTCACCAATGAAGATTGTGAGGCAAAAAAATACAACAAAAAACTTAAACAGCACCACCTCAGGCACTTGATAGCAACTAAATCTCAAGATCAGCAGAATAGTATATATATATTTAAATATATATATATGTATATACAAAAATGTGGGGCATCTTCTCCAAGCTGTTTGAGTTGTAGTTAACACATGGATTTAGCCATATAAAGTTTCTTTTCTGATTTTAACCAAAGTCTGATGTCCAGACTGATAACTTCTGTCAGAAGCCAAAAAAGGAAATTTCCTTTACTCTATATAGCATGTTCATGTCATCACTGTTTGTTTTTTTTTCTTCCTCACTGAAGGCTAAACACTTATTTGTACTTAACAACTGGTTTTAAAGAAACTGTGTTTGATAGGTCCCATTTCATTGACTACAACCAAACATTTTATTCCACTCAGTGTACACATCAAGTTCTTTTTGTGATATGCTGGGCTGGAATTTGCAAAACACATTGTCAAAGTCTTGGTAAGAGATTGGCCTCATCTGACTGGGGTGGATGTTTGACAGGTCAGTACCAGGCATGCCATGGAGCGGACCTACGACAGCCTCTTGACAGAGTTGGACCACATCCAGTCCTGAAAAGCCTTCTGTCCTCTGAACAAGTAGTGACATCTCTTTGTCACTAAGACAGTAGTTATGCTGTGAGAGCAACTGACTGATTATCTGATGGCGTGCAGTCCCATCAGGCAAGGGAATTAACAATCTCTTGGTAAAGTACCTCCGCAGGGACTCTGGGATCTCTTCAGGCTTACTTGTGGAGCAGACCACAAGAACATGGTCCTCAGTAGAGGTCAAAATACTGTCAAGCTGTATGAGAAGCTCAGCCTTCAGGTGATTCACAGGACTCTCCTCACTGAGCTGGGCTGACAGCAGTAGGTCCACCTCACTGATGAAGACTACTGCTGGTTGGCGACAACGTGCCATGAGGAAAGAAGCCTGGATGATCTTGTCCCCTTCTCCCAACCACTTGGTCACCAGTGCTGAACTGCTTAATCGCAAGAAGGCAGCCCCCAGTTGGTTGGCCATGCAGCGTGCCAGAAGTGTCCTACCAGTTCCCTGAGGTCCAAATAAAAGGAGGCTCCGAGGTAACGTGGCCAGTCCGCTGAACATATCTGGCCTTAAAATGGGCCATAGTATCTCCTCTTTTATGGCTGCTTTGGCCATATCCAGACCTGCAATGTCACTCCAGTCCACTGGGGAGCCTTGCTGAAGGATTTCTGTGGTTACCAGCTCTACAAGGTTGGAATCACTATTCTTCAGCTGTTCCTCTGCAGCATGGATGGAGGAGGTAGCTGTACCTATATCAGACCCCGTTAGGGAGTGAGAGAGGTGCTGTCTGTGCTCTTCGGTTTGCTCGCTCATCATGGGAGATTCAAACTTGCTGTAGGGCTCAGTAGTTCTAAGATCACCTGCAGAGCTTTTTGTTGAGCCGTATGATGGAGGAGTTAGTGCTCTGCCAGAGTGCAAGTTAAATTTTCTTTGCTGATCAGAAGATATTGGCTGCTTCGTTGGTTTAAAAGCTAAAGATGTCGCTTCAGCATTTCTTTCAAAGCCACTGCCCCTGTTTGAGTCTGAGATGCTGCCATCTACTATTCTGTACATGGGGCTCTGTGCAGAGCGCTGTTGGTTGTAGCTGAAATTACCATAGCTTGAGTCCATATCTCCATGTCCACTCATGTAGAAAGCTTTTCGTTTTAATGAGTTGGATGTGCTGCCATTCAAAGGTGTTGGTGCAATTGGGGTATGATTATTGGACTGGTAGGTGTAGCCAGGCAATGTGGAGGGAGGGATTGGTGTAGGAGCTGCAATACCAGACGGCAGATAAGCAGAAGGAGGGGGTGCTCCCCCAGGGCTATAACCAGGGCCAACTGCAGCCTGCGAAGCATACCCTGTTGGAGGATAATTGTAGTTGGGAAGGTTTGGAGACCCAGTGTTGTAGCTCGGCACTAAACTAGGAGGAGGCGGGGGAGGGGGTTGTAATAGCCCAGCGCTGTGCAAAGGAGAAGGATGTGGGGATGGGAGGGCGGGGGTACTCTGGCCGCTGTAGCTAGAATGCAGGTAGGAACCGTTGTAGCTGGCAGTATATTCCTGAGAGGGGAGGCCCGAGTGGAGAGTAGTGGCTGTGTGACTTCCACAGTTACTACTGGAATAGCTAGGCTCAGACAAACTGCTGGCCACCCCTGGGGAGCTGCCTATGCTAGCTGACACATCTGTAGGGGGTAGGGCAGCTGTCATTCCAGCTTTGCTCACAGATATAACATCTGGAGCACAGTTCATTGGGTAAATCCCCTCCTGCCAGGACTCATTCTCTGACTTTCGTCCATTCATGAGTCCAGTAGTGCTATCAGAGTAGGAGCACAGCAGGGTTCTTTCATTTGGGCCTTCTAGGATCCCAGAGTACTTCTCTGCATATTTCTTAAGCAGATTGGAGGCAGTCAGCGCAGAGATGTCATCATTTGCCCACGCATACTGGTATGTTCGCTGTAAGTGCCCCCGGTAGGCCTCTACTTTGTGTGCTGGCGAGCGAGTAGTGGATGAGATGTCAAAGTGTTGCTCTGCCCATTGTGTGTGCTCTGGGGTCCACTGCATCTTTAGACCTGGATATTTCACATAGGGAAGAAATATATCAATGTAAGCATTGAATTGTGGTTTACCATCATTTAAATGCAATAATATTCTACAGTCAAATTATAAAAATTCAAACACACTGAAGTCCATAGGTGTTTTTATGACCGTTTTGTAAGAGGAGTAAAAAAAAACATACAAAGTAAAAAAAAGAAGAAGATATATTTGTTTAACCTATGTACTAAGTACATTTTATACAATATCAGAAATATAATGTTTAATACTATTTGCTTCATAATCTCTACATGTCTCTTATGACAGAAAACACTATCTGAATACACATCACAGACACGATGAGGATGTGGGACCCATCACTTGGTAACGGTGGTATAATCCACCCAACACAGAGCAGAGTGACACAGACATTGCAGGTCAGTCTATAATCCAACTCTCATCTGAGGCATTCTGAGACAGTTTCAAATCTGCTTGGAGGACAGCAGCAAAGCAATCTTCCTTGGCAGCGCTCTGTTGCTTTCATCACACAAACCCCTCAGCCCAGCATGAATTACATCCACATCGAGTCTGCCTACTGCTCCCTCATCGGCAGAGTGAGGATGAGGGAAAAAAAACAAAAAAAAAACCCCCATGCTTCACTTGTCTTTTTCTCCCCAGCCTCTCTATGTAGCTTTAAAGGTTTGAATGACAGAAATAATCAAGTTAAATACTAAAATAAATCTGCAAATAAAACTTTTTACTCACGCTGTCATCTATTACTCTGAGATTATCAGAGGGTGTACTATATCCCCAAAGAATTTAGATTACTAGAGATTACAGCTCAAGGCAATCTGATTGTGTACACAGTCTCACATCTCTCATGAACACTAATCTGACCAAATGCCACAAGAAGATATGAGAGAGGATGCATTCAACTCAACTGTTTCTGCCCATTAGAATGTCTGTCTTTGTTAAAGAGGCAGTGTAGTGTTATACTGTATATTTCAGTAGGTTAAGTCCATACCACAGCAACAATCAGCTAATGTCCAGATTACAAATGCTGTCGATTCCCTTCTGACTCCCTCCCAGCTATTTGCCCACCAGCAACTCTAGACACCAGCAGCTAATTAGCGGGATGATGCTGCACTAATTGTGTTAATTTACAAGGTTTTAGTCAAAGAGATCCATGCTATAGCTCACATGGTTGTCAACCATCCAAGCTAATCATAAAGGAAAGAAAACCTGAGGCAAAAAGCCAATACATAGAAATAGCATAGCTATACTGTAGTTGAATAGAAATGTTTACCAATATGTAGAAAATGACATGTAAAAACAAATCCTGTTACTATGGAGAACAGTGATAAACTTTAAAATCTGAAACAATAAAATAAAAAAAGTCATACATGTCATACCACAAAATCTTGCAAAAAGTGTATTTAATCTAATATTTCTAATATTAATGAACTTAAAATGAAGCGTCTACACGCTTGAGAATTCCAAAAGTAGTTACTGACTAACATTACTGTGTTAGTCACTCATTATATTCCAGATCAACTGTTTTACTAGGTATGTAGGTGGGTCAAATGCAAATTAAAGAGTCTGCAGAGGAAAAAATATTTTTCCATTACAGTCTGACACCCCCTTTCTTTATTCCTCTCTGCTAATGTGTTTTCTACTGTATATATATATATATATATCTGTAAAATCTCTGTAAAATCATTCAATAGACTTCTTTAACACTCAAGGCACATTTTGTCAATAACAAAATTGCACGCAGCTTATTGAGTAAGCTTTTTCTATTACAGCTAATCCTCTCTGAACAATGTGCCACTTTGGACAAGCAAAGAAGTGCTTCTAGCGAAGCATACTTGAGATCACTGAACATCAAGTATTTTATAAAAAGGAGACCATTCAAGATGATCAAAATTCAACGCACTGCTAAAATAAAGTACATTTGCACTTACAAAAAAAAAAAGAAAAAGAAAAACTTACACCTAAACCTGGCCTAAATAAATGGGTATTACATACACCAGCAATAACACGACACACTCCAGTCTTAATTGGTATCACTGGGTGTTGAAATTGTTTGAATGCATCAACCAGTTTAATTATACTGAAACATTTATAAACAGTAGTATTTTAACGAAAATCAGAGAATGGCTTGATAAAGAACAAATGTTATAGAATGGATGATCAATGCATACCAAAAGAAAGCATATGAATAAATACTATACATAAATAAAAGGCAAATAATTACACATATAGACACTAATCCATCAAGAGGCATAAATTCATGTGTACACACACATAGCAAATTAATATAATAAGCACCTACTTTGGTTTTACATGACAACGTTGTTCTTTATTGTACCCTCATAGAAATTCAAATACAACATCCACAAGATCCTTTGTCCTTCTTTGAAATGGTATAATTACAGAGAACTCTATTAGAGGAATGTTTTCAGATAGCCTCAGGGCTTGAGCTCAAATTCCACTCATCAGCGACTCACAAATAAGGCCTTTGTTAGACTTTTCTCTGTTTGTTAATTCATTGGTCTCAATAATCCTCTATGGCATATTTAAGATGATCATTGTAAGTAAACATTTGTATTGAAAATGTGTCCAATTCTGGAGTTATTTAGTTCATAAGACATCTGACTGACCCCATGATAAAGGCAAGAATTATCTGATAAAACACATAATTGTCCTGCACAGAATAATATAGAACAATTTCAGTTATACATTATAAATAAAATATCATCAGAGAAGATCAGAAAATACATTCGGCATGTTATGCCATGCTGTGTTATGGTGTTTAATTTCAAGTTGAGTGATCATCATCGATGAAACAGAGATGCTGACCTTTTTGGGAACTATTAATCTGGTAGCCTAGGCCGTTTTTAAGCAAACAAGAGTGGGCCTCCACTCTGTCCATCCAATTTCCTAGTGCGTAAATTGGACCACCGCTTGCACAATTCTCTATTCATTACTGTGCTGCTGAAAGGAAGCACAGAGGTGGCAGAGTGGTTTTCTTTTCCTTTTTCTGTCTATGTGTGTGAGTGTGAGCGAGAGAGAGAAAGCAAAATGCCTTCCAGGAGGGTTCCCAAGCATAAAGAGCTGGACTTTCCTTCCTCTTTTTGGTTTTGGGGGAGGGGAAATCAGGGGGTTGGGGAGGTGGGGGGTGAAAGCTGTCGTAATTGAAACGCAGCCTAATCAGACTCATTACCATTTTTACCAATTTGCACCACCAAAGATGCTTATTAGGTAACTGTGTTTAATAAGCCGCTCTTTAGAAAACTAACTGTAATGAGCTCTTTAAAGTCAAACTTGAGTGTGATTATGCACTGGAAGTGTTTTGCAGAGCTAAAGCAGACTGGTACATTTAGTCATGTACAATGTCATAATTAAGCTGCACAAACTCTGCACTTCACACCACACAATAGTCCCAGCTGAGGCAGTAGACATGCTGAAAAGTATTTATAATTACTGATCATTACAACCCTGGGGTTTTCATCGCTGGACGTAAACATAATTATGGGAGCTTTTGCTTTTATTCTGCACACAGAGCTCTCTACTTGACAAGCGTGAAAATATTGCAGACAGACAGTAATTATGTTTATAAATAAAAACAAGCTGATATTCATATTCAAATTCACTGGAGATATTCTAAGTAGGGGTGGGGCAAAACATTCTAATACAATGTGAAATGGTAATCGGTATAGCTACAGTCATTCATCTCACATATCAAGTTAAGACTATTTAAACTCAATTTAGAGCTCCATGTAGCAGTAGCTCCAATCTTTGGATGGCAGAGTGCCATTTAACCCCTCATTTAGAAATGATATGCCTTCCTCAGTTACGGTCTTTTCCGCAGCTACTGCCTATACATTTCAGTCTGTCTATCCATAGTAGCAAATTACTACAGGTCTCCAGACTATCAAAGTCAAATGATGCCATATGATTCTATTCTACTCCAAACTTAAAAGGAGGAAATGACTGTACAATGTGCTTATAGTATGTTTATGGCATCTTTTGAAAGTGTTTTTATAATGCCAATAATACAGGAAGATATGAGCTTGAAACCCATTGGAACAGAGGAAGCACCATTTCAAAGTAGCAAACAGGAAAACGTGTCTGACTTTAGCCTGAGCACATGTATTAACATTATCTATCTAAAACTACCCAATGCTGAGCCATTTGCACAGTTCAGATAACTAGAAACAATGTAATTTATCAATGAACCCGCTGATTTGATAGATTAACAATGAATGAGATAATTTATGTATATTACAATATTACATATTATATCTCCTGTCAAAATAAAATAAATAATGGAAAAAAACAGGTTTAAAGGAGGATTTTTAAAATTCACATTTTATTATTTATTATACTACTTTTTATCCATTTATTATTGTACTTAACTGGGTTGTTTCTGGAATATCAAAAAAAGACATTGACACCGAAAATTTAAAGAAAATGTACTGAATCGTGTTAAGAATCAAATTTTAAAAGGCAATAAAAATGTAGAAACATCTTCCACACAAAAAGTTTTGCAAATTAAGTTTATTATTAAGTACTGAAATTAATTTGATATTTATTAAAAAATGTTGTAATTGAAATTACTAGGGCTAGTTGTCAGTAATTCAGAATTAAGAATTAATGCAATGTGGATAACACACACACACACACACACACACACACACACACACACACACACACACAAAACAAAACAAGTTGCCATAATTGCAAGTTTCTTTAAATAGCAGTAGTAGCATTTAAGAAATTTAAACTTGTGTGATTTAATTTCAGTCACGTATTATTCAGATAAATTAAGTACAAAGATATAAAACACTTCAGTTTGCTTAGAGAAAAACATTTAATGCATCCAGGACATTTAACTTGAAATACTTTATAAAGGCCGGCAATGAGAACTCAAAGAAATTAAAACTTTAATATAATCCCACTAATCAGGATCCAGTTGGTGAAGTAATATATAAATATGGCATCAAGAATACATTTCATATATAAATTAATTATGCCATTATTATAACTTATGGGACAACAAGTTACAATTCTACAATTCTTTCTCGTATGTGTCCATAGACATCTAATATCAAATTTAGAGGTACAAGATTAGTTAACATTTTCTTAGTTTCGAAATTGCACAAAGACTTCTCTAGGCTTTTTTTTTTTTTTCATAATTTAGTTTTCTATTGACCTTGTCACTGCTAGTTCCTCCTGGGAAGGGCAGCAAACAGACAGCTTACCTCCTTCACACATAACTACAAAGTCATCTTTTTCTTTGCACCGGCAAAAAGGGCACTTCACCAAAGGCTTAACACACACACAAAATTAATTTTACTCCGTAAGATCTCAGTCCACTCTGTTCAGGCATCCTCACCTACCACAAAGAGTTTGTTGCGCATCATCATCATCATCCCTCACTGGTGTCCCACATGTAATCACTGCCTATCGTGAAAACACATAACCAAACTGCATGTACTATTCCCCCCACCGAGTGACATTGTCTGTGGTGGGCAAAATAACATGTGGCCTTGAATAGGAATTCACCCAAAACAATAAAATCCATCCATTTTCTTGATCGCTTATACAGCTTAGGTTTGTGGGAAGCCTGGAGCCTGTCCTTGCTGTCACAGGCGGGGTACACCCTAGACAGGTCATCGGTCCATTAGAGGCCTAACATAGAGAGACAGACAGCCACACATCTACACACCAACTCACTTGTATTAGCTAGTGTAGAGATGGCTGTCTGCTAAGATTACTTGGAATTAAGACTGTCATTACCAGTAGATTTGAATTAATAAAACTTTCAAATCTAGAATTTTTGTAACTTATCAAAACTATTTTATGTCTGACAATTTCTAAATTGCAAAGTCATGTGGTGCACCAAAGCAAACCCTCTTTCGGACTATTGCTAGGTCCAAGTCTGCATGTTTTGCACCCCTAATCTAATGCACTGGTTGCTTATTAGGTTTTTACATAAGATTATAGGATTACCATTATGAGCCAGGCATGTTAGCTAAATTATCTCAAAAACTGGTGTGGTCTATTTTGCAGAGATATAAACTAGCTGAACAAATGTGAGGCAAACTACTTGTCTTTAAAGTCATACATAATATTTTATTTAAAAAACGGTATTAATGCCAGGCATAAAATTACCATTACAATACTAGTAGACCACCTATTAATAGTCATCACTACAGTAATAGCTTAACCAAAGTGGCCCTAGTAGTTGCAATCACCATTACTGAGGTAGCACTCATTGTATGTTACTAACACTAAAGCAGACATTTAAAAACTACATCTTTCTCTATTGCTGTTATAATTGACAGTAAATTTATCGCTTACAACCAGAGATGGGTAATCTGATTACTTTTTTCAAGTAATGAGTAAAGTAAGGGATTACTATTGCAAAAACGGTAATTAGATTACAGTTACTTTCCCGTAGGAATGCTGCGTTACTGCGTTACTAAAACCGTGATTTTTTGCGAGAATGTCTCACGACAGCTGTGTTGGTGACAACAGCTGTGTGCAGATCAACAATGGATCACATATCGATTGTGGGAGAGAGTATGAGCGTGCAGCGTTTAAAGCGTGGAAGTACTGACCTTACTTTGAGTTTGATTCCATAAAAAGTGACAAAAACATTAGCGTCCATCGTGCGTGGGAAAAAAAATTCTTTTTACAGCGAAAAAAAAACCCGCTAAACTTCCAAGCAAGCACCGAGTGCGCAACAACATAATGGGAAATTCACAGAGAAACTCGCGGATTCTTCAACTGACCGCGGCACACCTGCACCAGGGTAAACCTCCGCCTACCCTAGTCCTGCTTTACAGGTGAAAATAGAGCAACAGGACCGCTGAGTCTTTGACTTTATTTATTTCCTGCTGTGTTTTACTTGCATCTATTTGAAAGACTGAGTGTAAACACAAAAAATATTTTCTTTTATGTGCTGGAATGTGTAGAAAATAGGTTTAAATGTTAAACTAATTTATTCAAGTCAGAGAATGTTGCATATAATAAAATTTTTTCTTGATGCATAAAGTTAAAAGATTAAAACTGATAAAACAAGTTAAAAAAAGAGACTTTTCCATTTGATTACATTTTGTATGATGGATTATGTAGAAAAAGTAGAATTGGGCTGAAAGATCTATCGCTTTATCACCTCTTCAGGTTGTAAATCGTGTTTTTAAAAAGTAACTAACTAACTAAGTAACTAAGTAATTAATTACTTCTGAAAATAAGTAATCAGTAAAGTAACGGGATTACTTTTTTGCGGAAGTAATCAGTAATTAGTTACTGATTACTTTTTTCAAGTAACTTGACCAACACTGCTTACAACAAAATCACCGGTGTTGTGATTTGGCACTATATAAATAAAACTGAACTGAACTGAACCGAGCTAAGTCTAGACCTTCAAATTTGTCCATTCCATTACTCATTTGGGATCATAACATGGAACAGCGGTTTCTTAATCATGTAACTAGTGGTCTTGTGAGGGCTTTTAACATGAAGCCAGTCAGGATTGTCAAATATTTTGTCTTTACAGCTACATTTCAAACAATCAGTGGTCACTTGATTTCTGCATTACTAAGGCATGTAGAAGAACAAATGGAAAAACACCTTGTACCATCTTTACTTCCATGAAATATTGAAAATCCCAGCAAAACCAGGATTTCAAATTACAGAACCATTTTATATAAGTGCATATGTATCACTTTAACAGCATCAGACAAAGCAACTATTAAAAGGAGCAGGAGTTTGTACTTGATGAGATCTGAGTAAATGGATGGATCAACAAAACGATTAAAGTAGACTGTTGGTTTTTTTCTGCTTTGAACCAGAATTCGAAGCTCCTTTTGAATACATGTTTATTAACGTAACCATAGAAAAGGTCAATAATGTCATCTGATCTGTATTCCCTGCTTACATGGCATGATGACATAATCGTCACATGTTTATCTTTATTCAGTGTAAATCTCTATAATTTTGAAATTCAAATCTAAAAGCATAATGCATTTTTACTATGTACTCCAAATATTCGCTCTAGGGTAACATGTATTCCACATATTTCTTTGCAATTCAGTAAATCATAGGTTGAGAAAATCTCTGAGCTATCATTTTTTCGTCCAAATGATGCTCATTAAACCATAAGTCTTCAGGCCAAGAAGCCCCTGAGGCTACATCTTCCATTACTACCCTAAGTATAGCTAAATCCACACATATGCTAAACTAACAGCCCTCCATGCACAAGTAAAACTTGTACAGTGAATATAACTAAGACAATTACAGGAGAGAGCCTTCATAGTGTTCTGTAGTGCATAATACTGATGAATACTCAAATGGCTTGTTAGTCAAAAGAACACAGTCATTGAACTCAAGCACTGGGTGAAGCTTGTTTAACCATAGAGCACACATACAGTAGAAGCAGTGATCTTGCAAGCCTATATGAACTTTGCTACTCCACTCCTCAAGGGATCACTTACACACTTCAAAAGAGAAGAGAGGCAGATTGTGACCTTGATACACGAAGGCTCATTGACCAAAAGCTATTCAGTAACATTTTCATTCCCAAACGTCCTGTTACCCCAAGGAACTCCCCAGTCCAAGAGGAACAAGAGTATGGAAAAAAGCAAACAGTAAGGTGTAAATTTGGGTTATTTATTTATTAGCTTGTTTTCTTGTTTCTGTGATTTTTATCACTTGTACTTTAATGTAAGGTATTGAACTGGTCTCGCCGAAAACCTGCTACTTGAATTAGAAAACAACAAGCTAAGCCCCTTTGGAAATTAACAGATTATCTTGTTCACTGGTCCAGTCACAACTGTGATTGCTTTCCACTTCCAAATATTAGGCTTTTAGCCATATTAACCTGGTTAAGACATCAATGCAATGACATTATTAAAAAAAGGTAATTGTTCCCAATGCTGAGGCACAAATCAGAATTGTTTTTTATTTTCCTTTTGATCAAATTCCAAATGACACAATCAGTTGGGGTATTTGAACCATTCATTGGATGGCCGCTGTTTTAAATCGCTAGACTGCCAATGGGGAGCCATCCATTGTTATATATTACTGGTCAAAAAAACCCAAAAAACAAACTAAAAATCAAAACCCTAAAACAAATCAAAAAAGGAGCGACAAAACGTATTTAAATTTGCCCCAAGTCATTCCCTACAGAATTCAGTCTAAAAGCACTTATGGAAAAGGAAATGGCCGTTATTTTTGCATACACTAGAAATCCAAGGCCATCTGTTGTTCTATTTACTATTTCTTACACATTGAAGTGATTAAAAGTTCAAATTGAACTCTAATTGAAAATAGCCAAGTGAACAGAAAAAGGATGTTTGCCTGTAACTGCTGTCAGCCTTTCGCTGAAGCATTCTGAAGCATTCTGTGATATCGACTGCAAGTCTCAAAGAAGGTCACTTCTCCAACACAGGCCAGACAAAAGGTGAAATGAGACAACTGAAGCAATCTTAGGTCAATATGAAATAGAAATCTCTCAGCTATACTGTAATAAAGTTACTGAAGTGAAGTAGTGAAGGGGAACTTTTACAAGGAAAGAGCTGTCCAGGAGATTGGTTCGCCCACTGGCAAACAATGGCTTCTACTGTAAGAGGTGGCATGGTGAGCACAATACCCTGGAAATGCAATAGGACATTTGTTTTTAAAAGTGTGTTTAAATTCAAATGTAATTTGGAAGTTTTATGCAAGTGATGAAAGCAATGCTCTGGAAAAAAAAGGGTGTAAATCTTTTAATATTCCACTGTAGTGGTTTTAAAGTGACAAACCAAGAATACCTGCTTAGATCAGTTCTTATTGCAGCTGGACCGTAAAAACAAATCCAATGACAGTATAGGAGACGTTTTGTTCAGTGTTTTATACAAATAACTTTAATATGACTGTTATATTTAAATATTAGTAATATTTACAGTGATGTGAGGGAGGATACCAACATCTTTCACTTAACAGCAAACAAATATTGGAACAAGTAAAACATAAAGACACTGACAACTTTATGAAGTATCCATTCCTCCTTATAGAGTTCAGAACTTGAATTGTGAAAAATAAAAGACAGCACAACTATTTTTATCTTCAAGCATATTCAGTTTAGATTATATACACAAACACCTGTTGAGTAAAATGCAGAGACACTGAGTGAACGTGATTTTCAACAACTTTGATGCACAGTGTTCTCCAACATACTTCCAGAATAAAATTCTATGGCTTGTTCATAACCAGAGTTTTGTAATTTTTCAAGCTGGCCTTTACACAACCTCTTTAAGTAATCCAATGTGAAACAAATGAAAAAGGAAGAACTTTTTTAAAAAAGCAAGTGAAAAAAATAGTTATTTTTTAAAAATCTGATAATAATTTAGAAAACACCTAAAATCCTTTTGCTGCCAGATCTCTGGATTGTTTCTTATGTGTTAGGGTTTCTCCATAAAGCAGGATCATATTTTGTCAAATCACAATTTTAAATCTTCTTGCTTTATTATAAAAATCAATTTAGAAAAAAAACATTTTGATATAAATTTTGCATGTGACAATAGCAGGATAATATGACCTTTCAACATAAGGTAACGTTATGGAAAACGCATTATGGATTATTGAAAAAGTCCATATTAGCATTCATTTTGTATCTCTGTACAGTACATATCATCATTTAAAATTCCCATTACAATGGTTCTACGGAAATTTCATGACATCAAATGAAGTTCAGCCCTGTAAAACTCAAAATCATGAAATTATTTTATAGGGCTTAGACGTTTGTAATAGGGTTTAAATTCCAGATATCTGTGGTTGGAATAAATGCTTATCTTCTGTATAGATGACTGTTGCAACTATATCCATGCTTAAGAAGGGTAATAGTGTAGTGTACTTTAGTGTAATTCTAATACTTTAATTTTTCCAAAAGCAGAAATGAGTGAGGCAGTATAGTGCAATTGTAAACCAGTGTGAGGAAAGTGGGAGATGGGGAGCCTTCAGAGTGTTTTGACATAAATGAGACATGAATGCAGAAAGGGATGTGAAATGAGAATTATTCCAGCGCATTCCTTAATAGATTATGAAATGAAGGAAAGAAAAAAGGTCAATCTGTGTCACAAAGCAACTGTGAAAAATAAATGAGGTAATTAATAGAAATTGAGAGGTGCGCATTAAAACTATTTCTACATTTTCTTTGTTCGACTAACACTTTTCAAGGGTTATAAATCCATTCCTTGAGAAAGTTCAGAGATGTGAATTATACACTACAATGCGTTAAGTATCACAAACAGGATAAACAGGCACAAAGATCTCCAGCATTTCATTATGTCGACTTAATACGCGGTTCTTTATACCGTTTAAAATAATGATTGTTCCGCATTGTGCTGTATTCGCATGTTCAGAGTTCAAGCAATTTAAAGCTAATTAATTAGACACAATTCTATTAAGAAACAAATCCCACTCATCAATATACACAACCTAGGGTCACCCATTGCCCAAATGTGAATTGGGTCTTGGACCACATGGACTAGAGAATAGCACAATAGCACTATTAGACCTCAC
Source organism: Maylandia zebra (assembly GCF_041146795.1). Classification (NCBI taxonomy): domain Eukaryota; kingdom Metazoa; phylum Chordata; class Actinopteri; order Cichliformes; family Cichlidae; genus Maylandia; species Maylandia zebra. The sequence goes on along the minus strand of NC_135182.1, from coordinate 21,645,786 downwards.
AATAAACAGTTTGGCATGGATATATTCGATGGAGCACGAACTCATCAGTGCTGATGGATTTTACTTCCCTTGACAGAAAGCAGGACCGTCGCTTGGAAATATAGCTTTCTCTTCAATGGTCACTGTAAGAAAATTGGTGAGGAGTTTGATATCCAAGCTAACAAATGGTCATGTCTTACTATATACATAACACAGCAGCACTGTGCTTTATGTTATTCATCATCAAATATTGAAAGACAACTGTTCGTCCCTCTGCGATTGTAAACATGTGCTAAGATTCTTCCTGCAATGTGCCAAACTACACAAAGCGTATTAAATTTTAAAAAAAAGAAATGAATTAATTCATTGAATTAATGTTAATTAATGTTAATTAATTTACACATATTGTTATAATGTGTCTGAATTTAGTAAAGATGGGTGACTAAAAGGCTTTTCAAAAAATACTGAGGATATATTCAATAATCTGCGTGATGTTGTGTCTTACATGGGGCGATCGTGGCTCAAAGAGTTCCCGGTTCGTCTTGTAACCGGAAGGTTGCCGGTTCGAGCCCTGGCTCGGACAGTCTCGGTCGTTGTGTCCTTGGGTAAGACACTTCACCTACCGCCTACTGGTGATGGCCAGAGGAGCCGATGGCGCGATATGGCAGCCTCGCTTCTGTCAGTCTGCCCCAGGGCAGCTGTGGCTACAACTGTAGTTTGCCTCCACCAGTGTGTGAATGTGAGAGTGAATGAATAGTGGAATTGTACAGCGCTTTGAGGGCCCCGAAAAGTGCTATATAAAATGCAATCCATTATTATTACGTCTTCTGTTCTTAAGTTTTTCTTAACAACTATTGTGCCCTAAATTTTAATTAATCTGATTTATGTTGATACAGCCAAAAAAACCCCTGAACAAACAAGCAAACACCAAAAAAACAGCTTTGATTGTTAAATGTTCTCTGCTTTTGCCCATCGCCCATGTGCTGCTTGTTCTATTACAATGAATGTTTGAAAGAGGAAAGTAGGCACAAGTCCTTCTGGCAGAAATGTGCAATAAAAAAACATTTACTCCTCTGTTTATTTGTTTTATTTTTGTTTTATTTTTTTTCCTTTTTTCCAGGTTTATGTGTGGATAGTTAAATAAATCTGCCTCTGGCTAGTATGAGCTCCCATGATGAATGGTGCACAGAGTGAACATACAGTAAAGTATACCGGTCCACTTTGTAGAAGGCAGATTGTACAGCCGTGCTCATTTGGGTATGCATGAAATAACAATACTCTACTGGGAGCATTCTAACTTTCAAACACTTGGGGTCAACTACACGAGCAGATTCCACATGTGCAGCCTGTGGCCACTGAGGTCTGGAATCTACCTCCCTCCTGGCTGGGTGACGTTGCATGTTCTATTTCAAGACCGAGGGTTGAAGTGAGGCTGCAGGGAGTGTAACACTGACCCATATGACCTGTGGCCTAGAAAAGCTGCCTGAAGCTCTGCACACTAAAAACTCCTCACTCCTTTGCTACAGCTTTTCAAAGGCAAACAAAACCTTTGCACATAGCATGTGTCTTTTCATGCCAAATGATTTGCATCCTTTTTATTCACATCTTTGAACTGTTGTCACTGTATTCCGCGCTGTTGTGGAGCCTGATGCTCACTCTCTGAGGTCTCAAGTGGGAAGAAAGAAAGGAAGCCAAAGCAAAACTGCTTTACTTTCAGGCTCAGTGTCTACAGGCCACATGTCTCCAGTCATCTGTCACTAGTTTACATACATACTATGACACTTCCTCTCTCTGTGGGAACCCGTTGTCACCACTTGGCCGCCAGCAGAGGCTGACTGGGTGCTAGATGGGTCTCCCCCAGGTACCTCTAGGGAGCCACATTAGACCTAACTGACAGACTGACAGGCGCGTGCGCACACATACACACACACATGCACACACACACACGCATACACACACACACAGTCCATCCCTTGCCCAAAACACTCCCTCCTCCTACAGTACACCAGCTCGCATGCTCCCAAGGCATGGCACACTTTGCATGAAGCAGTGACTTTGCTTTACATCAATTTTTTCAGACATAAAATTATTTTTTCACCCCTCTAGCCTCTCCATGCTACATGGAAGTTTTGAAATGAATAATGGAAACAACAGAGCTGAAGACTCATGGGATCCATTTAAAGATGTGGGAGAGGCGATGCAGTCAGGGGCTTGTGCTGCAGAAACATCACGCTCCAAGTAAATGAATTTACTATTGTTCCGTACCATATAGAAATGCTGCGTGCAGGTCGAATAAAGCCAACAATGATATAACAATATATTTTCCTTCCAAAGGACAACATTAGAGTAAATATATATCAATAAAAACACTTCAAACTTATATTTCAACCAAGTAAAAAGATAATCTGTGACTTGGATACAGTGCAGCAAACGTCGTCTAAAAGTATGAAACCATTCTGCTGTCTACAGTTACAAGACTATACTACAAGCAGGTATCACAAACAGAACACAAGGTTTTCTTTACTGACAGCAACATCCTAGACAGACAAATGGACAAATGGCTTGATTTCCGTTGCGAAAGTGGGAGTTTCAACTATGTTTAGCTATTCTCAGCGAAACCTTCGTTTGCCATTTCCACCTTGCCTCCCCAGATACTTGCGGTGGATGTGAGCAAGCGAGTGTGGGGCAGTCCACTATAACAGCTATTTTAGAGCATGCAAAGTCAACACGACTCCCTGTGGTGATTTCCTGATAATGAACACAAAAGAGGTGTCAGCCCTCATAAAGCTCAGTGATGATGCTGAACTCTCGAACGTTCATTTCTTGCGCTCCTTCGTCTCCTGATTTAAATTAATCTAATACCAGGCGGACTCTAAGAGGGACTGTCAAATAGGCCATATGCAAGACAACAAGGCTTTCCGGGACTATTCACTTAAGAGTTAGAAACAGCTTTATGAATTTAACTTATCTACATTTATTATTAAACAATAGTCACACAACGAGTATTTTTTTTTCTTTCTTTCCCCACGTATCCAGTCTTCCCGATTTACTTCTGCGCAGACTGCTGTGGTCACACTACAGTGTCACTGCAGACACCTGCTGCCTTTGCCGCAGCCTGACACCTTAAACCTTCATGGCAGCATATACTCAACCTTCTATCCCCCCTTCCCCTTCCCTCCACTCATCCTCATCTCCCTCCTCTCCACATCATCAGGCAAACTTCAACGCACGCTCTCGACCCTGGCACTCAAGGCTCCCTCTGCTAGCTCCTGGCACAATGCCAGCCCGGCAGTCACCGGACTCCACGGAGGATGAATGAGTCGCTAAGAACTTTAAGGAAACCACTGATAGCTCACATCTCATCTGATCATCGTTTTAGCTAAATGCCTCAAATTGATATCTGAGACAATTAGCCTCAGGTGTGATGAAAAGGGGATGAAAAAAAAAACCAGTAAAAAAGATGAACTCTTATATTCAGAGCTAATGTGTGCATGCTCTTGAATATAATTTTTGAAGTTTATACAAGGATGTGTTCCAGTCTATGAATTATAACACTATTATATTGTCATTATGACGATTGCAAAGTAAAATGGTTTTGACACATTGTTAGTCTGTGAGAGAAATTTATTTAAAATGACTTAAAAAAAAAAAGAAATCCAAATTAAATTTAGAGCAAGCTACATTTAGAATCACAGTAGCAGGATCAAAGCCAGTCAGCTGTTATCACAATTAAATATTGATTAGGACAAGCCAACACCAAGACAAATGTGACAATTTACATAAAAGAAGTAGGGTATTTACCACTAGGAATAACCTATAATGAGTCTGACAAACGTGGTGAAATGAAATAGTATTTAAGGTTGTCTAGTTGCATGGGCTTTCAGTGAAATCAGTAGAATGATGGCCTCGATTACCAGTTTAATCAGACACTGGTTTGTGAGAACACAAGTGGAATTTCAATACAGCAAAAATATTGAGTTTTTTTCTTATCCTCTAGTGAAAGGCTTGCTCCTCTTTCACAATAAAAAAACCTCCCCAACAGCAAGCACAAAAAAGAAAACACCTTGGAAGAAGGACAGGAACAAACACCACTCTTCACCAAGGTTATTCAGTGATAAGCAACAGTACTCAGGCATACAATGACAGCTCAGAGTGCCAGCTATTTTCAAAAGTCATAGAATTGTAGATTTTGTTAATCATACTCCTTAAGTGTTGGGTATTCACTGCCTCTGAGTAGCAGTAAATTATCTGGCTAAAGAAATAAATTAAAGTTATGGAAGCAGATTCAGTCATAAGGACATAATGTTGTTATTTCTCAGAGAGGAATAACATCCTCGAACTGTCATCTAGAGTTGTCTGCTGCCTCTTCATTCAGACCTTGCTCATAAAGCACCTGAATGACATTCTCAGTCAATCAATTATATTTTGTATTATAAATGTAATTATAAAACGCTTGAGAGATGTAAAGAAAGCTACATTAACAGATGAAAAACACGGGAAAGCAACAGTTCTCTTTGCAAGATGCAGACACTATTCAGAAAGAGCCACAAAACAGTCTGGGCAGAAACCAAATCTTTTTGGTCGGTTAGAAATAAAGAATTTTGCATGACTAATTAAAATGTAAACAGTGTAATGAGGACATCAGTGATTTAGGCAAACGTCTCTGTGGCTGCCACTGGGGGTATGATAATTACAGAGGCAAATCTATGAATGCACATGAATCTCCTACAAGTCCAGATTAAAAGCCTTAGTGCTAAACCTAGTTTAGTACACCTGGGAATTGTCTATTCTAGCCAATCCCCAACAGGCGCTGAACTGCCTTCTCTTCTTATGAGTGTAGAGACACCTCATGTGAAGGAGATGAAACAAAGCCCTTGTTTCAGTGTGCTGGAAATGAGAAGAACAAGGACTTTAAGGCAACAAATGCTATACTGTGTAAATAAGATGCCTGGCAATGAGGGCCTAGACAAACCTGCCCCTGCAACGTACCCTATGAAAGTGTTGCCATTATAATTAGCCATTTGCTGAATCCTAAGCTCTGTAATCATATTATGCTTTATGGTATGGATCGTAATGATATTATAGCATGTTTATGCAAGGACCAGTGTCTTTAAAGATAGAACAGGGCACCGTGTCCATCCTCAAACTGGTCCTCAACATACACAAAGAAAAACAGGCTGGCTGACCTGCAAGCACACAGACACACAAAAGCGCCACTGCACATTTTTTTTTGACTGAAAAAATAAAACAAACTGCAATAAACAAAGGAACTCTAAAGGGCCGTTTAAATTACAGACAGTAGTAAAGCAGACTCTGAATATCTGTTCGCTTCTTTAATATAAAGCCAGCATTGTTTTATCAATTACTACCTGTTAAACTAAATTAATGTCAGAGTATTTTGTTAGAATTAGAAAAAAATGTGACAGGCCCGCAGCTAAGAGACATATGAAGGGTAAGTACAAGCAGCCAATAGTAGGCACATGCATTTTAGAAAATGTCTATGCCATATGCTGTCACTCAGAGGGAAAAAAAACAAGTCTGAGCAGACAGTCACTGTGTCTAAATGAGATGGTAGGAGGAGGAGGAGGGAAGAGAGAGGGAGGATGTCAAGGATTCACGGTCCTTCATCTTTGCAGTAGAGCAAACACGTCCCTCAGTATAGCAACAGACAGCTGCCTCCACCTTCTAATGCAGTCCAACTTAAATCACTGCAAGAATTGTCAGTGCAGAGTGAAACACACACAGATAACATAGCAAGCTGCCATAAGGGAAACGACAGAGATGTGGATACAAGTGAGGAGACGAACAGAGAAAGAAACAAAGAGAGAGGAGGGGGAACATGTTAAAGATTGGAGGGTTTTTTTTTCTGTCCCTTTGGCTTGAGTCTTACTCCGTTGGGGGACTCCCTTGCTTTTTATATGAAAAACAGGAAAGACACCACTTAACATATTTTCTGAAAGATGACAATCCTGCACTGATCTGGTACAACACACTGTAGTCAAGGGGCTGAATGGGATTTCATCTAGTTACCGACAAATAGATCAGTCTGTAAAGATGAGCATTTCATCTATTTACAAAAGCCCTGCAGACATCCCACGGGGTGTTTACAGAGAGTCAGCTCAAGGTATTCAGGGGCTGGCTTTAATTGTTGTGATTAGTACATATATAAAGTGTCAGTTCCACCACACACCACTTCCCTAAGGTAATAGTTTAAACCGTGCTGTCAATTTTAGTGATCACTAGTAATGTTACACACTTTAGATTATAGACAGAACATTTAGAGATTTAGAGAAGCTAAATTGATTCACAAGGACAAGATGCATTCACAAGATGCACAGTCATAATTATTTTTTGCTTCATGTTTGTGTACTTATATTACTTAATTATAGATGTACTCAACAAGAAATCAAGAAATCACCTGTTGTTTTAATTTGTTTACACTGTGTTTCAGGAAACCTGTTTAGATTTATGTGACGCTATTAGCACATATAAAGAAGCAGCAGTAAAATAAGCAAGAAAAAAAAGTGAAATATCCAAATTGTTTTTAAAGTATGATTAAAAAACCCAAACATTTTATTACATTGCACTGCAGTGTGGAAAAGAAATGGATTTCTTTGACCACCATTAGCAAGGAATCCCTTTGTCAATATTTCTATATCCTTCTGCCATAAAGTACATGCAGTTTTTTTTAGTTTACTTCATGCAACTTCTTGTTATTCTTTGCACTCACTCTTAAAAGTGTGAACATGTGTGACATAAGGCAAAGTAGGTGATGAAAACAGGAGTCAAAACTGAGACTTGTGTCAAATAGCAGCTTAGGTTGTTATCATAAGTGCTATCCTATCAGAAATAAACAGAGCTGTCAGCTTCTTTTCCATGCACAACAGAGGTGTCTGGGGTTAAGTAAGGATCTGCAAGAATCGGCTAACACGCTGCAGGAGCTCATACATGGAACCCTTCCAGGGTTTGAATCCTGATAAGTATGCTCAGGGTGAGTAAGAAGGCTATTTAGTGTGTACAAATACTGTAAATTTATCAAGATAAAACCATAAACCCACCTCTGAAGTCATAATAGCCACAAAAATTATACTGTAGGTGTAAACCTCCAGGAAAATGCATGCGTTGCGATATATATATATATATATATATATATATATATATATATATATATATATATATATATATATATATATATATATATATTTAAATTGTCAGTTAAACAGTTAAATTACACAAGTCTATCATTTGAAATCATACATTTAAAGATCGTATACACTGTACATGACATTTAGATTACAAGCTCTGGCTACAGATTAAATAAAATATATTTTTTAATGTTTAAAACTAAGTGTAGTCTCAGCCAGTGTGCATGTCAGAGAAGCTCAGACCAAAAGTCTGCAATAAAAATACCTACCACACATGGGGTATAAATATGAAAAACATTTTTTTTTTTAAATCAAACCGACAAAATTAATACCCACTTAAAAAAAAAAACACATTACAACCAAACACTCAAACATAATGAACGTGGCGGTAATGTACATTTTTTCCACTGAGTGACGGATGCTGGAATGCTGTTATTTTTGAAGAGGAATGAAAACATACTTCAGCTCACTGCTGATGATGTTAATTTCCTCTCAAAGCAAAACATGCAAATGAAATGTGCGAACACAATTAAGTAAATTGTTCTATGGAGGTGGAAAAGGTTCACTTAGGACAAAGTGTTTGCAAAAGAGAGAAAGCACACAACTTGTTACTTCACTGACTTTGCGTTCATTTACTGGCTTTTCACGAATCATTTCCACTTTATCATAAATGACAGCATTTTTTTATACGTTGCTTGTGAACTAATTTGTGAGGAAATACGATATTGTTTCACCTGTAGGTCTTTCTGGATTGTGACAGCTAAAGATAAAAGCAGTGTGTGTTTTCCTTAAACTTGGGTTACTTGGGTTATCTCATCAGGTATTTTGTAATGTTGAAACAAGACAGCAAGCTTGTATTACCAGTAGTTTTGTTGTATAAATTATTTTAGATCATGCTTCATAACTATAGTATATTTGTGATGCAACCTGATTACTGTGGAACCATGACAATATATTTATGTTCTAACAACTCTGAAGACACCCATTAATTCAAAGCCATGTCATAAATCTGAAAATAAACTATGTTTAAAAAATGCAATTTTCTAGATGGGCAAATATTTCTATTTATGGTTAAACTATACTATAAAATCAGACTCCATATAAGAATTGCTGGTAGGTTTGAAATGAGAGCTCTTAATACTAATTTGTAACCCTAACAAAAGAAGTCATATTGTTAGAGTTATGCATGCAAGGAAATGAAAGCAGGGAAAGGACAAAGAAAAATGAAAACTGGACATCAAGTATGTCAATTACAGAAACCAAACCAATTAAAATGGGGGCAAATTTCTTAACCTACACAAGGCACTTTGAACTTAATTGATAATGCCACTTGTACAAAATTAATATCACGATGTACCCTCGTCTATGATCTACAATCATTAAATTATTTAACCTAAATCAAGTAAACTTCTGTAGATGAACCAGGCATGCACAAAGAAAAACACACACACACACACACATTTACTGCAATGGAAGCCTTTTTTCAAATATGACAATTAAAAATAATAATATTAAAGATAATTACAAATTGAACATACCATATATACTGGTGCTAGTGATCATGTCTTCAAGCCTAAAAACAAGAGGAGAGGAAAAACAGCAGAAACGGAATTTTCACGAGGAGGAATTCCAAAGGTTGCTTCTCATTACAGCCACTTTTTGCTCAGCTATCGGATTTCACAACTTTCAAAACGCACGGTCCCCTTTTCTTCCTGTAGGTATTCATTTAGAGCGTATAATTAAGAATAATAAAAACGAAGAAGAACGCATCGTGCGACTCATATTTTTCGAAGCAAAAAAAAAAGAAAAGAAAAAAAGAAAAAGCCCTGGAAGGAGACGCAAACGCCACACAGGCGCGGCTGGAGGCTGTCACTTCTTGCGCGAGTTGAAACAAGAGAATAGGAAGCATGTGAGAGACTGTGGATGACACAAAACACACATTCTTCATGCCGCCCATTAGAGGAAGAGGCTAAACCAGCGTGATGCCCCCTCCCTTTACTTTTAAAATAGATTACTTGCCAGCAGTTGTCCCACTAAGCGCGCAATGACAACCCATCTATTAACCACCCGCCTGCGGTTATCGCGGCAAGTTTTATTCAGGCTGACATGCAAAAACTTCTCGTTGCAGGGAAGTTATTTTGGAGACTGGATTCAGCCGTGCGTGTAACCTTCGCTTCACACAACGGAGTGTTGCACGTTAATTGTAAAGTCCCTTTCCAACTTCATAATCTTCTTTTGGTATTTTCTAAAGCAGCGGCCGGTAATTTTGATTCGAAGAACGCAGAATGATTGGCCACAGACTGCGCTGCAGCTCTGTGACGCGCGACACCGTCTCTCTCGCTGCGAGCATTTGTGCGTGCAGAGCTGCTCCGTTTCTCTTTTTAATTGTTCGCATCACTGAGAGACATAACAGGACTTACCTGTGTAGGTGACAGGGCAGCGTCAGGGTTTATAGTACCATCGATCCAGTGAGTGTGCAGATGAATGGCTCGCTGGGGTTAAGCGTGGCTGCTCACGATTTGAAACCATTCCAAGTTAGTGAGGTGAAGACTGACCACAGCCTCTGCCATGTTGGAATTCCAAACCCTGGACAGCTGCTCCACTGACTGAAGGCAGTACGCTGCACACTGCGCATGTTCTGTCCGGCGAGAGCCAAATTCAAAGAGAATGAGCCTTAATGAGCAGCAGTTCACTTGTAGCCTATCATGGCAAAAATTTTGCTCTGGGGCAATTTGACGTATTAACTATCTAATTATACTTCTGCAAGCGCTGCTGAGAACTCGTTGGCACTGTGTATGTGTGCTGCTGTAAACACTCTTCTGAGCCACATGTGTATTTGCACATTTATTCAACTGTAGGTATGATGCGTAATTCGTTTGGCTTTGCATACATTTTACATATACAGAGTCAACAATGAGAATGAAAAGCATCTGTTGTTTTCCAGGTCATACACCAAGCGTATCAGCTGCTTTTTCTGCCATTGTTGATCCAAATGATGGCATGAATAATGTGAATAACCACATGCAGTGCATCAACAGTGCACTGGTTTAGGGTAAGAAAATATTAAGCAATACGTAGACACATGCATGTTTGCTGGGAGTACGAATTTACAGCGAGCAGCAGGTAGTTAGACACTGTAGTCTATGCAAAGTGCCTTGCAACCTCACACTGAAAAGAAGACTGGAAACCAGTGCATCAAGCCTAGAAGAAATCACATCTTTACCCTTCACATAACCCCCCATAAAACTGAAATTCATTTACACTATTAGGTATATATATAGATCTATATATTGTATATAGATATATAGATCGATACAAATCAATGAGCTATCAGTGCTGGTGCTGGTAAATCTTTTTAATTTCAAACAGAACTAACATAGTTGTTTCCCATTGTTTCCTAAAATGAACTAAAAGCCATCTTATTGTAATTTGTATCAAACTGGCAACTACCAAGGCATGTTTTTGTGTGGCGTAAACTGTTATCTTCCTTTCATTGTCATGATGTATATTTTAGCAGGTTACTCTCAAACTATTCACTATGATCTGTATTATCTGTGGCCTTGAAAAAAGAAGGTGATCTCTTTCCATTGGGGTAGTGCTGCAGAAAGACCCTGGTTAGACACATGATATGAGGTTTGGCACCAGAAGTCGCATTATGCCCTCTCATCTCCATACTCAAGGCCCTGGGAGTGATGCATTGATTTAGCCTTCAGTACTCCCTTGACTGCACCATGCTAATTCCAACTGCATAAACTCTTTGGAGAAATCCTACCCATAAGGCAGGACATGGAGCAGCCACTGAAACTCTCTGGGAAATGGCAGTTTAAGCTCATACACTCCAGAATCGTTTGCTACTGCTGCATGGAAGTCTATTCTGTTAGAGATGATATGAAGAAAAATGCCTTGATGACAGAAGTCAATTCAGATACATTCTGCTGCTGATTATTGACAGAGGGGGCTCAGATAATTTTCTAATAATAGGAGAACAATGTCTCAGATTACCAAAACTGAGTGTCCATGCTTGTAGGAGCGGCCAGTGAAAATCTCTCTGTGTTGTGGAGGTCACGGTGAAAACAACAGCAGTGCATTGCAATGTGTAGCTTTGTCCGGTGTCTCCTTCCTCATATGGGCATGTTCAGTATGTGCCTTTGTCCTTGTGTCAGCAGGCAGGACATTCTAAATTATTTTGCTCAGCTGCCTCCCTGAACTCTTGCTACAGCACGTCAATACACACATCATGCAGACACCTGCACATACAGCTACATGGAGCACAGTTCATGTCCATCACACACTTGAATCCTTGACACATATCAAACCCTCAGAAAAAATAAGGTTAGCCAGATATGATTTTATCTATCTATCTATCTATCTATCTATCTATCTATCTATCTATCTATCTATCTATCTATCTATCTATCTATCTATCTATCTATCTATCTATCTATCTATCTATCTATCTATCTATCTATCTATCTATCTATCTATCTATAAAATTTATGTATTTGAGTTTCTAAAAAGGATATATTCAGTATATTCATTTATCTCACAGAATAACATCAGTTTAAAAATTATAATGCTCATGCTTGAACACTTTTGAAGTATAAAAAGTTTATAAATTTAACATGCTCACACAGACACACAAAATGCACACACACACATAAGTGCGCACACGCACGCACACACACACACACACACACACACACACACACACACACACACACACACACACACACACACACACGCAAGCTGAAATTGTTCATTTCCCCAGGAATGAGGTTAGGGGTTTACATGGCATGTGACTGGCTGTTTTTTAACCTTCTGCCTACAGACTCTTATGTCATGTGTGATCACTTCAGCAATGTTGCTGGGCATTTATTTTTCTCTGCCATGAAACACTGACTCTGGAGAAACCAGCTGCATGCACCGGGGCATACAACTTGATGTAACAGTTTAAATTCCCCAGATCAGTGGTTTGGAGAGTTATTGACTGAGCTTTACTGCGATTGTTGTTTCACAATAACCATAGAACAGGTAGTGTCACATCTTCTAACAAATGTAACAATATATTGAGTTCTTCCACCAGCTCTCAAACAAAATATTTTCCTTGCTTCACACTGTGTTTATGTTCTCTATCATTACACAAATTAACCAAATTTGATTTGGGGCTCTTCATAGTGTAAACAACATAATTTGCAGAGCTACTGTACAATATCTCTGGGCTATCAGAGTCAGTGATTCTCATCTTCAATAGAGATTTTACACACACTTAAGATGCTGCGGCATTGAAACATTTGGCTATTATAGCGAGAAAGATGTGTAAATAGTGAAAAATTACAGACTTGATTTCCCACAATATTTCAAGATGTGTATCCAAGCCCCTTTATAGACTTAGGCTAAAATCCTAATAGCGACAAGCTTGAAGTGAATAGAGCCCACAAGAGGATAAGCTACTAAATCTTGCAATAAAAGCAATGTGATTTACAGTAAATTCCGCAAGGCTGACAGTGCCAAAGCTGAGGGCATAAACACTCTTTTCAATGCTGCGCCTCAGTTCTGTCTGCTGTGAACTACAATCACACAGGCATGCTGCTCAGCAGCAGTGACTTTGATAAATCACCAGGAAGTCCCACTGTTGGCTTAAAACTAGAACTTGTTCAGTTGCAATTCTGCATTTGTCCTTCTTTAATGTGTATGGAAGTGGCTTTAGCAGTAATCTGTCAGTGATTGATTAGGTGTGGCCAAATCCCCTTTCCGTTCTCCTCTGTTGACTAACTGTTCAGCTACTGCAGTGTATTTACAGAAAGATGGCAATATTAAGGAAGAGACTGCCTTATTTACCTGCAGCATAAACAGAGTTACTTCCACTTGGGGGACTATACACTCAAGATGCCTACAAGTTAAAGAAGAAACAAAGAGTGACATGTGTTGTTGTTGCTAAATTTATGCACCAATAGATAAAGAAATAGGCTTATAGACCTATGACTCAGTTCCTTTGGGAAGCAATAGAGTCTGAAGCTGTCATTCATGCTTGTAACAGCAGAAAAAGTTCAAATTATATCTCAGTGCATCACAACCACGGTTTACCCTGTGTTATAAAAACAGAAGTGGAACATGTATGCAAAGACTGAAATATATTTATTTTGTATGTGACTCGAGAGGTTGAAAAAGCAATTTAGACAGGGTGCTGGATATTGATCACACTTACCAGCAGATCCATTTTAATTAAATATTAAGAGAGTGTGAGGCATTGATAGCAACTGAGCAGCAACTGTTTCTCGCTTTTCTTTTGTCATCACTTAAAAAAAATAAAAAACATACAAACTAAAAAAGAATGCATTCTAATAGCATCCATGTAATTATTTTTGAAGTGTGAAAGCAACGCTGTGTTATATCTGATGCATTTTGTATTCAATGAATACTTTAGTTATTTTTAAAAGAAGGTCTGAGTATGAACATCCGTGCATGAATTTTAATGGAGATACTTAAATGGTAATTATTCCACTCAGGCTCAAACGTAGGTAACAAATGGAATTCAATCAGTGTCCGTGCATAATGATGGTCATTAGGAGAAAGAAAATAATAATGACATCCTATCTGCATTAAACCTGCAGACACTTTACACAATGATCCTGCAGCCATTATTGATCTCCATGGAGATAAGCAATTGTCACTTTTCAACATTGTGCCTGAATGTTAAATACAGCTCATTTTGTTTTTCCTGCAAACTATTTCAGCCAACACTAAATTTTCATTTAATTTACTTCACTACTTGAAATCTGTGGTCTAGTTTCACATGATTGTAATTTGGGTTCATTGTCACTGCTGCCTCTCCAGTTCTCACTATTTTTTTCCCCTCCAATTCAAGGCTTACATGAAAAGAACATCACACCTGTATGTGGCTGTAGTCATATTTCATGATCTACTCTTGTGTGTTCACGAAATCTTAGTATGTTATATGCGATGCAATGCTGCTTTCACAAAATCAATGCACACATAGAAAATGCTGTAGCTCCCTCCTACTCACTGCTGAATTATGTTTTGCTAAGTAAAAGTGAAGACAAAATGCCAAATGGTTAAACCAGCAATCATTAGCGCTAAAATTGGGAGTTAAAAAAATGAAGCGAGAGCACATTTCCAGCATTTTATGTTTGCTTTTTTAATGTATACTCCCCCCCCCCACCCCCCCCAAAAAAAAACAACCAGTGCATAAAACACAATTAGTTGTAAGTAACTCATTATTAGTTGAAGATTGTAACAGTTGCTTACACATATTGTACAGTAGACAGCATGTATTGAGTCTTAGCCAAAACGGCCACTTGGTTGAATAATTAAATAAGAACTCCAATCAAATGATCCATGATTTGCATGCCTTCTGTTGCCAACTAGCTCCATCTGTTTGGTTTTCAGAGCTCTGACACAGTGGCTCGTGTGAGTGAAACAGCAATAATGTAATTGTGGATGTGACAGATACACCAGATGATGCAGGGACTGTTTGGAAGTCTGGTCCAAGGCATACTGTACAGCATGGTGTCATATGGTCTGCAAGAAAGCATGACAAAAACAGTTTCATGAAGACTCTCTACTGTCTACTGATCCTGATTAACTTTAGTGACTGGCTCATTCATTCAAATGTACAGTCCTAATATTGGAACTGCGCTTAAAGGCTCTCTTGAAGCATGCATTACAAAGTTACTGTATCTTAATTGAATAGCAGGCTTCAGAGCTTGGAGGGTGAAGGACAATAGGAGCAGGGCCAGTCTGGCTGGGTGCCAGTGGACAATGCAGAGCCGGCCTCAGCTCTCAGCAGCAGGCAGAACCCACGCTGAAGTCCACATCAGGAGAGACAGCCTCTGCTGCTTTGATGGATCTGTCATAGCAGCCGGTGTCTGCCCTCAGCTGGAGTTCAGGTATTCACCACCAATAACATGTTACTATAGTATGATAGGCTCTTATTCAGTATTCAGCATTTTTTTTATTTATTTTTTTGCACATATCATGATGTGTTTGGAGGACAGCGTGGCATCTCTGATTATATTATTATTAAGACATCCTGTTAGCGATCTTATTAGCAGTCCATTAAAACTGGTGTTCACTCAGTTTTAACCCAGTTTCATCTGAACATTAAGACGCTCTCGTGTCATAAATTACTGAAATCTACACTAGCATTTCTATAATTTTTCCGATAACACAACAATTAAACAAAGCTTTCACCGACAATAAACAACATTCAAGACTCTGTCAAAGACCTCAGTGATAAGATAGCCAATGAGGCAGAACTTTCTCCAGTTTTATTCTTTTTCCATTGAAGTGCATTTGCTTAATAAACCAGTAATGCCAAGGTCATTCAATTAATGTCTCTCCCTTTTTATCAGCTTCAGAGTAACTGAGTGCCACTTTGCCCATCACACTTAAGTGCTTTTGTGTCCAAGTAGAATGATCATACAGTGCAATTTTTCTTTATTCTGGCTGATGGAAATGGAGTGAAATAATTAAGATATCTGAATTGAAATTATGCTATTTTTCTCCTTTTGTACAAACTGGGTGTTATTTTCACAGCTATCATTTGTATTTGCCATGAAAACATTTGAATCAGGAGATACACAAAAATGAGATACAATGCCATGTTTTTTTAATATCTTATTTCATATATATATATATATTTTAGAAAATCATAGATGATATTAAAAATATGACAATAATTTCTCAGTCCACATGTTCAACCCTGTATGCTGACAATAGCTTTTGTAGATGTTTGTCATCCACTTTGCAGATTATGCTAGAAACATATGACATAACTAATTTGCAAGCTAAAGGTCACATAAGCAAATAAGCATTAGTTAAATATGGAATGGAAACCCAGATAATATTTTGAGGATGGTCTTTTTTATTTAGTAGTTATATACAAGTAGTTAGACAAATGTGTAAGGAGTGGTAGTTTTTAAAACTTTACACTCATACATTAGATCATACTCCATGCACTACAAATGATTATGCCATTTTTGAAAAAGCTCACAATATTCCAATTTATTTATTTATTTTTAAAAGCACTTTCTGTGACCCTGACACAATGAATAAAGACAATTTCTTTAACAGCACATTGTCACAAGAATAATATGCCAGGTTCACTGCAGAGTTGCACTTTTTTTCCCATTTTTGGATGCCTCTGTTAACTCTGAAAATGAAGATAAGGCTGAAGCACGTGATAATGAGGATTATACTCTTTGTGAAAAATAATCAGTCAAATATTTCAGACATACTTGGTGTTTGAGAATGAGTAGTTTAATACTAGCTCAAAGGTCAAGAGTTTAAAACTGTCAAAAACTGCAACCCACATATGCACAACAAGTAATGTGACAATAAGTGTGATTTGTCATTATGCAGACAAAATTTAATTGGATCTATCTATCTATCTATCTATCTATCTATCTATCTATCTATCTATCTATCTATCTATCTATCTATCTATCTATCTATCTATCTATCTATCTATCTATCTATCTATCTATCTATCTATCTATCTATCTATCTATCTATCTATCTATCTATCTATCTGCCTGCCAGACCATATTCACAGCTGCCTACTATAGTGAAGACAAATGTAAGAGAAGCACATATTAGTGAAACACAGTGACCAGAGTTGGATTCATTTTGCAAGGCAATGCTTTTCCAAACAGCTCCAAGACTTCCTGATCAGCTGTAATCCCCAGCTTTCACACATAAGTCATTGAGAGCGATGGAGTCCCCTCTGTTTACTCACTCCAAACCAAATGATCTTTCACAAGTAGACCACTTCAGATGTGAAATGGAATTTGCCAGGGTGTTCTATCCCAGGTCCATTTCTCTGTACGCTTTACCAATTCCCAAATAGGGTTCGGTCGCTCACAGATAATGTCTGTGAGGATTGAGCCTGGCTCCTCTGTTGTTTTAATGGCCCACGGGGAAAGGTATTTGACGGAAGTAAAGAAGTTCTTTTAAGCACATACACTCCGTTGAATTTCATTTTGTTTTAGTTGCTGAAATGCTTTTGTTCATGGGACAGTAGGGAATGTCTATGATAGTGAGTGAGCTTATTATAATATAGCATTATTGTTCACACTGAGTAACTATATGTATATATATATATATATATATATATATATATATATATATATATATATATACTTGCATATACTTGCATATACTTGCATATACTTGCATGTTATATATATATATATATATATATATATATATATATATATATATATATATATATATATATATATATATATATACTTGCATATACTTGCATGTTAGAGTTTAGAGCGATTAGAACTGATGGCTTTATCTTCGCAGTCATTGACAGTGTTATTGCTGTGGTACATAGTTATGATAAATGGTTGTTTTAGGAGGGCTGCATTTACTTTGTGGAGTCATTATGAGAATATTATGTATGAGAAAACAGTCATTAATATTCATTATAATTGCAAACTACTGAGCTGAATGCTGATGGAGTCTGCTCAGTTGCCAACACGGTCCTGCTTTTTCACTCATTGCATTTGTACGGCATTCAGTGTAGGTGTCTGTAACATAATATGACTTCCCCCCCCCCGTAAGCTCATGACACCCTTGTGGGAAGTAGAAATTAATACAGTTATCATACCATTCTCTTGCAGTACACTGCAGTTCAGAAAGATGACATGAGATTATCAGAAAAAGATCAGTTTTTCTTTTTTTCGTAACTTGTTTTGTGATATATTTGACTGACTTTTGTGGAAATCAGTGCATTAGCTGCTTCATATTCTCCAAAGGATTCAGTGTTCCTATTCCAGTTGATAAGGGCTCCAATTTTGTTTGTGTCTGGTAATTGGAGCAATGTTGAAGCGAGGAGCACTGATACATTTCCCAGTCTATGTGTGAATGAGGCTGGCTATGGAAGGGAAAGGTCAGGCCCTGGACTTGCCTTCCTCCCTCAGGGCCCTGAGCAGTAGGGGCCGGAGAACACCACAAACAATTAAACATGTTGCTTCTCAGGGTAGAGCAGCCCGACTCCTGTTGGTTAGAGAAGTTTTTACCTCAGTGGGTTGTTGTTGGTCACTCTTCAGAGCAATAATCTGCAGGTCTGAGCAATCAATACAGCTACGACAGCTTCAGCCTCCATTAGTGCAGGCATCTCTTGAGTGCCTGTGCATGAGCAGAAGAGCACAGAATAGACATCAACAAGCACTTCCGTGCACGAAAACACATATACACATACAAACATATATTCAAGCTCATGCTCTGAATTGCTCTTCACACATGTACGCACACTCACACACAGACACTGATACAGGGATGCAAAGACCCTTCACAAATTCACATTACATTTATATTCAACTGCAGCATTTAATTCAATTTCCACAACATTTTGATGCAACGCATCAAACACATGCATGAGATGGGAGATTATTTAGATTTATATTTGTTTAGATTAGGTTTAGTTTAACATCATAAGATTTTCTCCATCATAATTCCTCTTCACTGCACTAGCTGAACTCGACCGTAACAATATGTTATCCTGAGCACAGAATGAAATTACTGATGCTGTCGTTTTCTTGGAGGGGCAGCCTTTTTTTCCTCTGGTGGAAGGAAAGACTGCGGTCGTCATTAATAGCTATATGAGTCAAACAACATGAGATTACATTATCACCCTTATTTAAACAAAAGCACCATCATTCTGTAACCAAGCCCTTATCAAATGGCTTTTGTTTGTTCTGCCCCACCCCTCACTCTGAAAAGATTTTCTGTAGTATCTAACTCAACACATTCCTATGATTTCCTGTGCACATTTACTACAAGACTCTTTATTTCATCAGTACTTTAAAAACTGAATAGAAAATCTAAGCGCATAAAAAGTACAAAATTAACCAAATCTAAAGACTGAAATAATAATAATGATGATAATAATTAAAGGGCCAATACAAAACCTTAAGCACTGGACCCAAGACCATGACAATTTTTGAAAACCATTATCTGTTCTCCTATTCCTGCTCTTGGCTGCTTTTTAGGTAGAACAATTATAGACTCAACAAGTGGAATGCCACTAGAATATCTCCAGCAAAATCTAGTACAACAGTAACTTTACATTTATGCAAACACAGACATACCTTGCTAAATGCTTCCTAGTTGAAAATCACAAAAAAAAAGACATTTTTTCTTTAGTCCTTGAGGTGAGAGAAAATACAGGTTTCTTTGCCTTTAATTCTTGCTACTTGTAAGGTCCAAAGGTTAACTATTACAATAACATTATTACTGCAACAACAACAAAGAGTAAGAATAGGATGCACCACATGTTTCAATGGCAGACCTTGCTGATCACGTAAATAATATAAGCACAACGAAAAAATAATTAAAAAAAATATGTTTCCTTTATTTTGGGGGTCTTTCGTTTTCCTTTCATTAACAACACAGCATGCTAACGAACAGAAGAACACATTTTGGGCAAAATTCATTGCAGTTGATTGTTGGAGACAAATCCTGTATGTGGAAAAGTCTCAAGGTTGGTTTAACCCTTGTATGGTGTTCGGGTCTATGAGACCCGTGTTCAGTTTTTTTCAAAAGAAAAATTAAACAATTAATTATTTTTTCACGTGTAAATGTGTTGTGTCTTTCCGCTCACTCCACTTGATTATAACTGATTTATTTATAACATTTTATATAAAAGAAAAACGAGAAGCACATTAATTCATAATTAATTTTTTAATTAAATAATTAAATTTAACATAAAATTGTTTGATAGTGTTAATTTGGAAAGCCAAAACTCTAGCGGGTCCACCAGACCCATGAACACTGGCTGAGTAACAAAAATACGAACACCACACAAGGGTTAAAAGAGAGATTTTTTTTTTCATTTGCATTCTTCTTTATACTTGGTGATGAAAAAAGCCCTTTAGTAAAGCGATCAACGATCTGGGTATATGCATCAGAATGACATGTTTACATAATGCAGAACAGATAATGATTAACAAGTGATTAATAGAGTCAATAGATCCAAACACACCTTACAAATCTATTTTGAGAGGACAGGTGTGACCGCAGATTTTAAGGAAGCCAGCTCTCTTTTTTGTCATTATATACTCATTGTCCAAGAATTAGCTTAAGGAAACTGTAGCTTTAAATGTCAAAAGACACATGGGGTAAAACCAATGTGATTGCTTTAAAAATTATTTGTGATTTGTGTCACTGTAGTTGTCTCTTTTTTGATTTCATTTAATTCTTAAGATACTGCAGTTTTTATTTTTCTCGCTTAAGACGAGTCAGCCTTTGTCTTTTGACTTTTTTCCCTTATCAGCTGTGTGTAGTCACAGTTCCCTGCAGGTTCAATTTCCCTTAATTGTTCAGTGACCTTTCTATATACCCTTAGCAATTAGCTGATGAGTTTGTCTGTACAGTGGGTCAGCATCACCGAGTTGTAATCAACACAAACGCAAGGAGGTTGGTCAGAAGAGAGATGAGCTTGGCATTCAATGGCTCGTACCTCACTATACTTTATTAATTACAAAACAATAATCAAATGGTTTTTGATGAAAGGGAGGTACATAACAAATGCTGACCAAAATGGCGGATAGAAAAAATACAAGCAGAATAATCAGAATTAACCCTACATGTCCCTGTAATTATTTGCCACTCCAAATGTGTGTATGATCAAGAATGCTTCAACTCATAATCATACACACTGATATCCATTACCATCAAGATTCTTGTAGCGAAAATACTTCAAAATGTTTTACATCTCTGGCCTCATGTTTAAAATCTCGACATAAGGAATCGTGCATTTACTTTCAGGTAAATAGTTGTGAAATGACACACAACCAAACTTTAAAAAAAAAGAAAGAAAGAAAAAAAGAACATCAGTTTTATAACTCAATTTCATCCAGTTTTTATTTATAAACCACCAAATCACAACAACATCGTCTCAAGGTGCTTTATAATGTAAGGTAAAGACCCTACATGATTCCCTGTATCACTTCTCGTGGCAGCACAGCTGAATGAGTGAAAGGGTGCTCCGCTGCCTGTCCAGTCAGTTGTGCAGAGGATGGTCACTTTATCTATGATAAATAACAATATTTTCAGCGACTTTCTCTCCACCACAGCTTCAAAAGTGTCCAGTTTGCAATCAAAGAGCTGCCTCACTCATTAGTTTATTCAGTCTGTTGGTGTCACCAGGTCAGATGCTACTCCCCCAACAGACCCCAGCACACAACTGAGTGATGGAAAATCAACATTTTGCTGCACACACTGAATGATCTCTTTAGGAAATAGAACCTGCTCGTCCCCTTTATCTACACAGCTTCTTGATGTGAACGCCCAGTCGTCTCAGCATCCAGATCAACAAAAGGCTGAAGTGGCAACTGGGAGATATTTCTTCCCAGACCACTCCATTGTATAGTAAATAATAATACTAAAAACCATTTTACAGACAATTTTACTTTCTTGTACGGTAGTTGTAATTTATTGTTGTGTTCGATTTGTAGAGTTTCATCATAAATTTTCTTGTTGGTAGTTTGCTATGTCCTGAGGCCAACACACTGATCCCTGACAAAAACATACTACGAATAAGAAACACATGCTCTGGAGTGATACTAGTACCAGTTTGGAGTTGAACCGGCTCATTCTCCATTTACTAGAGAGCCACCATGAAAGCACATCATTATTTCACCCTATATGTGTATTTGAAAGCTCGTTAGGTTATTGAAGCCCACTTTAGTTTATTTTATTTTGCCTTCTGTTAAATGTTTTAATATCACCAGTTGGCATTTATAAACGCTGTTGCAAAGGGTGCCTTCCATTTGCATAAACACCGACTGGTGATATTTAAACAAGACAATCCCGCTCCCAGTCCCTGACATAAGTGGTTCTTGGTTCTAGACCAACAAAGTGTTTGTGCCGCTCTCGAAATAGTTTTCCTGGCCCAGAGCCATCAAAATGTGAAGGACTGGTTCAAGAACAGGCTGTACTCATTATTGACTAATTCAGCATTTACCATTTTGTACAGTGATAGAATTGATTATTCAAATCAAGCCTTTGGCAGCAGAAGGAGAGTGGTCATGGTTTCCAGATTTCCTCTTTGGGGCTCTGGAATCTGGCACGTAGTGTCACCACATAGTACCTTACTCCTACTTGAAGGGCACCAAACACACACTGTTCTGGTTCTGGTGAGAGAGCGAGATACTCATTTATGTTTAACCATTGAAAATGGATTTTAAATGGATTTAACAAGGATGTACAGCTGTAGAAACTATTAACTGAGCTACTGTAACCAAGCCAAACTGCAGTACTGCAGCCAACATATAATTGTCTACATTCCATAAAATATCACTTACTAAATATATAATATAAAACTTTTGGTTATTAGACATGGGGAGATGTTTGTCAACGTGACACACTGTGATCAAGTACACCGATAGTTTTCCCACCACCTGAGTTGTGATATTCCTTTAAAGCTGCAATTATCAGAAGATTAACAAGTTCATGCTGCTACAACAGAATGCTGTGGGAATGGATTTTGGTTCCAAGAGAACTTGGCTGTTTGCCATCGCTGAAGGTGACAGAAATCTTGCCGATCTTGCACGACTCTGAAGGGGGATGGACAGAGCTGGCTGGGTGGAGCTTATGAATTTGAAAGTCATTACTGTTTGGGCTTCCACTCTGCCCTGACTGCCCCAGTCCACCAGATCAGCTTTACTCAGCAGATTCTTTTCCTGTGGGAAACAGAGGAGAGGCAGCAGACAGCTCAAAGCGCTCTAACCTAACACGTGGCTAAAGCTCCTACTGTCCTAACGCTAATTATTGATCAGATGATTAAGGCAGATGAAGAGATGTTTTTTTTTTGAAAGCGAGAGCTGTGATTGTGCATCTCACAGTTGTCTAGAGCTGCAAAACATCAATACTTTCAATCAAGCCAGAGACCTCTTCTGTCAGTCACACTGAGTGAGATGATTACAACTGAGTCTTAAGACAATGAAGAACTTTATGGGGCTTCCTTAGGCACACTTTGACTCCTTGCAGGGATTCTAATGAACTCAGACCTGCTAAAGAGGTCTTCAAACCACTTCAAAGATCCTGAGATACTGGCCCAGCAGCACTACTTCCAAATTCACAAGCTCTCCTTTGAGGATATGCATTGCACACACACACTGAGCACGCACAAAGAGAAGAAGCAGCTAAACTGCATCCTTTCATGATTAAAAAAGAGAAATAGCACCAGTGTGTATTGAAACATAATGTGCTGACAACATTTGAAATACTAAGAAACAGAAATAAAAAAAATAAAATAGACAGAATGACTGAAATTGCACATTTGTAGAACGGTTAAAGCAACTACTATTGTTTTTCTATTTGCTAAAGTAATAAGTAGACAAACAGAGTGTTGGGATTTCTTTTTCTATTCAAGCCCATGGCTGCTGTGCGTTCACTTGTTTTGACCTGAAATGGAATGTATCCAGGCAGTGGACAATTTAAAATAAGGTAAAAAATAAAACAAACAAACAAACAAAAACAATAAGGGTTAGGGGGGGGAATTGTTACATTTTTCCCTCTGGAAAGATATTAAATGATTATGCGTCACTGGAATCTCAAGTATTATAGGTTTGCTTTTCACTTTTTTTCTTTCTGGGAAGGAAAAATGCTTTTCCACTTCTCGGCGCAGAAACAAAGTCTATGCAATGATTTAAGAAATTTAAAACAGCATTCCTTTGTTGCACACATTTTTAATTTACCATCATGCTGAGTAAAGACACCTGCAAGTTTTGTGTTGGGAATCTTTCTGTCTTTAACAGGCCACATGTAACAGCATTCATCCCTCTGTGGCTGACACCAGCCTTTCAGGGAGCAGGTGACTTGTTAGTACTCTAAGCAACAACGGGAACAGATGTGTCCCTGACAGTGGATGGATGGTCAGGGTCCATCTGGTCAGTGCAGCCCTGGACAGGAATGATGAATACAGCTTCATCAGTGAATAGCTGTCATCAATCGCATAGCGTAGCGATGGCCGGTGACAGCCACACGCCGGCCCTGGGCCCCAGGTGTGGTGAGGAGAGAGCTGGCTGGCTCTGGAATGCAGGTCAATCAGGCAAGTCTGAGCCAATGATACATATTGCAATGTAAAGTGCATGCATTACAAAGCGGATAAGTGCATTGCTTAGTTGGAGTGCAACGAATCTGCTAGTTCTTTGATGCATATAGGCAGACTGGGTCACAGATTTATTTCACCACAGGGCTGTTACTGAGCCATCGAGCTAAGGACGAGTACCAGGCGTCTAGACAAGTCATGGCTCTACATTGTCTTCCCTGGCGGTCCCAGATGAAATGTGCTGCATCCTTGTCTGCTTCAGCGCATAGACATGGAGAGGTACTAAAGCACTGACCTTGCTCCAGACCATTCTGAATATGTTATGGCTTTCGGTTCCCTTGAACTGTCACAACTTTAAATCGACCACTTCTAATGGTTTCATACACTGTATGGTAATATCCGAACAGAACTCGTACTGTACCTCCTTGCAGTGGTTTTAAAAAATAATTATGTAATAAATGATAGTTGTAAAAAAAATGTATCGAAAAATTGCAAACATACAGAGTGGATAATGTTTCCTACTTAAAGCACAAGGAAGTAAAGAATGAACACTGAACATAAAGAAAAGACCTGAAACAAATCCCTCTACACAGAAACTTGAATGCTCATTCATTTATTTATTTTTTTCAGTCACAGATTGATAGTTATCTTTACACAGCTGTCACTGATGTTAGATCTCAGTGTGAGGATATAAATAGCCTGGCCATGTGGCACACTGTCGAGGAGAGGGCCTAAACACAAGTGCACATATGAATGGCCTATTAGAGAGCAGAAGAGTAATACATATTTATTGGCACATTTCACCTTTACTCTTGCTGAACACAAGGCTCAGCTACTTCTAATGCCTTCACATGTGCTGAAAGGCTCAATCATTTTATCATAACCCAATTGACAGTTATACAGTTAAATCAATACAGACTTTAAAAAGCCTTTTTTCATATGTTGTTTGTTAATATTGAAACGTAAGCCTCTCTTGATCTTATGTATATGTGTATATGTATAAGGGCCTGGTTTGTTGATAATTGGGTTTTCTCAATTATCTAAGTATTTATTCATTTACCTAATGAGATTTGTGTTTAACACATGCACTGTCCGTTTTATTCCCAATGAAAATACTCAAAAACCACTTAACAGTAAAGCAATTGTCCGAAGCAACAGCACACTCTCTATTACATTACAGGGGGAACATATTTTCTCACAAATATAAGAATTTTACAATTAGAAACCAACAAAGCTGATATTAGCAGCAGTGACATAATTCATAGGATTTTCACCCAGGAGAACAGGGTTTGACTCCTATGGTGGTGGTTTTTCCACTTTTCAGCTACTTTAATGTTATTATAATATATACCAAATGAGGTCAGGTAACTGTTGCCCAATCCTGCTTTGAAATGCATGCTTGATGTTTTTTTTTTTATCTTAACTGAATGATGTCAATATATAATACAGATGGCAAAATGCCTTAATAAATTACTGTTGTGTGATTACTAAATTATATAATGAAGACATTTGATTACAGTATAAAATACATTGCTTTGTAATGTTTTATGTCCATCGATAGATAGATAGATAGATAGATAGATAGATAGATAGATAGATAGATAAATGACAGGGGGTTGCCCATCCTTTTTTATTCCCGTGGTTTGATTCTCTTTGAGCAAAGAAAGGTGGCGTAAGCCGGCAGAGAGCCTGTTTTGTACGTTTTAGCTGCCCTGTCCTTTCCTCAGCAGGGTGTCTCTTGGGAAAATCAAGGGGAGGAGAAGGCCATGGGGGAGGGAGAAAACATACACACAGGCATTACATCTCCAAAGCACATTGAGGTGTCGGTTGTCTGATGCCGCTTACATTTAATTAAACCCCTTCTCTTAACATGCTAGTTTGGTTATTATGCGGCTGATGTGTTGTATTGTCTTCCTCTGTTTTTCCCTTCCCTCTTACAGATGCTGCAGATGACCATCTCAACAAGAATCACTCTCATGTTTAAAGCTACACTTTGCTTTGTGAGGCTCCTTGGAACTGACATTAATCCACTTTTTCTTCTATAGACTGACAAGAGCATGGAATGGAGGTGTCACACTTGCAGACAGTGGAGGGGGCAGTTCAGCTTTGACGGCCCTGCTAAAGTACTGCAGCTGCCTGTAACAGTCAGAGCGCTGCAAATTGGAAATCCAGAGGAGATCATCTGTAAAGAACACGTCTACCAGTGGTGTAGGATACAGCCATATCAGAGAGGGAAGATGAGAAAAAGGCACAGCAAAGCAAGCAGGCTGTTATAAAACAAATAAAAGCATTCCGCTCATTCTTGCAGAATAGAAAAATAATTTTGCACATAAGTGACATTGTGTCAAGACCAGCCATTCTTGCGCTCATCAAGAATGTGCGGTTCACATCTTGCTGATCTTGACAAAGACATTTCTTACGTTCGCTGGAGTCTATAGTTTTGCCAGGATCCTCAAGTATTTATTGGAGCAAATAGAACATGTGGAGCAAATTGCATTACTTAACCCTCCTGCCATCCTTTAAAAAACTCACACCCATCACCCTAGGGACCATTCTCAGCCACGCCATAAAAAGACCATATATCCATATTTTATTCCACTTTAAATTAGCCAACCTTGTAAAACTACTTCTCCCTGAAATATTCATGTAAAGTTTTAATTATATTTTCGTTGTTTTAACCCTTCAAATCCCAGTGTTATTACATGAGCGCCCTGTGTTATAAGCCCCAAAAACCAAAAAACGAAACTAAATATTTCCACAAAAAACCAGTTGAAGTAATAAGTGATTGTCATTATAAGTAGGCCTTTAGATGGACCAAAGATTGGCACCAACATACATTTTGACCTGCCATTATTTTTTTTGCATTTTTTTTGCAATTTAAAAATTAAAACTTCAAGGCCCTGAGTCTTCATTGACATCCAAGAAAAGAAGAAAAAATAAAATCATATGATGATAATTTGGGGTTGAAAAATAGCGTTTATAATGGAAGTCAATGGGCAGAAAATGGTCCCCAGGGTGATGGGTGTGGGGATTTCTGCTGCTCAGCCATTTTAGGCTGATTTAAGGAATTCACACTGGAATATTAACATTGACAGGTAAAAACTATCCTGTGGCAAGTTTGGTTATATTCCACTGAACACAGTGGAAATGGCAGCCATTTAACACATAGCAGTGGCACAAAAAGGTCCCAAGAAGGCAGGAAGGTTAAAGCAATTTGACCAGGTCAGATGCAAAGATTGACTACACGTATTAAAGTAATTCTTTTCTTTGGAAGGAACATATTGGCTTCTTAGCAGGAATGCTCGTTATGAGTTCATTCAATCACTGACCAGTACCTTGGGATTTCTGAGGCTTCACTTTTCTCTTACAGTATGTTATACAGCTTGTTGGCTTGATAACAAGGTCAAAAGTGTTGCTTATTCATACCTCACATCAGTAAAACACACTGCATGTTAGACTTGTTGAAAACAAAAGTGTAAAATTTTAAAAATTAAAAAAAAATAATTTTCATTCACGGATTTATAAAAATATTTAACAAACAACAATGACAGTTTCCAACAATTTCCATTAAATATTTACTTTAAAAACAATTTAAAAACGTTTTCAATAGAGGAAATCCTTTGTTTCTAGCAAATCTATTCTGTGGTTTGATTCCCTGTGTCTTGTGGACCACCAGCTACAGTGACAGCTTTCGTCTGTGATCTAGGTCGAGATCTTTGCTGTTGGGTAGAATCAGTTGAATCATTTGGATGCCTTGCTTATCTAATGGTTTGGTGATGGCAGAAGCCTTCAGCTTGCATTAAAGTAGACATCAGCCTACAAGAGAGACTGGCCCGGGAGAGAGAACTACAGTACAAACTAACAATGGCAGCTCCAGTTTTTTTATATTTATAGCGCCCAGCAGGTGTCAGCCACAGCAGTCTCTCTGCCCCCTTTGACACCCCATGGCTGCTGTGTTCCACCATATGAAAGAAAAGCGAGGGGGAGGGTGGGCAGCTGCCGCCTGGGATTAGGTACCTGAATCCAATCTTGAGGAGCAGTGGGCTCCAGTGGCGTTAAAGTGTTTTCTGGAGAATTTCTCATGTTCCCCACTAGCTGATTATTTCCAGATTTTAGTTCTGCCTCAACGGAGATGAGCTCCACACAGTTTTGCCAGTTGTGGTTAAGATGTAGCTTGACACTCACAGGGCACAATCAGATGAGTTGTGTAATCCCACTTAAGGAAGAACGTCCCACAGGCAAAAAAAAGAAAACAAATCCTAATATTAGTATTTGTCAACACACCTGAGTACATTAAATGTTAATATTACATTTGAGGTATATAGGAAATAAGTTAGCTTTTTTTTTTACCATTCATTTCTTCTCCAACCAAAACAAAAAACAAAAAACAAAGGCTTTCCTCTTCACCCCTCTTTGCCTTCGTCTTTCAGTGTCAGCACAGCTCTGTCTACTCTTGCTCATTAACCTTGCTTGTTCTTCCACTTCATAGCCCAGCTAATATGACCCCCCTCTCCCACCCCCTAACTCTTAGAAGACCCTCAAACCCTTTGAATAACCAAAGGAAAGGGGGTAGTTTTGCAGTATTTTGAAGCAACTTCTTTCTATGTTTTGTTTTAGTTTGATTTCATCCTGAAGTGTAATTACACAGGACCATTTCTGGGAATGTGTTTACATAGATTTGTTTAGCTAAAACTTGAATCATAAGACTGCATGTGCTGTGTGAACTGTATTTTGGCATTTCAATTACTGACATTATGGCAGATTGCATCCATTTGAAGAGGTATCTTTACATAGTATTTTTCAATACAACTGCAGACGTTTTCACGTGTTAAAGGATGAAAACCACAGCTATTAGCAATGTTAAGTGTCAAAGTGTTTGGAGTGTTAAAATTAGCTAGCAGAACTAGATTACCAAAATAGAAATACACAAATATCGATTAGAAGACATTTGCATTTTTGAAACCTTTTTGAAGCTTTTCAACTACATGATAACAAAATGTCTTATTTGAAGAGAGCTGAGCACATGTTGATGACAGTGCAGCCTTTTGTCATTTATCATTTTATCACTTACCATGTGGATTGACTTTATTATTTTACCGGTCTCATTTGATAACCAATCTTTCTAAAAATAGAACGAAGGTAACAAATAATTTTAAGCAGAGGTTTATGGCCCTACATCTATCAGTTTACCTCAGAATATATTTTGATATATGACAAATAATTACATTTGACCTTGGTAACTTGCCGCATTGATCAAAAGTTCGCGACCATTCGAGTGAACTGTGACTATCATTATCATTTTCTAATTTCCCCAATAACAAAATGTCTGTTTTTTGCTTGTCTGTTTTTCTAATTTTTATGTCTTTTTGTTTGTTTTATTTTGCATGAGCAAAATGTCCAACTAGGGTGAGCAGACAAAGAGTATAATGACACCTATAGGCAGTTAAACAGTTCTGTGTAATTGCCAAGCCAAGTGATTGTAAAGGAAACTCTAAGTAGGTGTAAAACGTCATTGCTCATGTGTTGGGTAGCATGGCAACTGCATAACCTAGACCTGGGAGCTGTCATTACAATTAACCTCTTTCAGCTTTTTACATTTAGAAAATTTCTTATTGTGTAATAAGATATAGCCCTTTCACCTTTTGAATTCATTAGCATGTCTTTCATTTTTACATTTGGTTTGTTAGATTTACATACATGCTGTTGAAAGATCAGACACCTGGAATAGAAAATGTGACATACTCATGACACAATTAAACCTTGTTAGACCTTGTAGCTTTAAATTATTTCCATTACCTGAGTGTGACTGAAAGCAGAATAACAAAAACATTTTTTATACACAATTAATTTGGCAAAAAACATTGGTGATGATTGCTATAAATCCTAATTATTAGTAATACAATTATTTTTCATGACATCCTGGAATCTTCCTGTCCTCACTTTAGTGTCAGCTTCAGCTACCTGCAATTTCAGTCAAACAGAGAAAGTAAAACAGGCAAAATACCTTACTGGCACTCAAATTAAATATAATTATTGTAGCAGTGGGAAAACATTATATTAGCCCTGTTTAGCCAAGGCCAATTTTGTCTTGTACTACATTTACAATTCCTCTAGTTGCCAGTGTATTTTTGTATTTTTAACAAGTTTAATAATTTGTGATTTTAACATAAAACACAATCAGAAACCTTTAAACGCCTACAATTACTTTGGTCCAAGCCACAAACTAGAGAATGTGTTACAACACATCTATGGAATGAGCCATCGTTCTTGATGAGTGGTCACATTAATAAAATAGTTAGCCCCACTTGTACATTTCAAGTTGTACAATACATATTGCTGTAGTGTCTTACTTCTAATGAAATGAATTGAAGAAATGCTCAGTGATCTGTCCAAGTGCTAGACAGACCACCTTCGCATTCAACTGCCCAGTAAGGATAAGTTTAGCTCTAGCTTACTGGTTTTGTTTAGAAAATAGTTTTAAATCTACATCATTTGTATTCACATGCATTACTTCGCACTTACAGTTCATCATTCAAACATTGTATAAAATAACACTTAAAGAGCTCCCTGTCATTCTTTTAGAAATAGGAAAGCCTCAAGGAACATTTGTGTTATTAAAGGAGCTTTTCTCACTTTGGGGTTTCCCTGAGGAACGTTTAAGTCTCAATTTAGAAGAAAATATTACTGCGGAGCCTTTTTAAAAGGGGACTCTTAATAATTGCCAAAGTACACTTGTGTTTCATGGGTTTTTTTAAATTAAATTTTTGCTTTAGGCATTGAAGTATAAATAAATACCACAGTGATAACTATAGTGTTGAACCTATATGCATAACTGCTGTTTTTGACCGACAGGTGCAATCAGTAAAAAATTTCAAAAAGGTGTGCAGTGGGCGCATCATCCACTGTAGACGTACACAATAAGCAACAAGTGAACACAGTAAAGGGCTGAGATTCATCAAGTGGACAGAAATATGACTTTTATCTGCAAAAAAGCAACTATTTGCAAAC
The DNA here is from genome assembly GCF_041146795.1 of Maylandia zebra. Lineage (NCBI taxonomy): Eukaryota > Metazoa > Chordata > Actinopteri > Cichliformes > Cichlidae > Maylandia > Maylandia zebra. Next base: position 21,614,568 of record NC_135182.1, on the reverse strand, counting down.
TATTTCAGCACACCAGCTTAAAAGGTGCTAAAATACTGATCGCTTACTTCACATACTTGCAAGAATTTATAGTCTCATCTCACAAAAAAAAACCCCACTTTGAAGAAACATTAACAATACTATTTTCTTCACACAGCTGGCTGACACAGTCAGTTATTTTACATATTTGCTGTAGAGCTGAACACTAATTTGATATCGCAGCTTTAGCGTTAACCATTTGATTTCCATGTCATATGTTCTTTTCCATGAGCCGTTGACTCCCACACATTGCTTCATTTTCTGTTGGTAAGTGTGCAGAAGATTTAATTGTTTGTTTGTTTTTAGTTTTTTCTGTCACCCATTAAGGCATGTGTATATATTGCATCAGATGTTTGTAAGACAAGTGGTGGAGAAAATGGATGGATGAATGCTTGGTTTTAGTGCAATTTAATGTAATATAACTTCAATGGTTCATTAGATTGAATATGTGGTGTATACAAGAATAATATTGACCTCGAACAGTGAACACCTAATAAATTCCAACAAGCTAACATTTATTTCAGTGTCAAAAAGGATAAAATGGAAATTTAAAGCCTGTGATTGCATTTTCATAACACATATATTTTGTGAACTCTATGTCTTTTGGGATTTTTTTTTACTCACTGTGAGTGTAAATCTAGTTTATATTAATTCAGATTGAGTGCTAAACCTCATCAGCACGATTGAAAGTTTCCGTAACGAACATGTTAACATGTAACTGTTGTCTTATAAAAGAAGTTCTCCTCTTTGAGGTGTCTAGTTAAATGACTTGTCTGAACAATGACAAAAGAATGTAATTAGTAGGTACTGATTTGTGAAAGTCATATTGATACAGATGACTGAGTCAGAAATAAGATTAAGGAGGCCAAGACATCTATACAGAGCTTTAATTCTTGGCTTTCATGAGCATTAACAATATGAATGCCAAGAATTTAAGCTCTTTGATGTCACTCTTCATTGCAAGGTGGTGGCACATTCAACACAGTGAAGCATCAGTGTTCTTGCTAATGATGACAGAGGAGGCCAGGATGCCAACAAGATCCAGGGGAATTCAACAAAAATCCCCATTAAAAGGTCTAATAATTAAAATATTGATTAATTAGTCTTACATTGATTTACAGTCACACTATATCAAACCTTGAGTCTCTAATTACCGTGCCATTATGCCACAGGCTGACCTTCTCATTTTTTGTCACATGTAATGAAAAAGAACATTTTTTTAACTGCCTTTTAAATTTTTGACCTGTAAAATTTTAATGGGGAGTACAGTGGGTGTCGAATCTGGATTGGCAGTAAAGTCATGGGTGGCTAATGTCTGTGAGTCTGGTTAAGTGGCTGTACACACCGGGAGCTGAAACACCTCTCTAGAGGGATTGGTCAGGGTTACTCTGTTTAAACAAAATTGCATCCACCAGTCTCTGCAAAGGCACAATGAATAATTACACCAAACTTGACTTTTCTAGTGTTTCAGTGCACTTTTTTCCCAAAGCATTAAAACATCTGTGAAATATTCCCCGAAATGTTTTTAAGAAGCATGGAAATGAAGTTATCAAAGTTCTTTGATACAAGCACTTTTTGTGGTTGGCATTTGGTGGTTAGTTAATGAAGAGGTGTTGAACAGGAATTGAATCCTATTTTCCACTCCATAAAGTCAGAAAATGGTACTTCAGACACTTAGGAATCCTAATTTTCCTCCTGAAATTGGAAATGTGTAGACATGAGAGTGAGGTGCAAATCATCAACAAAGTTTTGGTTGACCAGTGGAAGGGTGCAGTGCTGGATTCAACTATCCTCAGTTCCATCTATCTATCGGTATGGGACAAGTAATGCTACGCAAAGTAATTTTCCCCAATCGGTATAAAATATCAGTGAAGTTTTGCTTGTTTCAGAGTGTACTCCACAGATTTAGCATTGCACTCCCATAACATTTGTGGACTCGGGGTGGATTTTATATTTAATTAATGTAGGAGAAGTGGAGTCATTTTTTATTCCTCATATTGTTCCATTTTATCAAAACTCTGCCGCTGGACCACCAACAGTTTGAGGTGAGATGCATCACAGTTGTGTATTCCTAGTAGTTACTGATGGAGCCATAATGCTTTTATACACTGCGTTGAAGTGTTTTACAGTAGAAATGAGGTCCAGCTACAAAGGTCTGCTAAACTTCTAGCTAAATTTTTTTAAATCCAAACTTTGACTTAAATCATTTACACAACATCCAATAATATTCAGAGTATTCAACATGAATATATTTGTCAAATGGGTGTTGTTGTTTAATACACCTTATTTCCTTTGACTTATGTTGGAGTTTCTCTGAAAAACTGCATTAAACTTCACAATGATTGTATTTTAAAAGTATATTTGGCATTTTTAGATTTTTACAGAGCAAAGCCATTTGAGAAAGAAGTAAAAAGGAATTACTTCAAGCGCCTCATGGTGGTAAGTGTTTGACACGTGAGTTCAAGACTAGAAGATCTTTTCAAAAAGCAAAAGGCTATAGCAACAATTGAACCACCATCAAAGCAGACAGCAAACCAAACATAGCGCAGAAGATAATCCTCACTCCAGTGAGCCATACAGGATTGCAAGACTTAAACGGAATCAAGGGGTGGTTGTTTATTTACCTTAATGTGACTTATCCACATGTTGTCAACTGTAAAAAAACAAAAAACAAAAACATAAATAAAAATTCTAGTCGTAACAGATTTTCATAACCACCCATTATGCTAATACATCAGGTCTCCCACCAACCTCCCATCCAACTTAAAATGCTTCAGAGCAGCCTGTTTATAAGAACCGCCAAAATACAGTTAGCTGTAACCTCAGATAAACAAAGCAAGAAAGGAAGATGGAAACATCTTTTTAATGTGACACACAAAATGTTCTCCTCTTTATAAAGGTTGATTTAAACAAACAACCAAAAAAAGTCAAATGACAAAACCCCTAAATCACATCAACTCCATAAAAAAAGACCGGGGTAACATAAATGATATTTTTTAAATATTTTAATGAGATGTGAACAGTCAGTAATACACCTCTATGATTTTGCTGAATCAGAACATATATCCTCCCTACCTTTGTTTGCACCCTGTATTTGCATTTCAAAGGGAGCCCCTGGGAAGCTGCTTTGCATATTTACATCTGATTAACAACTTTAAATTAACATGTCAAAATCTAAAGAAAAAAAATGTTCATCACTGACAGAAGACTGCACAGTTTTTGTACAAAATAATGGAACATAAGAATGAACACAAACTGTGATTATAGGCTGTATGGAATTAGTGTAAATGAAAACTAGAACTCCTAGCATTATATTAATTTTATATTTTTCTAGTAGAGTGTATATTTGAAAAAAAAGAAAAAGAAAAGAAAATCAGACAAGAGTATTGTGGATGTTGAAATTTTGAACACTGCATGAAAGCAAGTAAGCAAAATGAAGTATGAATAGAAGGATAATATTGCTTTCTTGTGCAGTTGTTTATAAACTACAAATTTAAAACTGTAACTGAACTATTAACTATTGGAAACTACAAATCATGTGGAAAGGACTTAACTGCTCCAAAGATGGCTCTAAAGCAATGCTTTAATTATTTAGCTATATGTTTTATTTCATGACGTATTCCTCCAACACTCATTCAGATTTCATGACCATTCCTTAGTGGTCCCATTATTATGTATTTTTTACACATCTGCCCATAATGGTGAATTAAAAGGAGGGTGAAAGAATGGTCAAGCCACCACATCATTAAAAAAAACCTTCAAAATCTAGCATTCAGAGGAAAGAAAAACACAAAGTTCACAGTGTTAAGGTAAAGCTTGGTCGTGGTTAGGAAAAAACAGGTTTTAAATTTCTTTGTTCTACTGAGCTCTCTATAAGATATAAAATATGAACTAACTATGTGATTATTAATTGGACCCATTGTAATTTGAGGATTCTGGACTGCATATTGTTGGCAGCTCTCCATGGGGTCTATCTGTGCAGGAACGTGTCGAGGGGGTACCAGCCAGGATGCCTCAGCCATTTAGAGAGCAGCTTGCCACTTGCGCATCAGCATACAAATGAGTGGGGTTAAAAAGGCACGGCTCCTCTCAGAGACAGCCCTCCTTCTCCAGCTCAGCTCCAAAGGGTCTCCATGGACTAATTTCCAAAACCATCTCTTAATGTGGGCTTGTGTCAATCACCTGAACAGACAGCTTTATCCCCTGATATGGAGTAGTCACGGAGTAGAGCCTAGCAGACCAAAGAAATACAGTATTGCTTTACAGTAGCAGTCAAATAAAAAATAAAGAAAAATATTTAATGCCAAATAGATTATTATTAAAAAACTATGTAAAAAAATTGTAAGAATATGAGCTCTTACTGCATAGTGCATACTATCATGTTTACAACAACATTTGTATCATAACTGTCTTCTGTACTAATATACATTTAGTCATTTTTGTCATAACTGGCTGTGTGATAACATGGACACGCAGTGCATCACAGTACAAAAGAGCTATACATAGAAGTCGACAGCAGTAGGCTGAATAGAGATACAGTTATCTTCCCTGATTCACAAACAGCAACACATGCCACTTAACTCCTAAATACAACTTATCTCACACTTCATCTGAAACCCTTTCACGCTCTGGCTTCAGTGAACATTGAATAGCCGAGAAACCGTCCCTCATACCGAGTTTTGCTTTTTGTGTTACAATCCAAGATGACATACGACACGAGAAATGATGAGAAAACTGTGGGGAGGCTTACTGTAGATTGATTCTCCCATTGCTTCATTCTTTTCTAGTTAGTCTTTTATTGGCTACAAAGGTAGAGTCGTTGTGAAGCTGAGTGAGAGAGGAGTGAACCAGCCTGCCCTGCTTAATCCATGGGGCATTGAAGGAGGGTGATCACTTCTTAAGAGCACAAAGGCCTACAAGGAAATCAGTGCAGTCTATGAGATCCCAAAGCTGATTTAAAGGGGAGATGTCCCAGCTTGGGCTCCAGGCCTTTAGCAAGAATAAGGCCATCCGGTACAATAACAATCCAGGGCTCCAGAGGGTAGCACTATTCATGGTCAAATAAGAAGATTTCAGGTATGGATGGAAACCCTGTGTCCCTTATAGAAATAAAGATGTTTGCTTCTTAAGAAAAGAAAAGTAGATCTGAATGATTCACTTGCAGCATCACACACAGCATTTCCAGATTTGCTTAAATCTGCTGAAGTAATGTAGTTAGATTATATGGATTTGGGGTGTATACTGCATAATACAAATTCAATTACATGTACAGTATGTTCAGGCAAGAGGCAAATTATGTGTAGTCATTTCTCTCTTTCTTATAAGGCGGATCAGGTCTATCTTTATCCAAGCATCAAAATGAAAACTTACATCTTCCATTTAGCAACAGAAGATAAGGTTTTTCTTTGTCTGACTGTATGATTAAGTGAAATACATGGCCTTCAGATGTAAAAAGATTAGTGACACAACTGTTAGCTTTACTGCCAGCGGCAGTTTTAGGAGATAATCATTACTCTGGGTTTTCCTGAGGCATTCCTGTTTTTATTTCAAAGGCACTGATTGCACTTCGGAACGTTTATCTACCTGATGATGTGTATTCATTCACACAAAGTTAACATTATCCCTGGTTTGTCATCTATGTAATTTATTGAAACTAACCCATGTGGACAAAACCAGCTTTAAGGCAAACACACAACGAAGAGGACAAATTTAGTCCATTCTTTCACAGTTCTAAAGACCAAATTCAAAATTAATGAAGCAGATCTCTGATTTTTAGTCATTGTAAAAATGTCATTAATGTTATTATTCAGTCACCTCTGTGGTTCTGAATTTATATTATCGTCCCTTCATCTGTTGAATCTTGATAGTATGCATTTCCATTTTCGCCACACATCGTGGGACACTGAGAGCTGAGAGAGGGACACCCGGGATGCTCTGTATGGGAAAGGCATTAGTGAGATCAGTGCACTGCACAGGGTTTTCTTTTCTGTCTTTTATTCTACCCATGTAATCCAGAAATTTCTCTTTAACATGCTTTTGTTTGAATTCAATTTTGTTTGTCACAGTATTTGAAGTGGAAGCATTCACACTCCTTTACTTGTTGCATGCTTTCCCTTTCACACTTTTAGCACATAGTGGTAAATTGTAGAATGCACAATCTATATGATTAATGAAACTAGCATTTGGTGCTGTAAGAGAAATTTAGGAAAAGTATTTTTAAAAGCTATATAATCTCTTAAAACACTATTTAGTCACACATGTATTAAGACAGTAGCTTACACAAAAGTAATTTTTGAAAACATTTTCTGTATGAGAAGTGTTATGTGCTTAACATAACAATCCAAAAGCTGAAACCTTTAGAAACTCCAAGTACAGCTGTTCAACACAACCTACTGCATCACCTTTAAACATCATTACTCGTCTGGCTCTCTACATGTCTCTTTATTACTTTACAGCTCACCATAGTTACCATCGGGACACTGTGTGGAGAACATCTAGTCCAAATGGCCTTATAAATTTGAATGAGGTAAATACTTATAGGTCAGGTGTTTGTTAAATGTTTCTCTTTTTGTTGAGTATGCATTTTTATCTTCTTTTTTTTTTATGTTTTCCAGGTTCTCCATCCTTTGTAAGTAGCGAGGTCACATTAATTTTAACTGTGAAGTGATGCACATTAGAAGAACTGAAAAGATTTTTTTCTTACAAATAAAGTATTTTTTAATATAAAAGGAAAAAAAATTATATCATCGGTGGAACTTCTTTGTAAGACACTTCACGGTGTCAAATGGACAATATTAGAAATGGATTATAGACTTTGTGCTAACAAAATTCTGGAATATACTCGGATATGCTGTAGGTACTTTAGCTTTACTAAATAGCCCAAATCATTTTGTGACTCTGTAAGATGACCCCTTGAGCCAGTTTTTCACACTTTCAGGGTAAATCTCATTAAATCTTCTAAATATTAATTAATAAATTCTGCTCAGACAGGTGCAAAATTATTTGGAAGTTTGGTTGTTTTACTTCATTTGAAACATACATCGTCACCTTTTGAACAAATGAAAAAAAAAAAGTTGTGTTTGTAACCTCAGAGAACAAGCATACAAGAAGATCTGCATTTGCAAAGTATGACTGATACTAACTGAAATTTGACATTTGGCACAATTTGCAATTTACATGTAAGTAGTGCTTACACTTTATCTTTGTCAAAAAGGGCCCTGTGCAGCCAAAAACAGACCTGCATTAACTATCATTCTGAGTTCTCACGAGAAGCATTTGGGGTTTTAAGCTGTACGTTAAATGTAATAAATGAATCATTATCTTTGTAATACGTAGGCGTGCAGATGTGCAATACATGCATTTATTCTGATTTGTTCTGACTCAAACATAACAAAATATCAGCAATGGGTAAAACACGAATATGTTCACATACCATTATAATTTAAGGGATCATTTAGAAGTCCCTGCACTATCCAGTTTCCAATGAGTGGTATTTAACTTTGACAATGATTAAAATATTCAGGAGTGCCAGAAATCTACATTAAACACTTTAAATTTGAGGACTAATTCCTTTGGCAGTGCTAAAACGGCGCTATCCTAACCTCAGCTTGCTTATTTCAACTCAACAACTGCTTCATACAGCAGATGTGAGCATGAGAAACAACCTGCTGTGGAAAAAAACACAAACAAAAAGCATTAAATTATTAATTTTGTGGCTCTCCAACACCTATAGAAAAGGTAAAGAGTACCCATAGATACTTGATTGGATAGAAAAACCCACATTTTGTTTGTTACAATCTCATAATCTGCACATCTCAGAAGGTAAATTTAACAGCATAAAGTCATGAATTTGTCATCTGCCATAAAAATGCTGACCAGGCGTACAATTTTCAAAGTTCTGTATCAAGTTATTTTTGGTGTGTACAATACAGAGCTGGAAGGGAACAGCGCCCTATACATGAAACAGCTTTGTAGCCATACATAACTCTTGATATAGCAGCACCAAGAACACAGTACGTTGTACATTAATTGACGTGAACATCTCTATTTCCATGTTTTAAATAACACACAGTAGCCAAAAATTTCAAAAGCAGAAAGTCATTCCCATTTATTGTCATAGTTAACATTCACAATACGTTGTATTTCTCATCATGTTCTTTGCTCAAACCTGCAGCCTTTGGGTCCATTTAACTTTCAGGTAAATAGTACTTTGAGAAACTAAAAACAAACTATTATAGACTAGACCTCCGTCAGTTACACTGAGGGACACACAAACATGTATTGGCAAAGATTATAGCCAGTAAATTTTTATTGCCATATTTCAGCCGTTGCAGAAATATGAGAGCAATTACTCCACCACCATGTGAATTGACCACCTCTGCAATCCATTACATATAAATGTGTTGTGATCCCTGTGTTCAACAGCCTGTTATGGACAGAGATGCATTCCTTTCCTTCTAGTGTGCAGACATGTCTGAGGTCATGGCCATTTTGTCCATATCCCATTTCTTGGTGTATCTTTAGCAAGCAAAGCAAACCATGTGCTGTAGCTCAGATTGAAGCCTTTCTCTGTTCTTGGTATATATGGGTCAAAGAGGAATCTTTTGAAAAACAGGAAGATAGGAAAACTGCCCAGCACTAAATGAAAGGGGTTTACAAAGCGGGAACTATTCTCTTAAATGTCTGACCAGAGCGAACTGATAGTCAGAAGAAATACTCTAAGTGCAAATATTGCTACACCTGCTACATCACTTTTGTACCTTCATACACACAGAAGCATCTGGAAGGCAATACTGGACTGAGATTCAATTAACTTGTGTTATAATAAGGGGCAAAGACTGGGAGTTAGCAGTACACAACTAAGGTCCAGAGGTATGATTGACGTTCGCCTTCATTCAACCTCAGCGTGAAAGGAAGCGCTAAGTAAACAAATAGCATGCAATCAAAACATTTTCTGTGTATCAAATTGCCCAAAAAAACCCAAAGATTTTTTGGAAACATGAAATGATGTTTGCACAGGATTATAAGGTACCGTTGCTGTCTGCAAGATCAGAGCTGGAATGTGTATGCATTGTGGTTTGTTGATGAATTGAATAAGTCTGCGAGCTGTGCTGTAAATCTTTGAGTTGAAGGACGAACAGTATCTCATAAGAGTACTGGCCGCTATCTGAGGGAAGAGAAAGCCTCTAGGCGATGATAGAGAGGTAGAGGGGGCAGTCGAGGGGACAACTGGTAATTTCAACAGTATCTTATTTTGAATATATTTCTTTATGGGGAAAAAACATTGCCCCTGTTGTCTTCTCTTATGGCTTATTATTTGCTTTTAAAATCAAAATCTGGTGAGGTATAGTGAGAAATTATGATGGCCTGTCATAGAATATAACCCAGTGAATTGCTGCTGATTTACTGTATTGTTGATCATTTTTGTTACAATAAATAGTGTAATTTACTCAGGCAACAGTAAATGCTTACTTATCCAACTAATTACATCAAATAACAATTTTCATAGTTGCAGATGAAAACAAGCTTTTAGTTCCGGGCTTTCCGAGGGTCGTGCTAAGACCCCGACTACTTAGTTGCAACCCTTGCTAAATGACTGACAGTGTCAAATCCTGTCTTGAAGTTTTTATGTTTCACTTCACTGCACATATGTCAGAGAATATTTTGATCTTAACACCACTGCTAAGAGGAAACACTTTGCACACAGCATAATGAAAACTTTTAACAAAGCATCACTTGAACAGTAATTCCAGTGAAATTTCAGTCAATAATATTATGACAGCATTGCTTTCACTACTAAAAGGGTAGTAAAAAGGCAGCCACTAAGTGTGTAAAATAGATTCAAACACTATACCTCCATGACTTTAGCTTTAACAATAAAGCTGTCAGTCAGGTAGTGCAGGTATGCAGTGTAGGTCATAGCTAATCAGTGGGTCTGTGTTACATATATCAGTGCTACTTTAATTGTCCCAAATTGCTGTAGAGCTTATGGGAGAGCACCTACCCCAGGAAGTATTGATCAGCTTTAAAGTGGTGATTAGTCAGCAAAGTCTCAGCGCTGCAGACTAAAGGAATGGCATCACCAATTTAAATAGCATGACTCCTATTTAAGGTTTTATTGGAATTTATTTAATCTATAGTCAGTTACATCTTCATTTTATTTGTTTGTCCCTGTACAGCTTTTTCCCATATTTTAGCTTGAATTCCAAGAATTAAATATGATATATCTACTGAATCAATTCTCCAATACCATCTGGCCACTGTTGCTAATTTTAATCAGAAGTCACATTTATATTTACATGTATCATTTTAATGCCACTGACATTTTACAGATTGTTTTCATTTTGTTTCCAGTTAGACTTTGATCTTGTGAAAATATTTTTATTTTTGTCTGCTTTATTTGCCTGTTCTTTAATAAATATTATTTGAAATTAATACAGACACTAAATGAGTGTACTTGCATCTCATTATTATGATAGTAAACATTGATGGCATTATCATAAGTGTCTGCCTGTACTGATTAATAACATTTTCTTCACAGTACTACTATTGTACTCTCTGGAAAATAAGTAAATGTATAGAATAAATTATTTGGGAGTTTATCTAATAAATTTGAAATTTATTAGATTATGTACTTGGACACTTTCTGCCCTCTTGTGGTGGTATTTTGTAGAAAAAGGACTCAAATCTTCATCAGTTAGAAGATCTGAGCTACTAAAAATTAAATAACTAGCAGTATTTCTACACATGAGTATGAATGTATATATATATATATTAGATGTATGAAAAATATAAAGAATTGAATAATTTTTTATCATGGAGTTTATATTTGTAAAAGGGGAATAAATACTGATGCATTACATAAAATCCATTTATAAATCCTATAGGCAGCTCTCTGTTTTATAGCACATGCACTGTTGTCCATTTAGTGTCAGTTTAATTTTTAGGTTCTTGTTTTGTCAAATTTGTGGTACACAACCCTGACTGTAAAACAAAAGATTTTAATAAAGACATCAAAGAAAAAGTATGAGCAGAATAGATTACCATAATTTAAAATCAACAACATGATATAGTAACACCAATCTTCCCTGACTCTGAGCCAGATTAAACAGAGAGTGAATCTGCTCACAAATGCCCAGCAAAAGGTCAGCACGGTATTGAATTTTTCAAAATACCTCCTGGCATTGCAAATATTTTTGACCACTGCGTAATACTTTGGGGAAGGATGAATCCCCACTCCTCCATGCCCCCATCTCTCCCTCTCTCTTACACACTCACACACTCACGCACATACACACGGATACCGCTACACAACGGCTGCCAGTCTGCACAGAAAAACACCGCTCTGGGTTATTCATCGATTGACCATTCAAATCCCAACATATGCTGCTCTGCCTCTATTCCACTGTGTTCTCAGAAATGGACGATTTCCTAATTCTTCCACAAGGCTTCCTACTCTGTTCAGGAGTCTCTCACACACCATGTAAATGAGAAAATGTAGGAAGGAATTTAAATTGATCCAGTACGTGTGCAAATGCGCTGGTGAACGTGTAAATGTGTATCTGTGTGTAGCACGGTGAACATTTTGGCCTATTTTGCAGAAAAAAATACTAGTACAATATATCATCCTAATTTGTGCCCTTGGAGTAAATTGTCCCGTGATATATATCACATGAATGGAATGAATGGAATGATAGCTAAAATAAGAAAGGGAACCTGAGAGTTTCGGTGTACTTTTTCAGTGTACAAAAATATTCACCCCAAGTGCTGCACGGTCAAGCATATCAGCTGTACTTTGCTTTTCATGTCTTTCTAGCTTTAGTCCAAAATGTTTTCCTCTCCAAGACCCCCTCCTGGTTTTACCCCTGTCGTTTTCCTTTTCTTACCCATCCTTTTGATCACCTAAAACATCAGCCCATCACCACCAGAAGCTGTGGTTTATGTCTCCCTGCTGTCCAAAGCTTGCTGTCTGCCTTCCAGTGAGAGCTCCTCCCTGCTGAGCAGCTGCCCGTTTGCCAAACTCAAGAGTTTGTGGGAAAAGTGAGCAGGTTTTACATGGAGGACTGCCTTAATGTTGTTCAGTTGGTGGGAAGCCACACAGGGCGCTGCACTTCAGATTCTCTGTTTGTTCAACTGTGCAGGGCCAAACTCAGTCCCGCTCTCCCTCCTGCTCTCCACCTCACTCCCTGTTCACGAGCACTTTGTTCTGTCCCGTTGTACGTTAATCACAAAGAGATTAATGTAGATTAATGAGATCTGGATAAAACAGCCAGAATGAAATGTTTCATGTCGTGATATATGATGGGATGTGTAGAGACACGAAACATTTTCATCTAAGTAAATGTTTCACATTTGGTGTACTTGGATAAGAAATACTTTTCATGTAAATACTTGACTTGCTGCATTGTTTCTGTTTTCTCTGAGCAGTAGAGGTATGCCTTTCAACTGGGGATTAGGAGGGGATGTGGCCTCTATAGGACTCCCTCAGAGCAAAGCCAGTCCTCCCATGTTAATTTCTCAAGGTCAAGAAGAACCTCTGCAATGTTTCAGCTTTGAAGGTGAACTGCATATACAATAACAGGAACCCTGCTGTATAGGAAAACAACAACAACAAAAAATGATTCAATACCACTATGTTCTTGTTTTTAAAGATCAAAAAGGCCACATTCAGAGGCGTTTCAGGCCTAAAAAGAAAGAAAAAAAAGATTTGTCTGCTGAATGCGAGTTCATATAGGACTTGGTGCTAAATGAAACTTCTGGCTTTGACATAATAAAAGTGGTAACTTTACTGTGCCGCAACATCTCTGTTCCGTTATGAAGAAGCATTAATATGACAATTTACCACACTGTTATTTTTCAGGAACAGAGCAATACACTGTCTATGTATAACTGGGCTACTTTACATTGTAATAAGGCAACAAAATTCAACACATTAAAGCACACTGTGTTCCCTTATGTATTTAAAAATAGGGCTTAGGAAAAAGCTACATAGTATGTGTCCCGCCTTTTGAGATTTAATGACTATCCTGTGACTCCACAGAGAATTACTGCCAGTAATTGATTATTAAAACTTGAAATTGCCAACCACATCCATTATTTGACAAGTGCATTTGTTATCCTTGTAATTAACAAAGCTTGGCACTTACCGTTTGCCAGTTCCAAGACCCCCAGAAAAATATATCAGAGGTTAGAAAGGCTACTTATAGAGCAAGCACTGTCTGAGCAATTATCTGAGACATAATACATTACCAAAGATGCTCAATACACCAAGAAATTGCGCCTCACACCACGGCACAAACCACACTGTCAAATCTCACAGTCTGTAAGTATAGAAGATGCAAACTGGTATAGCAGCTACTGATTAACAACAAATTTATTCCCATTGTTGTTGCTGTGTTAATGTATACATTTAACAACCCACAAATTATAACTTATAAGTCTTATTAGTCTTAATTACTTGTTTGTTCGTTTTTTAATTAATTATCCAATGTTTGAGTCCAATGTTTGTTTTGTGAAATCATAATTCTAAACAAGAAATAGACAAAATACTGAATGACCTTTCAGACATACAAAGAACAAATACCATCTTAACAACTAATAATAAGTTAATAGAATTTAATCTAAAGCTGGTTACTATTTAAAACCATCTACATGAGCCAGTCTGCATACTCTCTAATAAACATATATAGCTTTATAGTTACCAGTCCTATCTTTTTGCATGACCCCAACAGCTTCTGATTTTATTTAAAATGACAATTATTTTATTTATTTTTACTAAGAATAATTTTCCTTTTCACAACATTAACATACAGAAAGAGCAAAAACACTAGAGACCAAATAACACTCAGTCTAAATATTGTAAATTATTCAATATAAGTAAAACAAGGAGTCCAACATATTTTAATATGTATTTTACCCTGTATCTGTAATAATGCCATATATTTCATAGTTTTTCTTTCAAACTGACCCATAATTATTGCTGCTTAAGTCCACTGTAGCCACCATAGTGCTTCTGGATTTGCTTCTAGCTTTAGATATTTATGATGGGAATTCCTTTTGCAAAAGAACAGTTAAAGCCTCTAACTGTTACGCATCCCTGAAACAAAACTATTTTCATTTCGTTATAGACTCTGCCTGGACTCAAAACCAAGCTGAGATAATGCCCTTTTGTTGATCAAGAGCAAAGCAAACAGCAAGGTCTTCATTTCATTGGAGATAATCAGTAACTGGCTGAAATCAGATAATTGAATCCAGACTTGGGGAATGCAACATGAGGGTCATTTAAGAACAGAGCAAAGTTGACAGTTCTCAAGTACAAAACCTGAAGTCATAAGAGTAAAAGTGCACGCAGGAGTAAATTCAGTGCAGTAGCATGAAGTGTTAGGAACACTGGTGGTTGTCCATGAGGGCCAAGACATGGCAGAGAGGTTTTCTTTACTGGGAGAGATGGTGTATCCACAGGCCGTTTGGGCAGGATAGAGGAGGATGAATTCATTAAAGGAAGCGCAGTCTCTCCCAGCTGCCATCTCTCCCCCTCCAGCCAGACTCCGATCAATGGCAGGAATACATCCAAAACAACATTTAGCACAAGACCTCGGAAGCAGGGGTGCATTTAAGACTTCTCTGTGTGCACTCATCTCCCTTGGATGTGCGCACTGTTTCAAAATGTGCTACTGAAGTAGAACAGGGGAGGTATGGGGGCAATGTGTTTGTATCACAACAGAGAAGATTGTTTAACACAGATGCTTCGAGACAATTTTGTTTTGTTTCATTTACTGCACAGCCGTCGCGATCCCTTATCCTTTGCTAAATTTTTCTAATTCTATTAATCCTTTAAAGTCAATTGTAGGTGACATAATTACCTCAAATACATTACTTGAAACTGATATTAATTCACTAACCACTGGTGTATAAAGGCAGTCAGTGGCATCCAGTCAGTGTAAAATTCATTGAATTATTGCAATATATATCAACATTTCGATATTTCTTCATGCATTTTAGCATTATTAGCAGATTAATGCAATAACAGTTAATGATATTCAATAATTAAAGTGTCTTACTTCTATGTCTTAAGCAACTTTAATTTTACACAACCCCAAATAGCATCTTTATCACAAACTGTATATGTATTATGTAACTAGGATTGCACCTGACCTATTATTTCAAACATAAACTTCCACAAGCAAAAGTAAAATGCTTCTAGTACCATCTAGTGGTTGTAAAAATCAGCCAGTGCTGTTGAGAGAAAATAAATTACATATATATATATATATATATTGCCCCAAAAGTTCAATAATTAATTCCAGACAGTATTAGCCTGATGAGAGCCATATGCAGACTATATAGTGTGGCTAAATTTAACTCTGAGCTGGATTCCATTAGAAAATCACGATGTACGTTGGCACAATAAAAATCTTTCTGACCAGAGCAGCACCCCTCTGTGTGCTGATGAGTCGGCTCAGGAGGAATCTTATACTTTGCTCAAGTTTAACTGCATTTATATGATAACCCTGTATGCCCTATATTACTCAAAAAGACAATAATATATTGTTCCAGTGTACTGTCATATGTTACTGCTATTTAAAGAAAGGGTGAGTTTGTTAGCATAGTGGTTCCTGCACACAATACCAGATCTTATCTTTACAGGTATATGCATAGCCAGCAATAAAAATTATGTACAGACCATGTATAAACATTAAGTGAATTTCTAAGCATCAATTCGACCTACTTTATGGTGGTTTAACAAGCCATGTGTTTGCCTTGCAGCCTGTTGTTAAAACAACCAAAACAATCATACAAAAATCACACCTTACAACAGACAGGTTTATATGAGTTTATTTACAAAACTGCATTTCAATGCACTGTTGTCCAGCCACTGTGATTTAAAATACCTTGTTCTTACATTGTTGCTGTTACAAAAAAAAAAAAGATTGTATGAAGCTGAATGTCAATGTTAGAAGGACTAACATCATTTAAAAAAAAAAAAAAGTATCTGACACCGTATATCCACAGATGTGGCTATAACGTCAAAAAATACAATCAGCCCAGGTGTTGCAAATTGTCTGCCTGAATCTCGGGAAATTACAAAACCTAAATTTAAATTTACAGTGAATTCAAATATCAGTCATTTCTGATTACATGTAAAGAAAAAAAATCTTTAGCATTTATTTCATTGCTCTTACTTCAGGGGAACTTTTTCACTGATTCCATGGATACAAACAGTTCACTTAATCATAACTGTATCTATATAGTTTATGCAGTGCACAATGCAAAGTCAGTGAGGTTGGAACCTCTTCACCGGGGCATTACAGCTCTTTGCCAATCCCTTGTAAGGCATGCGCAGTGAAACTTGCTCAGAGGTAATTTTATCACTTCAAATTAAAAAAAGAAACAAACAAACAAAATGAGTAACTTTCTTAAAAAATACGAATACCTAGCAAAAAAAATAGCTTAGTATAATAATAGCTTAGTTGTTCCCAGACTTGACAGTGTAGAGCCATACTACAGGTTTCCACAAGCATGTCCTTGTAGGGATTCAGTCATCATTTACTTTTAACAGACCGTAAATGTCACATATTTACAGCACTTTTGCTCTATACATACTGCAGCACACGTTCTGCTGGATTATTTTCAATGAACACTCAAATTCCTGCTGCTGTATCTCAACTACTACCACCACATACTTACACCAATACATTAACGGGCCAAAATGTAATCCACATGATCTTCAGCACCAGTAGTTATTTATTTTATTGTGAAATTCACCTTTTTCTGAATAAGAAAAAATAAGGTTGAGTCATGTACCACATTATGAAAACAACTATTTATCTTTTTTTTTTCCAAGGCACAAAAACACCATTGTGTTTCTCCAGAAGAACCAGGAATTAAGGTGCATGTGGGACCTCAGCTGTCTTTTGGGTCCCTTGTTCACAGGGTTATCCGAGCACAGTGATGTCTGAGCTTGCATGGAAGCACCCCACGGTTTAGCTGGTAAAAATCCACCAACTGGATCAAGTCAGTGAACCGTGTTTGACCATCATCAAGACTGTAAAACGACTCTCCTTCATCGTCCACCTACAATGAAGCATACACACAGACATATACAAATCCATGTAGAAATGAATGACACACAAAAAACAGGTCACTTGGTGCAAATGAGTTTAAATATTTCAGATAATTTTTCAGAGATTAATGAAAAACGTGCAAAAATACTATGTACTATGCAAAAGTTATAGGTAATTCAGTTGTTCCAGGTATAATCAGGTATCTTATCTGATTAGTCCAAAATTTATTCTGCTGTGCTATTCTACAGAGGATGCTAGTTGTTAATGTCCAGGAAAACACCGAGACAGCCTGACTCATCAGAAGAACTGTGGCAAGTTTTTGAGGATGCTTAAAATAACCCACGTGCCGAGTACTTTGAAACGGCTGTAAGTTTACCAAGGTACACTGCGTTTCGAATGCAAATATATTCAATACAGTTATCTCCTTTCTGTTGTATGAAGGTCATGAATGAATAAAGGGAAAAATATTTTAGGGGTTCTTTTTTTGTAATCAAGAACCACTTTATTTTTGAACCTAAAACCTTTGCACAGTAATTTTCAAATGGTTAATTATACTCACTGGTAATATTTGAAAATGTTTAATTTTTTGCATATAGCACAGTGAAAGTACAAATGTCTTAGGGTTGCTCTGGCTGTCCCTCAGAAGAAACACTCTGAAACAAAGAGAATAAAAAGTATAGCAGTCATTATAAAGACTTACCAACATTAAATGGACGGAGTGAACTGCCTCATATGGTAAATTACATCACATTAGAGAATATTGTGTTGCTTTGCTTTAGTGCAAACATGCTCATGTTGATGAAAAAATTATATATATATATATATATATATATATCTGCAAATCAAGTTTAATGTCTTAAATGAGCCAAAGCACAAATAGAAGTGTATAACTGTTTACCCATCAATAAGACCCTGTTGAGCAATTAGACGGTGAGACTCTTCACGAGACAGTTTGCCATGAAACCACGGCTGAGCCACGTGGATAGCTGAAGCAGAGATGCTACGTCAGAAAATATCTTTCAGTTGTACATTAAAAAAGTGAAATTGATGTTTCACACACCTATGTTTAGCACAGAGCTCTGGGCTGTGGAAGGGCTCCCATGACCACTCAAGCGGTGGCAGCTTTTCCTCTGTGGGCGAAGAGAATTACAACTAATGAGTGAAAATAATGTTAATACATAGTTAATTTATGATGTTTCATTTTGCATAACATTCTAGCTCATTTGCAAGTTGCTTGAGGCATTAAGATTTTCTCACGCTTGACAGTCGCATTTACTTTTGGGAAATATTATTAAATTTAACATATTATTTGAATATATTCAATGAATAAAACAACAGAAAGATGTTTAAACTAAAGTGAAGCATTATTAGTTATTAGCCTAAATTTTATGCTTTCTTTCTGTTAATAGAACCAGATTAAGAGACATTAAGACTTACCCTCCACGACAAGCCTTCCTCTACAGCTACTGAGAGCACCTCGGATGGGTTCTCGATCACCCGACTCTTTTGGCCAGAAAAGTCCATAGCCACCAGAGAGTTCTCTGATATGCTTCTCTGAAATGGCACAGTTTGCACTGATGTGTATTTTAAAATATTAATACATTTTTTCAGGACTTTTCACACACCTGTATATGTGGTCATATAAAACTAAATTCAAGTCACGTGATGTGTAATTCAAAATACCCCAAATTCTTGCTATTATTTTGGTTCACTCTCTATTTTGTACTATGAAAAGGGAGTAGATTTACTTCTGCTGCCTTGTGGTATTGCATTGCCATCTAGTGTTTGAGTAACATGACTCCATCTTCATATTTTCTAGATGATTCCAGACACACACACACACACACACACACACACACACACACACACACACACACACACACACACACACACACACACACACACACACACACACACAAAACTCAACTGAAAAGGGATTAGAGAGGTTTTGAAAGGAATTACACTTGGGCACAAGTTAGACATTAAGCTGCAATATAGTGAGTGTCTCTAAATAAAACTGCAAACACACCTAAGAAAATTCTTCTTCAGG
This sequence comes from Maylandia zebra, assembly GCF_041146795.1. Taxonomy (NCBI): domain Eukaryota; kingdom Metazoa; phylum Chordata; class Actinopteri; order Cichliformes; family Cichlidae; genus Maylandia; species Maylandia zebra. Next base: position 21,595,437 of record NC_135182.1, on the reverse strand, counting down.
ATTACAAAGAAATACTAGATTCATCTCCATGCTGGCCAGTAAGTTTGCAATTTAAGTAGCTAAAACAAAATTATTACTTTTAAAGCCCCTCCTATTAACAGTGCTGCACTTGAAATGATATAAAGATAAATCCTATTACTTATAAATGTGCTAATCAGCATAAGAGCAGGGCTTTGTTTTTAACTCAGTGCAATGAAGCAGTAATCTAGTATTCTAGTTTGTCTAAATAGCCTGACATTGCATTTAAGATATTCATTTATTCTCCTGTCTTTCTAGCAAATCCTCTCAGTAAAGTTATTGGCAACACATGACACTCCAACACTAGAGAAGAGGTGACAAGTTGTTAAATCTGTGGACAGCTGATCACTATGTATTTTTAGAAAGCGAGTAGTTCATGAACATGTTCATTACCCATAAATAGACTGTGTCTGCTGTTGCAAAAATACTCTCAGCGCAGTCTAAGGCTATTCTGGGACACCGCAGATTCCTCATTTGCTCCATACAATTATATTGCTACACCACTATTTGCTGGCTCATGTTACTTTTGTGTCTTTCAAGTTACACCAGACAGAGGGGCATCATTTTGAAGATTTATATTTCACCAAATGAATGTATGTCCAGTGCACTTTATTTTTTAGCTTTCGTAGAATCTGATAACTTTTTACCTGCTAAATATAATACTGTACTTCCTAACTGTTTGCTAATGTTATCTGTTTGTTTGAATTTTGTAGGCTGTAGATTCTGCGCTATCAGGATTGTGGGCTAGAGCAACAAAAGCATGAGCTTAACTTGGGCAAATAAAGCTTTTTAAAAGGTTCCTTATTATTGAAGAAAACTGAAAGTTTGTCAGTTATAGAAATACTTCACAGGAGTCACACTAAGAAAAGCAAAAGGTGTATAGGTGATGGCTAGATTCTACTTAAGTCTTGCTTTTGTGGATGGCGTTTTACTGTCAAGGGTTACTGGGACACAAAATTGAAGTGAACCATTATTATTTCACCCGCTGTTTGCTTACTGTGACAAGTCAAAATGTCTGCAGTGAAAAGGTCCATGTAGGGTTGCCACACTAACCTGCTGGTTCACACAATCATTCAAGTTGTTGCTAACCAAAATTGTGTTTAAAGTAGCTTTAAAAACAGGTAAGTTGCCACATATGAGAAAAAATAATAAAATATAAAGCTAGTATAATTACTAAAACAAGAAAAACATTAACTAACCATTGGTGAGGCTTTTTGCTTCTGGTGTGGCTGAATGAAATTTTGGTAAAGTTGCATCCCAAACTAAAACACAGGAAAAAAGAAGTGATTAAAATTGTCCAATTTAATCCAAACATTTGTTGTGTGTTAACCCATAATCCTTCCAGACCAATGGTGTAGTGATTACAAATGGCAGGTACAAGTAAATGTGTTGCAATGCACTGTGTATATAATTTGTGGACTAGCAGGGGTGAGTAATGCTCTAAATTGTATCCAGATTATATCCAGACAATGAACACATGCTGCTTCTATCAAGAGTGGGAGTGATCTTCCAGCATCACTCAAAAGCTTCCCTTGACCTCCTCCCAAAGCTAAATCTGATTCAAACACTGACTCAGCATTCCTACTCTTAGATATCACCCAGAGTTATTTATCAGCAAGCCAACCTTTAACAAGCGCATGGCTGTAATCCAGCAGGTCCTGGTCTGCTCGTCATCTGCACAAAGCAGCTTCAAGTCCCGGGCAGAACTGCATTTTGTGGACTGAGGTGAGAAGTTGGAAGAAAACAAAACAGCCCTGTGAATCAGCGTGCATCTGCTCCTTCTATACAGTTTTGGCATGTCTCTGTTTTATAGTAACAACATCAGTTACAGTACTGCTCTTACCTTCACACAGAAGCCAAATTCTGTAGGTGCCCCGTGTAGTTTTTTGGCTGCCAAAACAGTGTAGACATCACTGTCACTGAAGTCAGCAAAGAACTGGAGATGTCTTGGTTCCTGTTAAACACAGAGAGGTCATAATAAGACAAAGGTACAGAACAGGTATGGACTGGAGGTGTGAAGTATAAAACAGCACATGAAACAATCTTAAGCCTTCATGTCTATACCTGGAACACAGGAACATCTCAGGTGAGTGCTGAGTGTATCTGTATTTGAACATTTCTGTGTTTTTTTTGATGTGATCACAAATGCAAAAAAAATGAAATACTAAAATAATTGAAAATTACAAAATAATTAAAAGTCTTAAAAAGGAAAAACTTGTATATATTTAAAAATATTCACATTTTAAATTCCATGTCAGCAACACGAGTTTGGAAACTGAGATCATATTTGAAAAGCAAAATGTTTTTTCCACTCTGTCTTAATACAGAAAGTCAGCTACTCAAAAGCTTGCATCTGTGCCATATTTTCAGTATCATAATGCACCAAATGCTTTTAGTGGGTGGCAAGTCTGGATTGCAAGAAGGCCAGTCTAGCCTCTGGATGCTTCATGGTCCACTCTTACTTAACCCTTGGATACACAACCTACCAATACCTACACTCTTCCACGAGTGGGGTCAAAAATGACCCCAAATAGAATTAGAAACAATGCATTTTGCTATAAACTCGGTTGTGATTTGTTTTCAGTCAGTAGGCTCTGGTCCTCTTGTCATCAAAGTGCAAGAAACGGCGAATATCTTTAAATCTTTGAATTGACATAGTGGCCTTGTACAATGGGTTATGCAGAGGACTCCCAAAACCACACTGACTGGTACATCCCAGTTCTTCTCACTTCCTGCAAGAATGGTCAATCAAATGAAGGCCAGGAGCTTTTGTTTGATTACATTTTTCCACTCTTTTCCCCTGTCGGTTGCTACTCTTCGTGCCTCCGTGTTTGTGCATGTCAGCACCTCTTCTATTATATTATCAGACATGAACATCTTCCACGCATCTATTGGGGAGACAGTACTAGACCCAGATGCAAGCCCTGGCCTACTAATTCAGAATATTGTGGCTAGAGCAGTAAGAGGGGCTCATTCTGTTAGACTCAATATCCATTTCCTCTTCAGAGGACTCATCAGAGGACTCCTCTGTATCTGACTGGCCTTGTTCAGAGGGGGGGACAATAGTCTGGGTCCTCTATATCTGAGATGTCAGATTCTGAGTCAATGCCACAGATGGGCTCTTCATCCCATCTGTCCTGGATCATTTGTAGGGCAAGGTCCACAGGGATCCTAGCTGGCCTCATAGCAGCCATGTTACTTTAAATATAAAAAATAAAAAAAACATCAGAAAGGACAATGTTTGAAATGCACAGGAAACTATAAACAGAGCTGCACATAAATGGTCCTCAGGTGCGCATTTGCTGTCAAAATAAAAGACGCATACCAGATAAGAAGTTGGAACACTCGTTTGCGTACATTAGATGTTCTGGAGGAGGACGGACATTTGTTCAGAACTCTTAAAGATGTCGAAGAAGCAAGCTCGTAAGCAATTACTATCTCCACCACAAAAGAGGCACATATTCTCTGAATTTCCGGGAATACTTTTATTTTGACAGTGAATGCGCACCTGCGGACCACTTATGTGCAGCCCTGACTATAAATCATGTATGTTACTGTGTAAAAATTAATTCTTGATCCATCCATGTAAGTGGTTCTTCCTCTTCACTGTTGCCAAGTGCTTGGTCATAGTGGATTTTGAGGAGTTCTCCTACAACATTGTAGGGTCTTTAATTTACAATATAAAGCTTCTCTGCAATATTGTTGTGGTGAACTGTCGTGTTGCTAGGGTTGATTTCAAAATGAGCTATTTTCCAAAGACAGGATTTAAGCAATTCATGTTATCTTTGGATTGCAATGTAATTAAAAGACCATAACATATTTGTTTTACAAGAGTAAACGATAAATGATATCTACATTTATGTCAAAGCATGCTTTGGATGATTGTATATGATGGGTAAACAGTACATTTTCATCTAATAATAACACATTATCAACCATTCTGGGTGTGGTTACTCTCTTAATGTAACCAAAAGATAAGGATAAATTTAGATATGTTGATAGCGGCTGTATTGAGATGGTATCAATAGCTATTTTGTTTCAAGGATAACTTTACAAAAAAAAAAAACCCTCACAGACTTTCATTGTCCTGCTTTCATGTGACTCACTATTCCTATGTCTTTTTTTAATGTTACGCCACAGTCATTAGTGTCTGTGGTAACTGACTAGCAAACATCTGACCAAAACCAAAGAAGAAGAGTAAACACGATAGACTAAAAGTGGGCGCCTTGCCAAGGTCAACCTGCACTTAACAACAAAAGGTCTACTGTTGTAGAAAATGAAAGGAGTTGAAAAGTGGATGTGTTGGCGTGCCTGGTGGCTAGGTATAAGCTTCAATTGTCAGCAGCATTGTGAGTACAGTTTCTGCATGGCTGCTGTGCCAGCTGACCTAATGAAAATCCAGCTCAACCTGTTTCACTCTCCTCTCGCAACATGAGTGAGATGTAGCCAGAACATGAAGAGGTGGCCCAAAATGCACAAACAGAGGTCGTGTATCAATCCCTAGAAATTTAAACAACAGTATAGTTGTCCATTTGGAACAATGCATTTTTCATCCTATATCTTTCTTCTGTAAAGTACCCCTCGTCCAATGTACAGATGTGGATTTTTAGAAAATGAACTGGTGTAATGCAATAAGACTGGTTGTATGGAATAGCCCACTTAATAATATGTTTTTTTAAACAACCTGTGATTTTCCCATAATTCATAACACATTCTGTGGACAAGTTATTTTGTTCTACAAACCTTGGAAGTCCCCTTATTGGAGAAATAAAGCCCTGACCGCCGCAAAACAAAATAAGACTTCTTCCAAGACTTCCTGCTTTGCTCTTTGGCGTGAAGGTATCCATGGATCTCAGGACAAGTGCTGGAATTCAGAAAGGTCTGCGTTGGGTAGAGGAATATTTGTTCTTAGTTGGGTGTGTGCATTAAATAATCACAGTAACAATCTCCACTACAGGGCAGAGAGAGTGCAGTGCAAACATAAAGAACCTAAGAACCTGATACCTGTATAAGGTCACAGTGATCCACCATCCCATTGGTTTCACTCGATATGGAAACCATGTGATCTGGGAAAAAGTCCTATGAATATGAAAGAGACATCAGTTATTAACTTCTTCCACCCACATAATTTTGGGCTAGTACAAAGAGACTTGCTGTGTATGACTATAGATATATATACATAGAATTGTATAATTACTAACTCACCAGTGGTTTCCTAAAGAATTCATATTTAGCATAATTCTTCCTAAAATACAACCGGCTGTCTGTGTCCATCGCCCAGCTTGAAAGTACTTCCATAACGTACTCATGGTCTTCCAGAGCTCTTTCTAGTGAGAGCAAGAACAAAGAAATGACATGTTAACCTGTTTTGCTGTTGCTGTTTTTCCTGTTCTTTGTTTTCCCTCTTATTAAAATATACTATCTAGAATCAGGTCAAAGCAAGGTTGAGGACATGGAATTAAATGTTCTTGAAAAATAGAGTAATCTCTGAAAATGATTCCCCAGCAAAAGTTGCATTGAGGAAAAGAGTTTGATTATTAACCTTACATTAATGTGTAACCTCCAGCTATGGGCATGGCAAGAGGTACAAGAGGTACAACATAAACAGTTATTTCCTAGAACTTAATTATTTCCTAGAATTTTAACTGATTGTTGAATAACTGGAAGACATATTGCATTCAGCCAGCAGTGTAAGTTGAATAAATATCAGTGCAAGAAGGTTATCAGATGAATATACTTGTTACTGACAACAATCTTGATTTAATTCAGGTTAAAAAAATGCTTAATAAACAAAACCCACACTCACTGACAACATCTACAGAACAGATTACCAAATGATGAAACAAATGATGAAACTAGTTTGTCTAAAAATGGCTAAATATGTGTTCTCATCTACAGCAAATTAGGTGTATCCCTGGCAAATTCACATGTACACGCACACATAGATGGATAATTGTATATTGTATACAAATACAGTATCTAACAGTAAATAATAAAGTACCGTGTTATATAAATAATTACAGTTACAGTCATAGTCCATGGTTACATAACATTATTTATTCTGTGTCCTTCTTTCTGACAGCTTATCATAACTAGTGTTGAGACATTCAGGAATTTGTTGTTGTTTGTTTGTTGTAGCTCTTCTTTTTGACATCATAAGCATCATTTAACCTTGGCCTCATTCCCCAGTCACCAGTTTCCCACTTGTCCTTCCTTAGACCACTCTGGGTAGTTATTGCACACTGCAAAGTGTAAAAACAAAGACCTCCTGCTTTGGATATGTCCGGGTCTAGTTACCTAGACATGGCAATTTAGCCTTTATAAAAAGGTCCACTTACAACAAAACATATCAACAGGTTCCAATGTTAGTGGTTTTAGTGGTACGGCTTATTGGTGTATTTTTTCATCCTTCATTGTTAGAACTAAAGTGCTGAGATCAAGCTGATATTTGTGAGTTTTAACTGCATTGAAAAGCACAACTGATTTTTTCAAAACCTTGAAACGGAGTGTTAAAAAGAAAAAGAATCATTTTGATAGGATTATTGCAAGACTTATGGGTAAACTTGACTGAAAATGCTGCAAATAATTTTTTGCCATCATTGTTTTTAAATTTAGTATGATGTAAATAACTGGGTAGCTGTTACAGCATCATCTTACCTATTCCTAGATGGGAGAGGTGTTCAAAAAGTGTCCAGGCGTGATCATCAATGCAGTGATTCTTCAAGACAAACAGCTGACATACATCCTGGGCAGTTACATCAGAAGGAACTTCTACAGCTTTGCTGGTATTATCTTCACTATAAACTTTAATTACCTGAAGCAGAAACATTAAATTAACAACCATTTCAGGCAAGCAGTGAGAGACGTTAGTGACTTTTAAAGATACATAAGTTATGTTTTCAGATTGGACATACTGTAAAGGATTGTGTTATAAGTACCATACAACCCAATCAGTTTCACCTTCGTATAGTAAACAGGTAGCTCATTTGCCTATTTGAACAACATAATAGGTAAGAAAAAAAAGACACAACACAAATGTCCTACAAGGCAGAAAACAGAATATAAAGACTCAAGCCTGCAGAGAAACACAAAGAACACAAGACACATTAAACAGGAACTTACCCGCTTGTTTGGAGCCAAGCATAGTATTGAGTTTGGGCTAGTTCTGTAGCCAAAACATGGCTGAGTACAAAGCATCGCAAATGAGAGCTTTTGTGAGAAATATAAACACTCTCATCAGACAGCGCAGCAAGTGTCAGCTGTCACAAGCAGCCTTTCTCTCGCTCTCTCCTTATCTTGCTCTGTGCCACAGTGAAGCTGAAATTAGGCAATTAGATAAAACTCCCTCTCAGCAGATTTCTTTTCTGAATCCACATATGTGTATCACTGGTGCTCGATACCAAATCACCTGCCTCCTTTTCTCACCACTAAGAGTCAGGAAGCCAGAGATCAATCTGCTTATTTACTAGAGGGTGGAGAGAGAGAGTCACATGGCTCCAACCCCCTTAGAATTGACATGCACACACCCAAGGCAAGCAGATCTCCTACATAATGCCCTGTGTGAGCCCAAGAGCAATTACAAAGGTGCTGGTTCAAGTCAGTCTAAAGCTGTCAGAGGCAGGTATGGAAAGTGTAGGAGCAAAGACCAAATGGCTGTCTCTTTTCTCTGAGTGAGGTCAATTGGTAGCTTAAACCTGGACAGGAAAAGCCTGACACCTTTTCTGTAGAGATAGGTCAGAGCTTTTCAACAGGGCTGAGTGAGGTTCAGCAAATGGGCCCTCCACCTATGACATCACCTCTTAGTGTAAACCACTTTGTAATCAATCAGGTCACGAAGTGAGTATAAGAGAACTATCTTTTAAGAATGGTTTATTTCATCACTCATTGTTTAATGTAGTCATTGCTGCATATTAGCACTACAGGTTTGTTTTCTAAAATGGTTTTTACCTGAATAAAAGGAAAAGAGAAGAATTGATAATAAAGTGCAAAATCATACGCAACAAATTGATTTGTTCATTGTAGTTCATATATATATATAGTTCACTGATTTTAATAAGATGTGCATTTACTGCACTGCTGGAGGTGACTGTATCAGGGGCTTTAGCTGAGTTGCTTCAAGGATGTGGCTTTCTGAAAATTGGCCAAATCAAATCATCTGGGTATCAGATTTCACCGAGAACAGGGTAGGGTCTGTCAGAGGCGAAGGAGTCTTTGTGGGCCATTAGCATTGCAGATGTGCTTTATGTTTGCATTACTCAGCAGAAAGTTGCTTTCATGAACAGTTTAGGTTGGACGACAAGATGCAGTATATACAATGAGTAAATATACCCTTCAAAAGGGTAATTTTATCTGAACCATGAGACACAAAAAACAGTGGTTTTTTTTTTTAATTTAAAACAGAAAATAATTCATTAAATAATAACTCGTGCATTTAGTTTGACTACTATAAACTAATTATGTTGCATGATTTGCCAGTACCGTTAATCATTAGTAAAGTGTTTCCAATAAAAGACAAGGCCACACACCCTGCTGCAGGAGCCATTGATGCCTTTATCAGTAAACACAGAGTTGCAGCCATGAGCAGGTAACCTTGATGCAAAAGCCCACATGTTTTCATCTGGAAAACATTTATGTTTTCCTTCATGTCTGTCATGCCAATCAAGTACAACTTATGTGTTACAGTGTGCAAAAACAGAGAAAATTACCTGGAGAATATTTTTCTCCTATGGAAAATAAGAAAGTGCCACGACTGCCTAACTAAAAGTATCAATTTACTCAGTATAGCAAAAGTTATGGGTACAGTTATAAGGAGAGGAGATGCCAGTTAAAGTGATGCTATGAAAAGTGCAGCGATCAAAATATTTTCAGAAGTGCATTTACATGTGTGAAGACTTTGAGTTTGATCTTATATTTATCTGAATGAATTAAAGCTAAAAAAAAACTGATGCTGCCACACAAAAACTGCTATCATGGTTTCCCTATATATAGTTCTGATTTATAAAAGTTAAATCCACATAAATGTGAATAACGGTAATAATGGTCATTGCTACTAACTTCAACTGCCAGTAGTCTGTCTGATCAGTGCATGTGGTGCACTGAGACAGCTATTTTCTTTTCAAGTTGGAATAGTAAAATTTTCAATTCACTTAAAAAATCTGCATAGTAAGTCCAAATTAAGGCAACCTTACTATTTATACACGTATATGTATACTTACTTACACATATGAATAGGTGGTGAGCCACTACTGATCCACCAAATTACTGTTGAGGATACACTGGCACAATTTCCCAATATAAGCTGCATTTATCAAACTATGATGGCAACAAGGCTGTTGATTTCAAGAGTTGTATCACAAGGGTGAGAACACATCGTGCTGTGTCATAAAGGTCTGTGATGAAAAGTAAAAAAGAAAAGAAAAGAGTCTGGAACAGGAAGACTAAGTCCAGATACTGGGTATGCAGCACTAAATATAGTCTTATTGAACATAAACTTCTCTATTAGACCTTCTTATCTCAAGGACAGGACAGAGTGATCCATTTTACCAATTAGCCTTCTCTGGTTAAACCTTGAAGTGCACTCCCACAGCTGCAGCTATATCACTGAGTGGTGGTAAAAAGTTGGCCTCCAGCCTCGTCTATATAAGAAAACGACAGAGAATAGTTCTCTTAGCTATCCACTAAAATAAAACTTGAAAATAAAGAGTTTTAAATTATTATAAAACCTCCTTTCTGGTAGGTAAACCTGTTTACAACTGGATCATCACTTATAAGATTACATATCCAAAACGTTACTATTGTCCCGAGACCTAGAAGGAATTAGATCATTTGGAAAGTATTTTTTAGACCGGTGGAGTCAGTGTGCAACAATAAGGAGATGAATTAGAACACTAGCCAAATGTTATCAGCCAACACTGATAAGCCTGCTGGGAAGCTGTAGTTGCTACTTTGTAAATTACAGTGGCTGATAGAGGACTGGGCTCAGGCATTTCACATTAAACTTAAAAATATGTAATTGTGGTTTTGCTTGTGAACAGTCTACATTTTAATTAGATACATCCTATAAGATACTGAAACACTTTGTACTGATGTCTAAATTAAAGTATGAACATCCCTGCTTTCCCTTGTTCAGCACTGATATTCCATATTAAAGAAAAGTGACACTTCACCAGATTCCATTTGTGATATGAAAGTGCAGGCTACTTTCTGCTTTTAATACATCTTAACATCTTCAAAAGGCTACTGTAGTATTGATGTATAATTAATAGCAAGAATGTGTTTTATGGTACAATTATTTTTTTTAACAAAGTACTGCAAATATCTCAATTTAAATAAGTAACAATAGCACAGCCGAAGCACTGTGAACACCATATGTGAGCAGAACATTTATGAAGATTAAATCTTTGAGAAGTTTTAAACATTGTAAGCCTTTACATAGTGGTCACGGGAGACCAGATCTAATCCAGCACCATCTGGAAAAACAGCTTAAATTTAGAACACTAAACAGAAACAAAAAGCAGCCCTTCGCTAACAGGGAGGGAGACAATACAAAAACAAATCCATATAAGATTCCTACCCGCTTCTGCAGACAAAGAGGTGTGATGGCAGGCAACGTGACTCTTCTTGCATGGAAATTCATGCTTCTGCCTTACCTGCACAATTAACTATGAAAAGAAATATCCATGCATAGTAATTGAAAGTAAGGCTAATGTATAAATTATAGTTGGATATAATATGATAGTATTAAAAATAGTTTATATATATTTCTTTTCTGAGCCGTTCCAGTGCTAACAGTGTGATTCATCAAATTGCAAGTGTTAGAAACCAAATGTTGTTTCCTCACCACAGCACAAACTCCTCCTCTGTCCTTGGGGATGTAAAATCTCTTTCCTTTTCTTTCCTTTTAGAAAGGGAGTTTCTCAAAGTAAAAAGTTTCTCATGGTGAACACAGTTAAAATATACAGCCCAAGGCCAAAGAAACGTTAAATATTTATTTTTAAAAAGAGCAATTTTAGCCTAGCGATAATGTAAAACCAAAACAAGAAGCTGAAGAATTTCCCAGAAAGCACATGTATCATATTTTTTCATTCTTACTTTGTAGCCAGACACTACACTGCTATTTTTAGTCTCTGATCCACTTTTTTTTTTATAGAGAACATTCACAAGCATGAATATATTCTTGCTAATTATCAATGTTCAGTTTCCTTCTGAGACAAGGAATTTGGAAATGAGTAGCTATCAAAACCACAAAACTACAAAAACAAGCTCATAAAAACTAGGTTAATGTAGATCCATAAAAGTACATCAGATCTCAAATTAGTTGTTTTCTCATTTTAAAATGTTGAAAACTGTTAAAATCTGTGAATAACATTTATAACCTGCCTGGTGACTTTAAATGACTCTGAATGTCACATTGTTATTGGTGTGAGACTGGCTGCTATAAGTAGTTAAGAAACTGCTGATCTACTGGGCTTTTACAAAAAAACCACAGCTAAAGTCTAGAGAGAGTGGTCCGATACGAAAATACCCAGTGGGCAGAAGTTCTCCAGGAGAAAGTGCCTTGATGATATCAAAGATTAGAGGAGAGTGGCAGACTGCTTCAAGCAGACAGGAAAGCAAAGAATCACTGGTTATAAAACAAGTATGCAGAACAGCATCTCTGAATGCACAACAATGTTAAACCATAAGGCAGAGGGGCGCCAGCAGCAGAAGAGCACATCAAATGGCAAAGTGTCAGTAGTTCAGACTGCTGTAATGGCATGGGATACATTTCTTAACTTTGGGCAAGATAAGGATCATTGAAACTCATTTCATCAAACCCAACTGAGTATTTTGCTGACCGTGTCCATCCCTTTATGACCACAGTGATCACAATTCTTGAACGTGATAAATTCACTGTACTCAAATGTGACAAGATCTCAATCTAAAAGGCTAGATGTGAAGTCGACTAATCTGCAGCTTTCTAATGCTATTAAGTCAAAATATTACATTTTGAGGAATGTTTCTGGCATCTGTGCCATGAGTAATTCAGGCAGTTTTGAAGGCCAAAGCCTCCAACCCACTACAAGCAAGGTGTGCCTAAAAAAAAGTGGCCAGTGAGTACATAACTAGACTCTATTAGACTTTTCATTTCACAAATTACACCCACTATGATTTGTGCATTCATCTGAAAGGAGGAAACAGTTGCAAACTTCCAGGATGCTGGAATTCATTATCTGATAAAAGTCACACACATACTGATGTGTTATTGTTGGATATCTGGTCAACTTCAAGGTAATGTGTGGATTCATGATTAAATACAGTTTATGTTTCATTAAAAAAAAACCTCTGACCTTGAGACCCTGCCTGCCTACCTGGAGGGGCGATGACATTATGCCATCAGCCTTTTACAGCTAAGGGGTAAAACTGATAAAATACTTTTTTAAAATGGTAGTTTTAGGTATAGTTCTCTGCGTGACACAACCTGGGAGCTTCTCCTACACTGAGATAAAGCTGTGACTTCTTAAATCCTTGAAAAAGAATTTAATTTTCTGCATCTACAATAAATTTCTTGTATCTCTTCTCATCGCTATATTTCATCACATTTACCCTCATAGCATGAAACATGGCGGTTTGGCTAAAGTTACTGTACTCTCACGCTCTCACGAGAACACACAGGAAAAGAAGAACCGGCAACAACAGACTTCATGTTTATCTGGAAACACAGTACATTGACTTGTGAGAGCACAGACAAGCAGACGCTGCTAGTTATCACGCTGCTAAAATGAATTGGAATTAATGGACCCAGAATGATAACAGAGTCGCCACAACTCCCATAACAAAGCTAGCGCCAGACACATTGTCCTTGACCATAGCTGTTTCAGACAAGACCCCTTGCAGGCTCTGTCAGAGTAAGACAACAGCCAGCGATGCAGCAGGCCAGTGGTGCATATATGAAGGTATATAGTGCATGTTAACCTCTGGGAAGGGAGATTTTTAGTGCAAAGCAAGGACCCCGCTGTCCATGTTTCATCGCTATGTTACTTTGTTACTTGTTAGGTTGCAAGGAAAAAGGAACAGCTTCTGCTTTTTTACATTTTATTTTATTTTTTGGATCCATCCATCCATTCATTACCTTCTGTTTATCCAGTTCAGAGTTCTGGTGGGGCTGGAGCACATTGCAGCTGTCAGAGCGAGGGACAGGCAACACCCTCAACATGCTGCAAATCTATCACACATTCATGCTATGAACTATATGTCAGAAACTGCTGAGGCAGCATAGGAAATTTGTTCACCATTATAAACATTAGTCCAAGAAATCACAAGGTAAACAATATTTTCGTATTACCTGTCACGGTTCTGGGTCAGTTTGACCCAGTATTTTGAGTGTCTGCTCACCGTGTCTGCTCTTGGGTCTACCTCATTCTTCACACCGGCGCACCCCGCCGTGACATTACCTCTGTAATTCATTCATTTACAACTCTATTTCTTTCTTGTGGAGTCATAATCAATTTTTTGCTTGTTTTTTAAAATACAATGAAAGCACAACAGCAGTGCTAAACAAAGCGATGTCAAGCATTGGGTCTTGCCACAATTCTGCAAAACCATTCAATTAAGAGAAAATGTGGTAAGTTAGAGAAGTACCACAATGGCGAGACTCAGTATCAGTTTCCTTGGCTGCCTGTTTTATAATCGAATGCCATCTCTAGAGGAATATTATTATCTTTAGATAATTATGATTGATGATAAAAATTACTACCCAGAAAGGCTCACTGGGAAGCCAAATGGACAATTTTGCGGGTGAATGGTGGATGAGGGGACAAGTGCAGCACAGTTGGAACAATGATGTCATTGGCTTTTTGAGTGCCTCTAAAAGGAGGTCACCATGCTGTGCCATTAGGACAGTGACATAAAAACAGCTGTTCAGCCTAACATACTGTCTTTATCTTCCCAAGGATCCTGGTGAGACTAAGAATAAGCACATGGATATACTGCTGGTGTTACACTATTGGCCAAGTTTTAAATAATGAGGCCAGTGTAAGCAAAACCTAAGAACTGACACTTCTTTAAACATTTGGTTTCCAACAATTTCTCTCTACTCTTGAATCTATTTAATGCCAATGCGAGGATGTCCTTATAGCTTTGATGGAAAAATAAAAGAATGAAAATATGGTCTTGAAAATGACTACAACAGGTTCCCTTTAACTTGATTTGCAGAGAGCGAACTGTTTCTCTCTCTCGCTCTGATAAAATAATTTTATTTTCAGTCTAATAATGGCATCCTTCACTTTCATTAACATGTCTTTGAAACTCATATTGAGAACACCAGTGAACAGCTATCAAATTTAAATTCCTTATTTTTGAGTCAACTCCTGATCTTTTATCTGTTTAATGTGTCACATAATAATGAGGAAACAGGTTTCACCTGTCCATGAAACTGCTTAACTCAGTTGCCCAATTAATCTGAAAATAGGGAACTATGTAGAAAAAAATGGACTGAAACAGTTGACCCAGTAAAGCCTGAACTATGAAATAATTCCCAGAAACAAGTGTTTATTTGACCTTCGGACAATTTTGTAATAAATAAATAAATTAGTAATTTGAATATATGAGCTTGAATTTGTATCACATTTAATATGCTGATGACGTAGTCTCAAAAACTCATGCATCATTTACAATACTCTAGGCATTAAGTGCTTAATGCAGTGCAATGCCTGCACTTCAATCATATATTCACAGTTTTTTTTAAACAATTCACTTGCAGCACCATTGTCCCAATATTAACTCTAGACACTTAGCTTAAAAGACTAAACCATGCATTTCTGTGCATATATTTCATCAACGGCAACAGACACATAAACACATAGATAAAGGGCTCACACTTACCAGCAGCTATGCTGCTGATAGCTGCTGGTGAGTGCACAGTGCTATAATTTTTATGTTTTCCGATGAGTCATTGCTGTGAGGCGACCCCCGCTGCTACACACACACACACACACACACACACACACACACACACACACACACACACACACACACACACACACACACACCACAATGATAATGAGAAACAGTCAACTCCAGCTTAGAGTATAGGGGCTTTTGGTTGGCAAACCAAACTAATTTAACAGCCCTGGAAAATATATAGGCAAACTCACTTCACATTTGAGGCAGACCAATGATTGCTAGCTTCCCAAAGCAATGAATGTGCTCTTGTTTCTGAATGTGCCAGTGAGTTTTAAAAATGCATAGTCAACAACAAATCAATTTTTGCTTTGCTTGATAAAAAAAAAGTTTTCTGCTGAGTTGTATGAACTGACTAAAAAAGAGGAGAAAAGAAAGTCTTCATAAGCTATCAATTCCTTGCATCTGTACAATTTGTTGTAGCTTGTTTGTAGTGTTAACAAGGCAAAAATACTTTAATTATGGGGAAAAAATGGTCATTGTCTATACGTAGTCTCAGTAGTCATCCAAATAGCCTGTGAGACTAAAGTGGGGGAAAATCTGAGAGGAATAAACGTTAAAATTGCAGAAAAATACTTTAAGGATTTTTACTGACAGAAAAAAAAGTCCTGCCAGCATAATTCTGCTGTCCTACAATAAGCTGCAAATAAACTATGTACATCTATCTTGCTCACTATATAAAACAACTTAAATCCACAACTTAATGCACTATATTATAATGCAGCACTTCACATTACATTATTTTAGGCCATGGTTCTTTGCATAAGACTAACAACATTTTCAAACTAGTCAAGAATTCTATGCTACCAACACACAAGTTTTAACTACTGAGTTTTTCAGCATCAGTAGGTACTTCCTGATTTTCAGTGCAAAGTAATCACACACCCTGTGCTAAAACAAACAATAGCGCTGTTAGGCTCCAGACCTGATAATTGTAAACCATAAAAGTTCTTCTGAAAAATCTAAAGGTGATGTAAAACACCCATTGTCCATTTTGTGGTGGCTGCTGCTTTCAAATACTACGGTATAAAAACCTGAGATTGAAAACATAAAATCACAGACTTTGTGGCTTATCTAAGCATGCTGACACAGCATTTTTAACTCCTGACAGCAACTAATTTCCTTACTCACATAACCGGTTGGACCATTCATATGGTGCTAAGGTCAGATGACTTCAGCAAGCTAAATATTGCATTTTTTCAATTATTCAACTTTAACAAAATGTTGTGCAATTTTGTTTTCTGACATTTGATCCACTTAAAAATCAGCATTAAGTGAGTACGTGAAATAAAACATCTAAGTGGACATGACACAGGTCTTGTATCATGATAATCATGGACCAAAAACTGTCAATATGACACTAACCTGAGATGTACAGCTTTTGGTCCATGGTAATAAACATTCAGAAACAAGAGGGTTCAGGGTTGAGGTGAGAAGCTCAGGAAGAGGGGAAGAGAATGATGCCTCGCTCTCTTTAGTGCTCCTGAAGGACAAAAACAAAGAAACAAGAGACAGAAACAAACTTCAATGAAGCAAAACTGTGTAAATTTTCAGGCAACAAGCATATTTTGATGACTCAGCCATAATATAAAACAGCTTCACAGAAGAGTTGTATGAAGAACATGTTATCTGTCATATAACAGATGCTTCAACATTGTAATGAGTCATTTCTTGGGTGAAGGCATAGGGAGATCTGACCAAAACAAAAGGCATGGCTCCATTCTCCTCTAACAAACGTAATTCACATTTTTTACTACCAGGTGCCTGCTTTCACCACATCACCAAAACTCACATTCAAAGGTTTATTTCTAAGCCTTATGTGTACTGTTGACATCATTTTGAGGTCATAAAGGAGTGAAATATCCCCCACAAGAGGAAGAAACCCCCATAAAGAGACCACCCTTAGGACATATAACTCCACCCCACCTGTTTGAAGTAGTTCAGATTAAAGGATGTGACAAGACATGCATACAAAGAGTTCTTTTTTAATGACTAAATGCTATGATAAAGTAAGAATAAATTAGATTTCAGTATGGTTGCATGGTATGAGGTGTATTTTAACATACATTTCTTTAGTACAAAATAGTTAACAATTATTATGTTATCATCTTATCTCTCTTAAAGTTAATATTAAATGTTGCACTGCACTACACATTGCAGCTTTTAAACAGAGATCTACCTCTTCTGCAAATAAGACTGTGCTATTCTTGTGCAAGGCAGCTTACACTGTAAAGTGTAGAGTAGAATACACTTCTTGTGGTTTAGTGCAAATTAAACCAGCCTGATTAAATTTTATAAACAAACTTCTTGTCAAGCATAAAGGAAAATGAGACCTACCTGTTCCCCCTGCAGAGTTTAATGCTGATCTTCTGTTTATTTGGTGTTATTAAAGGCTCTTGCAACGGGAAGAGTTCTGCGCTGGGAAAGCCACTCACATTACCCTTGTCACTCTGAAAAATCTCTGCTTTCTGTCCGAGGCTTTGAGAAGTGTGTATCTCGTCCAGTGCCTTATTCATATCACTCATGTGGGCCAGCTAAATCCAAGGCATCATCTGGAGCAAATAGAAGAGACAAGCTTTTAGACTGGAGTATGTGCAGACCACAGTTGGAGCAAGCTGCCTGGCGGGGCTCATCTGCTCACAGCTCAGCAGAGCACACACATACATACACACAAGTCTCATCTGCTGCCCACAGGGCTGGCCCAGTGGAGCAAAACGATCCCTCCTACCCAAACATGATCCACCACATAAAGATATTTTTAACACAATGACTCCCGAAACAATCATCCTCGCTCTGATGCAGTCAAGTATTATCAATCATTAAAATTTGCTCTGCCACCTGTTTTTTGTTTTTTTCTTTTTATTGCTTGCCTTTGATAATGTTTATATGCACACTGGAAAGCAATAAATTACCACACAAAGCAGACTCTCACAAAAAGAGGTTGGTATTGAGTACAGGTGGGTTATGACTAGAGATGGCACGATACCACTTTTTTATGTCCGATACCGATATCATATATTTGGATATCTGCCGATACTGATATGAATCCGATATAGTGTGTTTTTAATCAATAAAACTGTTTTTTTAATATCTTGCTGCATTTTGTATAAGTTCAGACAAGTCTCGCACGCCACGGCCGCTCTATCACGCGACGCATACTGCTCCAACGTGCTGAGTTACGCCATGTCACAAGTTTTGTGAGGTGCTTTCGTGATATTTAATGGATCGGATTACATTTTTTATTTATCTCCAATATCTGATCCAGTAATTTAGGTCAGTATCGGACCGATACCGATACGTGATATCGGATCGGTCCATCTCTAGTTATGACTACTATAAAATGAACTGCTCTTTTGTTATGGACTTTGCACAAAGATTGCATAACATAGTACACTGCGGAATGCCTGTGGTTGTAAAGAGTAGCCAGCCCAACAGAATGGCTGTGTGGTTGGAAGTGTCATTCAGAGACTGGCTCTGTGTGGGGGATGGTGGGGATGATAACATCATTCTCAAAGGTAATGTGTAACAGAGTTTGACCAAGGGAGGACAGGCTACTGAAGGAACTTACTAACAGGCAGCATGGGGAAAGCAATAACTCACCACCCAAGGCTTACTTAATAATGTCAGAACCTAGTTTTGTTTTTTTAAAGGAAGAAATACAGAAAATGTAGAATATAGTATAATGCTCCACCTCAAAATGATAAGGGACCAAGGGGAAAGTTTTTACTAGACTGATTGTTTTACCTGTCTGGCTCCAATCTTACGATCTACCTCAGCATCCGTTACAATAACCCACTATACATGCTTGTTTTTTATATTATGCCAGTAGGCTATCACCATGGTGTCCTGTAGATACCCATTAATCGACTGCACTTATCTGAATGTTTGTATACCAATTTATTACAAGTGGCAACTTTATGAAAACATATAACATAAATGAACTTTATATGAACCCGCCCCCCACCCCGGCCTCACTGTGGTCATAAAGTGATGCCCAACAGATTCTTCTTCTGTTGGTGAGCTTGTGTGAATTAAAGTTGGTGCCATTCCCTTTAGCTGAAAGGAGTGGCACCAACTGAATTTGTGGTCTTGTTCAGGTGCTGTAGCCCATCGGCTTCACAGTTCATGTGTTGTGCACATTCAGAGATTCTCTTCTGCATACTGTGGTTGCAGCCAGTGGCTCTTTGAGTTACTGTTGCCTTCCTATCAGCTCAATGCAGTCTGGCCATTCTCCTCTGTCATCTCGTATCAACAGGGTGTTTTCTCCCAGAAAATGCTGCTCACTGGATATTTTTTCTTCTTCTAGCTATCACTAAACGCCTAGTAGCAGCAACCCCAGTTTGAAGTTTGCTCAGTTTGAACTGCACCAGGTCATCTTAACCATGTCTACACACCCAAATCTTGGAAGCTGTTGACATATGATAGGCTGATTCTTCAGCCACTCCTACATTTGAGAGTGCTGCAGCCTACTTAAAATACAGAAAATCCTAATTTTAATTTTTACTATGATTAAAATATGTTTTCCTTAATAATATAATTAAAAAAAACAAATGACACAGTCCGTTAGCTATAAATTGCTAATGCTACCAAGTCATATGTAAAGAGTTAAAACCAACATGTGACCCACCTACCACTGGGACACAAAAAAAATCAATACAATAGCAGTGAATTTAGCTCAAAGTGGTGAGCAATACCACAAAAAAAAATCCACCCCTATTACAAGTTTTAATTTGCTTTTTATATTAATAAACATGTTTCAATAAACACTTAACTGTACATACTTAGGAGTAATTTCAAACGGAGTTTCTGCTATTACTGCTGCCCACCAGGGGGCCCCAGCCCACACTTTGGAAGTCATTGAGATATTTGTATTACGCTGAACAGGTGTGCCTAACAAAGTGGCCGTTAGGCATATGTTCACATGGATTCTAGTAGTAAAATGCTTTTTTCTTAAATATTTGCTCTGATAGCGCTGGAGAAAATCATTAGCCACATAGTCCAAGGTTTAATTTCTAAAGAAATCGTATTTGTTAATTCTGAAGATCTTCTTCTTTTAAGTAAATAAGTATAATTGCTTTGTCCACAAAGCAACACTTCAAACTTATGGAGCAGGGTGATTCTTTCTGCTTTTCCTGCGCCCTGTACACTAGTATGAAGAGACATAAGTTTAGAAGGGTTACCTTTATACCTCCTTAAATGGGGCTGATAATGCAAGCATTCAAGCAGGTCCCAGTATCCCAGCAAGGAATGAAACTCACTGGACTCACATGTAAGAGAAGCTACAGGTAAAGTACAAGCTGCTTTAAGTCATGAAGTGGGATCCGGTTTTACCTGTTGTGAGCGAGTGACTGTTTTCAGTCGGATCCAATTTCGCTCTGCATCATGTGTGCAGAAATCAAAGCAATGATTATAATAATAAAGGCAACCGGCTTGATAAAAGCTTTATTCATAACACTGCTTGCCAATGACAATAAGTGTACTGTACACATCAGTGTCTTTCTGCATATAGATTAAACATAACTCTGTAATACTTAAATATAGACAGGTCTGGTCTAAACATCCAGTATTATTTAGATAATACATTTTCTTAATACACCCAATAATATTACAACTCAGGAAATCACTAATAATTTATCGAATTGTTCTTATTTATCATCTCTGAGCACTCGAGTGAAAACAAAATAAAAATAGAATCATTAAAATGTGCAGCCGGGGTTATATCGCTTAATGATGTGAGAAAATAAACCAAAATTTAGCAATTGTTAATTAACAAAATATATGATTTTATGTATGCTGTTGGAAACTACTAAAGAAAAAAAAAAAAGGGGGGGGGGGGGGGGGCTTTCTTCTTCTTTGTCCTGGGATAAAGGGCTCCAGAGAAGTCAAAGCAGGCAGGTCAAGTTTCTCCTGAAAGAGAAAAATATGTTTCATTCAAGTGTTGTGGAAACATTCAAGAACTTCTATTGTCAAGTGTTGGTTTCTGCTTACTGTAAATGATATGCAGTCAGAAGAATTAAGGCACTGCTATGGACCGGACTCTCCCGTTTGAACATTGTCACTATTAGATGGCGGTTCACCCTCTTCGCTCTGTAAAGTAGAGCCATTGCTATCCACCTCGCTATGTTCACAGTCCTGTAATGCACAGAAAAGAAACAAACTGCAATCACTGGATTTCACTGCTATTTCAGACAATATAAAAGAGGTAAAAGACTGCAATATCTTTTAAGGTATTTCCTTAAGATGTGGGCTACAAGTGGGATTTGTTGTAGAGAGGGGAAAAGGATCATCCCTACACAGTATAATACAAAAAAAGTCATACCAGCCATTATGTCTTTTAAGTATAGCTATATACATCGTTGAAGAAAGAAAGCACACAACACTGCACCATTAAAATGTGGACTATTTCCTGAGGGTTTGAAATTGTTACATGCTTCACTGAGTTAATTAGAATTAACCTTGATTTTTCATCTACGCACAATAGTCCTTTTTATTTACTGCCTATTGAGAAAAGTTAAAGATTAAAAAGGAATTCACAACTTAACTCTGTTCAGGATGCATAATCTGATTTGTGAATTACCAGCAATATATCCAAACATTTCTATCATGTGGCATGCAAAAAAACAAATAAATGTATTAAATTTATTTACTTTGTTATTTGCCTAATAAATCTTTTTTTTTTTTTCCAATTTTAAACTAAACTTGAAAGTTTTTGACAGATTTCTAGGATGTTTTCCTATTTTTATGAAAGGCAGAAAAATAAATTTGTTAGTTACATACTGGTTAGTATTAACTGATTATGTGTGCTTTTAATGTACTGGGAGTGACAAACAAACCAAATTCTATATTTGTTGCTCAGTTATTAGAAAATTGTTGTCTTAGGCCACAGTTACAAATCACACTGATCAAAACTCAGACAGCATGCGGTTATGAAACATGAAGTCTCATCATGTCCACAACATCCCGCACAAATAATTAAGAAACCGTAAAGTGGCTTGAATTGTTTAGTTATTCATTGCCAGTGGATTGCGCCACTCACTCATCCTCGTCTCGCTCACAGCTTCTCTTATCATTTCCTGAAATTAACTATTAACATACAAAATGCTACACCACAACCTTACTGATCTTTAATTTCAACAGGACAAGATAAACATTCAGTCAGGTAAAAACATGCAAATCCCTATGCTTTGCCTTTAAAGGCTTTGGGAATATAGCAGGTAATCTATATTAAAACCAAAATTGAGTTTTAAAAATGGGTCACATGAACTATATAACAGTATTCCATTATTCATCAGAGGTTATAATATTTCTGAGACTCCCCACGGGCCAAAGCGTAACAGCCTTGCACAATACCAAACCAAAAAGCCCAACAGCATTTGGAAAACAATATTGTTATAAGACGAATGTCTTGACACTCTTGTCTACATCTGTAAACCTCTTAATGGAAAACCAAGTGGATGTGTTAACCATCATAAAGGAGGCTATATGTAGTATAAACAAGCTACAAATAATAACTGTAGTCACATAAGTAGATGATAAATTTATTTTACTTTAACTTTTTACTTACATATTTTAATGTCAGTGTGAAGCACTATGAACACTAACCTTGAGTTTAGATAACTGCTTTGACTCTGTGACAGATGAGAGACTTGGAGTTGGAGAGACAGGTGGTAACACGGGTGAGAGAGGTGGCTTTGGCCGATAGGTAACAGAATGACTCCTTTTCACAGCCGAGGACACTGCCTGAGCAAAGCGGGACGGGGTGGCAGGAGAATAAGGCCTGGGTGCTGCAAAGCTTCGAAATTTTTCCAAGCTTAGCCCAGTGCTTGGCTCTCTAGCTGGCAGACTACTTTGCCTTGTCATTCTCATGAGGGGCACATTCCTGTTGACCTGTTTAGGGGTCAGCTGAATATTAGCGGCCCCTGTTGTCTCCTCGTCACACTGCGCAGGAGGAGGAAGAGGAGGGGGTGGTAAGTTTGCTCTTTCTGCACTTCCTTGAACTTCCCTCAGGCCAGAGCTAGAGTTGGCGCCAAGACTCTTCTCTGCTGCTGAAGTTACATAATACCCAGGTGTTTTTTTGTGCTGTGACAAGCGGAAAGAGGCAGGCTTAGGTTTCGTTGCAGGTGGAATTTTCATTTCCTTGACCTCTGCTGGGGACCCAGCTGGAGATGCCCCAACTGAGGATGACACCTTGTCTGTGTTACATAAACTTGTTGGTGATGACAACTGAGTAGATTCAGGTATACCTCCATTAACAGTGTGTTGATTAGTAGCAGTGTTAGGCAGTCCATCTTCCCTGTGTAAAGTAGAATGCAGCTCACTTTTTTCCTTTGAGACTTCCTGTTCCATCTGTCTTGTGCTCTCATCTGAATGAGCAGAATCAGTATTGAGTACCTGTTGTGAGGCTTCAGTAGGCGTCTCCAGTGTCAATGCAACTTCAAAATATCTCAGTTTCTCCTGAGATTTCGGAGGCACAATAGTATACGTCGTCATCCCCACCTTGGGGATGTAGTCCCTTGTAAGTTCGTTGGAAGGCTTAGGCTTTGGCTCAGAGTCTGTGGCATACATAGGTGGCACTTTTGCTGTGACGGGGGCACTTGGTGTTGAATCTTGGCGTAATGAGGTCTCCGAGGTGGGGGGTAATGCTTGCTCAAGCTCAGGAGGTCCCAGATCCTCCGTCAAAGTGGCCATATCTTTTTTCCCGGGTGATTCACAGACGGGGGCAATTGCTGGTGAGGAATCTTCGTCCGCGTGTTCCGGCAGGGGCACGGGGAGCTGTGTGAAATTTGATTGCACTTGAGCATCTTCTCCAGTGGAGCATGATGTGCTGGTGGCCACCGAATTCTCCCTGAGGCTTTCAGCGTTTGCTTGAACAGAGGCCTGTGTCTCCGCATCCAGCATTACAGGCGGTGGGAGGCTGCTAGTTGTAGTACTGCATTCGGTTTCAACACTGTGAGTTGCAGACTCCTGACAGATGGAATTTTCAACTTGAAGTGGGACACAATCTGTAGAAAAGGGAGAATTTTTCATGTGAAACAGGCATTTTGACCTTCTTTAAGAGCAGACTTGCTTAATTAAGGCAAAATGTAGAAGAAAAAAAAAGTAGAAAACAATATTGCAGTGCAAACCCACTAGTATCTGCCAGTTCAGATGAGTCTGCGCCATCAGTTTTCCTCACAGTCTGAGTTACAGAATCATTCACTGTGCTCTGCTGTTGACTGGGAAAATAAAACAAAGAATTAAAGGTATTGCTAATGCAAACATGTCAGACTTGAGTTTCATTACTAGAGTTCATTTCGTACTTGCCATCTGAAGACAGATCAGGGGACTGATCTTCCACTGACATCATGCTCTGTATCTCAACATCTGGGGACGGGGAATGTGGCGAAACATCAGATGACGTGTTGAGGCTGTCGTCTACTCCTTGCATTTTACTAGCAGTTGCAGACATTACAGATGCAGTCATCTCCTCTTGCTCCCTTATTTCTTCCAGTCTGTGAGCAGCATCACCTGCTGGAAAGCATGATAAAATAAAAAGCAAGGTCAGTCAAAGGCCTATTCTAATACAGAAAGGACTCTAGTAGCGTATCCAACATCATATATTTATAAAACAATATTTGGCCAAAGGGATGTGTTGGCTGTAAATTACACACAATTTTTAATACAACTAATGCTATTATAAACTAAATCTGCCACAAGGAAGGTGCCAAGTTTCTAATTTAAATGGTTCTGATAAATAAACTCCACTGAACGATCCTTTACACTTCATTCTCCCTTCTCCAGTTCTTAATTTAGCGCTACGGGAAGCACTCGCACAGAGGCGCTGAGCTAAAGGAATTTCAAGGCCATTTAAACAAAGCTTACTGTTCTCACCCTATGATCTCAGCAGCCACTGAGCCACACTAAGCTACGGAGCAGACGACCTCTCTCTGTGAAGTTAGCGCTGGGAAAGATCAAGAGCAACCAGTGGATGAAATGATAAAATGTTTAGAAGGAGAAAGCAGTGACTGTGCATCCTGTAGCTGTGAATTATAACTGGGGGATAAGTGACGAGTGAAGGGATTTTGGATAATAATAAAAAAAGGAGTTCTGAGACTTTTTAACGTCAAAGTAAAAGTAAAGAAAACAAAAAGAATCACAAAACTTACTTTAATAAAAGCACACCACTAGATATCACCAAAATATGGAAGCTAGAAAACAAGCTGTGATCTTCGTTCTGTCTTTAACTGAAGAATATAAGCCAACCTTTTTTTCCCTCAACGTCAAATAACAATATTTTTAGGTTTTGCTTTAAATTGATCTATATACAGGACGGGCGGAGTTTCCCCTCACAGGACAAATACAGCAAAGGTTCACTGTGTCTACACAATCGCAGGAAAGTATTTCTCAACCAAGAGAAAAAATGTTAAAGAATTCAAAACCTGCAGAGATTTGGAAAATAAGAAAAAAGCTTCCTTGTGTATTTTCAAAATATACATGCTTTGATATTTTCAAAAAGGAATTTACAGGTGTTTGAGGACAAAATACTAAATATAGTCAGGAAAACAGGGAGAATAAGCTCAAGAGCAAAAACACTAAACCACAGTAGAAGGGCAGAGATTGTGCAAGCAACACCATACTGGCACAAACTCTTGTTCACAAATGAAAAATAAGACATGCCAAAAGAGCCACTTTTAGTGTGTAATTGTGCATGCTCTGAGCAGTGTATACAGAGGTTCTCGGGATGTAAAATGAAGCACTTTGCAATTAACACCACTAGGAGGCACACAAACCAAATGAACAAAAAACAAGCTTTAGCAAAATTCACTGTTGAGCCCTTCGCACACATGCCAAAATGTCACACATTTAATCCAAATCTACACTACAAAGTCACTTTTATTTATTTTTCATTATCACTCAATGTAATGTAAATAAAAGACCAAACCTTGCACATTTTCATCTGGAAAAACAGGTTCTTGAGCAACTGCACTTGGAGATGCAGGAGGAGGCGGCGCCTTGCGTTTGGTTCTCTTCAGTGAAGACTCTGCTGACGACCCACGACTCAGGCCACACACCTACATAAAAAACATTTTTATTTTAATCAGCGCTCAAAAATAAAAGACGTCGCCTTTTATCTTGTCAGTTTCGAATTTTGTCAGAGGTTTGCTCAGATATCAGACACACCATGTTAACAGTGGCCTCACCTGATCGCCGTGCAGTCGAACATTCGGTTCAGAGTAGAGCCTCTGGCGAGTCCTAGGGTCAGAGGTGCAGCTCTGAGATACGAGGATCGGAGGCTGGGGTGCACGCCTCTTCTTTGGCGCATCAGTCGAGATTGTCGGAGAGCCGAGCGGAGACGAGTTGGAGCTGGGCAAAGCCATACTGAGTGGTCGAGGCTTGCTCACGAGAACAGGAGAAGCTGGGGCACTGGCTGTCGTTGGCTTTAAAGAACAAACATCCAATCAGAACATGATAAGAAACCTGTTTCCAAACAACACAGTGAACATTAACTAATAGCAAACCAAAGTAAACAAACCTCCCTCTAAAGATTTCAATGTACTTTGTGATACAGCAACATCCCAATTAGTAAAATTAAGATACTTTTTCTAAGTCACATTTACCTGGTCAGATTTTTTCTTGCTTTTTCTGAACACGCCAAAGAGGCCTTTATTTTCCTTTTCTTTTTGAGTTTTATCTTTGCCCGGTGTGACTGTTCCTGAGAAACAAAGAACAACCCCCAAAAAACATGCTGTTATAAAAACAGAGAGACATGTGATGACTCTGTTGGTGGCGATCGTGTGGTGAAACTGAAATACCTGCATAACTCGGTGAGTCTGGACACACAGGCGTAGCAGGTTGTGCTGTCGAGTCAAAAAGCATGAGGTTTAGTGCAGAACGTGAAACACACAACAATGACACACAACAAGCAAGCTGGAGAGGTAGAGCAAGAAACACATGGGATAGCCAATATGCAAAACCAGTGAGTTTGGCCTTTTACTATAGTAGCACTCACCTTGTGTGTCTCTTGCATAAACCTCCCGTATTGCATAATCATTAAGAGAATTGGACAAGTTTAAAGGGGTCCTTGATTGGACATCTTTCAACAGGATTGTTGTCTCTACGTCAAATTCGCATTTCTCACAGATTGCTGGTAATAGTTCAGCAAGGGGGACTCGAGGATTTACTCGCAATATAGTTTTCTGGGTCTTTTTGTAGTTTATCACCATCCGAACAGTTGCCTGGAGAACACAGAAGGAGACAGGTTGATAATCTGTTGTGGTGTTTACTGTGTGTGAGACTATAACGTTCAATGTATTCATGTACCTCGGGCATCTGAGGACCTGTCTTCTTATTTTTATCCTCCCCTTTAGGTTTAAGTATGATCTTCTCTGCATCTAAAGTTCCTATGAGAGCACTGGGTTTGAGCTTGATGTTGTTCTTGTTGGAAGTAATCAGCTCTAAAGTGTGACTTGAGGGGTTCAAGCGATACTTTGCACAGAGTGTCACCAGAAGATCCATTAGGGGTTCGCTGAAAGATACACAGAAATAAATATGTATGATTAGTTCAACATAAGGAAAAGGAGACATATCATAAAGAAGCAAATGAAAGTTCATTTGAAAAAATGTGACATAAAGTCTCAAAAAAAAGTAATGAAAACTATTTTTAAATCAATTTTTTTTCCACTGTAAGTCCTTTAAATTGCTTTAAAAAAAATATCAGAAAAAACATTTAAATCCCTTATTGAAAAGGTTACTAAAATTTGAAGATGATCATCTAATAATCTGTTTACCACGGCAGATTCAAATCATCCATGTAAAAAAATAAACAAACAAACAACAAAACTTATGTCACGCAGTGACAGAACTGATTAAAAAGCTGCAAGAAACAGTGCAATGGAGAAATACAGGGATTTAAGTCAGCAACAGCCATGCAACATTGTAGCTTTACTGACACTGTCAATATTGTCACAATCTAACAATGTACCTTGAAAATAACCTCTGTTGTGTAGCAACTCTAAAGAGGCTTAGACACAGGAAAAAAAGGTCAATTTAATCTGATCACACTGGATTAGTTTCGGTCATTTCTCAACACACAGTGCGAAGTGCAAAAGATAACTCTGAAAGAATATTTATAAACTGTGTGCATTGTGAGAAAGATAGTGATAGCTTAAGTAAACGCTTGACTAAAAGTTTGACACACATGTGATTACAATCATGCAAGTCAGACTTAAGAGTCTGAATTTAGGTGTATTTAAATGCTGCATGGTGCTATTCAATACCAACTCATCCAGGACCACAAAACTACGCTTTTGAGGGAAAAAATATTACATTAAAGCAAAAAATTAATGAGGAAACACTGCATCTTAATTTAACTGGACAAAACCGGATCCTTTATATTTACATGAAGATTGTGTTTCTTTCTCGCAACCAAACTTTCAGTCACAGAGCTCACTTTTTAAAATAGTCAATGACGATTTGAATTTCCAATTTTTAGGAAAGGGTTAACACTCACTGAAGGATGTAAAAACCTTAAAAATATCATCATTTAATAATTTTACAAAATAGCCTTTTTTTGGTAAGTGGATTTGTATATTGCTTTTCTACTCTGACTGAGTACTTTTGTAATGTAGTACTTCTATTAACCGATTCAAAACATACAAAAAAACCACATTGTACAGTGTAATATTTTATGTCACATTTAACCATCACACACACACACACACACACACACACACTGAGCTATTTAAGGGTCAGTCTCTTGCACAAGGACACTTTATAAACTGAAGGTGCCTGGGATCAAACCACCAGCCTTCAGTTTAGAAAACCTCACATACTTCCTGAGCTACAGCCTCACCAGAGAGTGCATTTCACTCTCTGTAATATGTATTCCTTTGATTTCTATTTGGTAGGCATTTGCACTCTTTTGACTTCATGGGTTTGGATCTCAAGGCAATACCTATTGAGTCAGTTTTTTATTGGGTTCTAGAAATTTGCAAGTTACAGCTTGCAATGCTGCCGTTTGTTTCTAATTAGATGATGTCATCTTGTTCCATGTATCTGCACAAAATCTCATCTCATTTTATTAGCTCAGCACGCATACGGCACATCATTTCGCAATTTTAATTGAATCTTTTTTACGAATTTCTCACATAATTGCCTACAGGCATTAGTAAACCACGCAGTATGCAAAAAAACAACACTCCAGTATATTGAGTTAATCCAGACTGATGTCTGAATAAAAATAAAGAGACACAAACATGCCGTCTAAAACCACAACCTGCAGCTATCCCACCTGTTTGACTCATAGACTTCATGCACTGACTTAGTTTACATCAGTGTCACGATTTAGTGCTTAATGTTTTGAGTATTAACACACACCACGTGGAAGCAAATAACAAAAATCATCCTTTACACGCACACTAAGTATATACAGATATAGATAAAGTGATCTGTACCTTCCATGAACTATGGCCGTTGTTTCCACTCCACCAGGCAGAACCACGGTCAGAGAGAGTTCTTTATCAATAAGGTTCTCCTTCTGGTCCATCTTTAAATAAGGGTTTCCTGGGTACCGCTGGGAGAAACCTGGGGACTCCAGCCTCTTTAATCCAGGCGGGGATGGTGCTTTGCTTTTGGTCGACACCCTGAAGTTGGACAAGAAACAGTAAATTATTTTCAGGATGGCTTCATTATTCATAAAAAGTCTGGCTTCTGCTCTGACAAAGCCAGACAAATGAACATTTTAGAGTTTACTGGGGTTGCTTTCCCTACTTGTGTGTGCATTATAAGAAATGTCATTAAATGGTTTCTGGGACTTCAGACAATATTCTGATTGAAAATCAAAATGCACTAGACAGAATGAAAGAAATCTTTCTTCCTCAGGTTTTCACTAAGCAATGAGGGTAATACATGAAAGAGATCAAGTTCACTTTGCAAACAAGTCACAAGACAACCAAGTGAACAGATTTACTCATTGAGCCTGAAGAAATGGCTCTGAATGGACAGACATGTGAGAGACTGATAAAAAGATCCAAGCTACAGAGCTCAATTTCAGTCACAGAAACCGTGCAAGGGAAAATGTAGTTTTATAGTGAAGTGCTGTTCCGTGTGTACAAGACTGTGCATTAGTGTACAGCACTTGGTACAGTTAGAAAATTTCTCTCCAATGTGTGCAAATATGACAAACACAATTTGAGTGTTTGTCAAGGCTCAACATTCCTGAAAACTATGTAAATAAAGTATGGTAGAGAGCAGTAGCAGTTATCTGAGCTTTACAGGCTGATCTGGCTGCCACACATGCACACACCCACACACACCTTTTATTCAAAGACTTTCTGTCAGCTGGCCATCTGTTAGACATATTTAAAACATCTGTGACAAGTAGAATTTCAAATAATGACACCGTTTCCACAAAGCTTTTGACTATAAATTAAAATGTTTTGATTTGTCATTATAAGGTTTAAAGATTAACTGTTACACATTTTGTTTTGTATTGCCTTTTGTCTGAAGAGAAAAAAAACAAACAAACAGCGGATGCTGTCATAAGAAAGTCGAATAAACGGCACATCTAATCAGTGAGTCAGCCAAGATTCGCTAACTTTAGAAACTTCCAGGTGTCATTTTTTTTATTCAGTTGGCGTAAGCGTAGATTAACACAAAGTTCTGCAGACCAAGCGCTGTGAATTACAGCCTGCAAAGTCTTACGTGGGGGCACGTCTTATTCAAACAAAGGAATCCAAGCAATGCAAGGTCACTTGCTCCACTCAGCCGAGTCTACCAAAGGACTATTAGTATCGCTCTGGGGGTGGATGTCCTTAAACACTATGACATTTATATACACCACAAACACACACATTTATTTAAAAAAAAAGAAAAAAAGTACAAGAGTAATGATACTCTTCAGACACTATAAATCATAAAGTAACATATAGGACTTTACTTATACTAAGTTGTATATTATGAAGTGCAGAATCTTTAGAATGAAATTTTAAAAAGAATACATTGAAAATGAAACATGCTAGTAAACAGCGCTGCAAACATATGCTACATGACTATGATTATGAGCCTACTGTTCTAAGACTGGGAAGCTGGAAAAATGCATCTGCAGCCAGGGGCTAAGAAAACTAATTTTTAATATAGTAGATACCAAGACCTCCAGGACTGATGACTGAAAATATTCAAAGTTTACAGAATCCTGCGTATGCCTGCTATGTAGTGTTGCTCAAATTCTCCAGTTATCAAAATTGCCACAATGCACTGTAAAAAGAAATCAGAAAGTGATGGTTACTGACAACATGGCTGATAGGATTTGCTTGCCTTCAAGCCTTCCAGGCAGGAAGATTCCTTTTCTTTTATATTATTCTTGGTTTTCAGCTGCAGTTGTGTTAGGTTTAGGAAAAGATCATGATTTGGGTTGAAACACACCCTTTAAACAATGTTTATCACCCCCCAGAGAGCCTGCCTGGCATGAAAGCCTTCAAGGCAAACTTCTCCCATGTGCAAAAACCCTACCATCACAGTGAGTGCTTTTGAAAACTGACAACACATTGCATGCTTTACTAGTGAATACTGCGCAGCATTTACAGCATTATTGTTTAATAGTTCCAAAAGCATACACTTGACAGGATGTATTACCTTTAAAACTGAAAGGAACAAATAAATTCTGAGTGAACAAAACAAGAAGGTCAACTGCAAACCTCACTCAAACCAACATCCATAATGTAATCCATTAGTTTGTGTGCAAAGTCCTTTTCTGACCTCTTGGAATTGCTAACCAGTTTCAAACTTGTAATTTACATCAAATACATTATTAAAATATAACCTTGAGATAATGCCAATCAAAGTCGTTATTTAGTCTTAGCATTGCTGTCAATGTACAGCGTGTATTATGAGGGAAAAAAAAAAAAAAAAAGCTCCCTTGTGCATCATCACTAAACAGCTATTTTATGTCCTGTTAGATATCTCCACCACCGCTTTGCCTCTTAAATCTTCAGCTGATTCAGTTACTGTAACAGTTTGTACCTATATCAGACTCATTAAAACTTTGTCCATTAAAAAGTTGTGCACATATAGACTTTACATTAAGGCCAAACTTGTACTTAAGAGAATAACATAACAGTAAATCCTCTCAAATATAGTTTTAGAGCAGGGGTGGGCAACTCCAGGCCTCGAGGGCCGGTGTACTACAGGTTTTAGATGTGTCCTTGAACCAACACAGCTGATTTAAATGGCTAAATGACCTCCTCAACATTTCCTGAAGTTCTTCAGAGGACTGGTAATGAACTAATCATGTGATTCAGGTGTGCTGACCAAGCGTGATATCTAAAACCTGCAGGACACCGGCCCTCGAGGACTGGAGTTGCCCACCAGTGTTTTAGAGTCTTGAAATAAATATGTGATCTGCACTTCAACCAGACTTGAATACCATCGTCTAACTTGCTTTCACAATACACATCTGAAAATGTTAACATCTAAGTAGGCGAAGGGCCTTTTTAACAACACAGTGAAAGAGTTTGGCGATGCTGTGACATGAAGTTCTCTTGCTGTCCTGACTTTGCCTGTATTTCCACAACACACATTTAACTGCACTGAATTACATTGATGTCATAATGTTCACCAAATAAAATCTGGAACAACCTGTTCCAGTGACTATGCAGCCTTTTAAAATCCATAGACCAGAGCACAGAAAGAAATCTTAAGTAAGAACCAAATTAGATTTACTTTTTTACACTTTTAGACCTCTTCTACTTTGAGAAAAGAAAAAGAAGGGTTTACTAAATTAAGTGTTTGACCTTTGACCAAAATTCCTATTAGAAAACAACAATGCATCAGTCTTATATTAGAATGAGTCAATTAAAAGCTACAATGTCTTCAAATGTTTTAATCACTGACTGTTTGGATTTTAACCAGACAAATCAATACAGTTCAAAGTTCAGAGGTGTAGTCTGCTGATTTCAAAGCTTTGTGTCGACACCATTTTTCTAAACACGCTTATCCTCCCCATCTTTGTGTGTTTGGTCACATTAGAATTGTGATTTTGTTGTGAGTAAATCTCCGATAATTGTACAAATTTGCCACGCACACCAGTTCCTCTGCATGTTTCTAAACTGACAGGTACATGCGTCGCAGTGGAGGCAAGCTGTCGCTTCTGCAGCACCTGGAGCAAAACCATTTGTCACACTCCTTTTGCATGAATATTGCCATCTTTACTTTGGGTTTTGCAGGACGAAGAGCAGTAATGAACAGTGTTAGATGAAAAATAATAAGCAGGCTACAAAGATGGTCCCGGATCACCACGTATAACTCAGGAAATCCCTACAAATGACAATAGAAATTCTAGACAGACATTCACGCTGTTCTCTGCTCTGTGTACAAAGTGCTGATTCCATTAGTTGGGGTTACTCATTTGGCAAAACATTTGGAGGATAATCTAAACCTTTTTTAGATACCCTGTAAATGAACCCAATAGCAAGATAACTAGTTTTACTCATATGCTTTGTTCAGTGGAAAAAATGCATCATGTGATATTTGACTGAATGCGCCAAACAGAAGCAATTAATAAACCCCTATGGAAAAATACACAACAGCTTTGCATCGGTTCCAGAGTCAGCTCGGTTTATACAGCTGTGTCATCAGTGATCTTTATCATCACATATTAGGTAGGTGACAAACCCAAGACACACAAGCTGGTTGGTTTGTGCCATCCCAGCCTGTGTTGATGAGTGGCTGAATGAGACGGAGACATGTTGAAGCTTGACTGTGCTGTTTCATTTACAGGTTTCTCTGGGAGGTCCAGCACTCAAAAACAAGCCCATTTAGCATCTGAGAACAAGCCTAATGGACATGATCACAGACTACCAGGAAATAATAGAAACCTGTTGCTGCTGTGCCATGTCTTCTACTTTATCATAAGATAGTCTTGTAAACTTTAACAGCAAAAGCAAATGAACTGGAACATTCACTATGATGCCTTGCCTTCTTTCTCGATATAATGGCAACAAATTTGCAAACTGGAATGTGTGCAACATTAAAACAGATAAAGACAGACACGTGGCAAATTAAAATAAATAACAACACAAACTATCTTAATGAGGTGTAGGCCACCATCTGCCACTAATAACACAAACTAATTCTTCCTTGGCTTTGACTCTGAGTTTCTTGATCTCCACTGACAGGATATTCTGTCATTTGGTGTTGTGATGACGGTGTTGGTGAAGAAGAAGTTGAAAATCTCCCTATTGTTCAACTAGGTTTTTATCTGGGGATTTGGAGAGTCATAGCACATGATTCACTCATACTCATCAAATTATTCAGTGCCTGCCCGAGGGATGGACACGCACTCATCTTAGAAGAAATCACTCCCATTTGGCAGTCTTTCAATTATAATACAAAAAGGTAATCACTCAAAACTCCTTTTTTACTGACTTACAGTACAATACAGTCTTCAAGCATGATAAAGTCATCAAAACCCCTCAAAGGTTTCCAGTTCTATATGTCAATAACAGACATAAAAAGTTACGGTTAGAGGTCTTTTCGCCATGTTTCACACAAGATATCTGGTGCTAGATCACAGGAAAGATGCATAAATTTATATCTCCTTGATCAGATTTGGGAAAACAATAAAGAGAGATGTAGGCATAGAATAAAATCTTAATTAAATCTGTCAATCAAAGTGCTTCTACAAATTGTTCTGCATGTCATATATGGAAAATATTTTTTAAAAGACAGACATCAGATAAGAAAGATCGTGTATATAGACACTTAGCTGTGCTTTACAATAAACAGCCAAACATGAAAAACATAATCTGACCATCAGCAGGAGCAAACCAAAGGATACCCAGATTCCCCACATAACATACATGCTAGGCCACACTTTTACCAGGAAAAAAAAAAAAATGTAATTGCATATGTATATTTGTTTTCTACTAAAGTCAGTTAAATGGAAGAAGGATCAAATAGGACTAACTCTGAAGAAACTAAACCAAGAATAATCTAAAACACAAACACAAAAACATATAATGATAATGAAAATAATAATAAAAGACTACTGTGCTGTACTAGCAGCTGCTGGGTAGCTGGATGGCCCCTTAGGGAATGATGGGTTCATGCACGAGGAAGCAAACAGTTTCTCTTTTTTTTTTTTTTTTCTTCTTTTTCATAGAA
Organism: Maylandia zebra; assembly: GCF_041146795.1. Lineage (NCBI taxonomy): Eukaryota > Metazoa > Chordata > Actinopteri > Cichliformes > Cichlidae > Maylandia > Maylandia zebra. The sequence goes on along the minus strand of NC_135182.1, from coordinate 21,560,340 downwards.
GCCCTTTGGTCACACTATCAGACAACACCCTGATTATTTTAAGAAGCAAGAGCAACAATTCAATGCTCCAATGACCAAAACACCCCAGATCTCAACCAGCAGTAGCTTACTAGCAGTCAAAAGTACAGGCTCAAACATGCCACAATGCAGGAAGTCCCACACACCCTCAACTTCAAGTCAGAACACACATACTGCTAATAGTCTGAATGCAAAAACAGTGAGTACACAAAAGCCTTTCAGGGTCCTCTCCAACGCCCTAAGAACACTTAAGTAGCAGCAGTGTTACGGTGTACAGATAATCACACAGACGGAGCAATGAGAAGCAGAAATTAGAAGAGCAGGTGAGAGACCTGCTTTTCCTCTCAGTGTGCCAGCAGTTCATTCCAGGCTCTTACCTCTTCACCTAAAGTTGTTCCCGCTCAAATAACTTCCATTCTGCTGTGTGTCTCCCATGAGTAGTCAGACAGACTAAAATCTAACAGTATAGCTTTAAAGGGCCCACCTTAAAGCCACGCCCAAAGCTGTGACATCAGAAATCTGCCTCCTGTACCCAAATCCTATCAGCCCTCTTGCTGTGCCTCTGAGAGTTTTAGCACTCTCCCAGTGGCCATGAGCAGAAAGGTAAGCAGCTTTGCCTCCCTGGGCAGAATCCGTGGGCGGAGCCAATGGACAGTCTACTGGCACACGCTGCAGCATGTGTGCTCACAGTGCACTTGGTAAATATGCTGAATTGTCATGTGTTTTAATCATGAATGATCTACTCATGATGGCAATGATGCAATTATGGCAGTAAACAAACGAGAGAAGTCAAAGGGATTGCATGCTAATTTATTTTATCTTCTCACTGGGGCTTAAACCCATCCTGGAAATTTTCCTGCTCACTAACTTCCTCAGGTGGTGCTGCTGTGTTTACTTTTCATTAAGACATTGCCAACTCTTCAAAACCACACCTTACTTCTGCAGAACTGACTCACTCCCAAACCATGTTAGACGAGTTGACAGTTACGCAAAACAATAATGATAGTGCTACTTGATAATCAAAGGTATGAAAATAACATGTACTTTGTAACAGCATGTAGTTCCTCTTCATAAAACCGAGAAGCCCGGGATTTGGATTGCGTTGAAGCATTAAGTTCTGAAGTTTCACCTAATTTTCCTCACTTCAAGAAGAAAACTCTGAACACACACTAAGTATACAACACTAGAATTAACAATATTCTAAAATAAATAGAGATTTCCTGTGTTAATTTGCTCCAAACACTGTGACCGACTTGAAACTTTTTTTTGCTTTATTTAGGAAACTGTACACTGTCTGGTACGGAATACATTTGATTTTCTATTGTGAAATGAGTGCTTATTGCCAGTGCTTTATCAGCAGGTCTACACTTTCACTTTAGAATGTGCAATCCACTCTACAAACACCACCACCAAATACCATCGAATGATAAGGAGGATAAAAGATGAATGGAGATGTTGGTATGTAGCAGACTGGAAGGACAGAGTTAGGGAGTTAGCAAAAAGATTAGTTGCTGCATCTGAGAATCTCAATCTAATTACATCATCAATCCATCAATACTCCTACACTTACATAACCCATATACAGTCACACAAGTGATTCTCTTTAAACCCTAACCTATTATGACAAACTTGTCCCATTTTCAAGATTTCCCACCCTCATTTCTGCCTTCTTTACTCTATGTTTTGTCTCCCAGTCACTCAAGGACAGCCTAATAGATGTTGGGGCTCCCCCACAGTCAAGCTGTCTGTTGACTGCCACTAAAATATTTCATTACTAGAGAAGGCAAACACAGTGGGCCACCTCTGCAGATGGCGGCTAGGTGACCTAGCCACCACATTCAGTGTCCTCGCCGTGAAGGAAAAATCCCTCCTTAGTGGGGTGGCAGCTCCCCCATGCTGGATTTTCAGCCAATTTGTTAAAGACGGTCTGATTTATTCCTGCGCACTGCAATCCTAATATAGCCAACCCCCATCTGTTACCTGCAATTTGTGACTTTGAGCTTCACCTTCCTGCACCACCCCATTTTTCAGCCCACATTAAACAGAATCCCTTATCTTCATCCGCTTCATCTCCCCTATTCCCCCTTCACAGAGAAATCATGACAACTGCATTCACCCATTCAAAAGACCACACCTACACTTACCTCCTTGCTCAAAATATATTTTTATCACTTGTATAACAATTTTTTTAATCGCAAAAAAAGTTATAGAGGCGCATAGCTGGAGAGACGGCGGTTCCCGAAGAAAGACAAAACACAGGGCCAGAGCCGCAGCTGGTAATTTGGTAAGAGGTCACTCACTGTAAACACAAGCTTTTTAAGGAGGGTCTGGAAAGGCCATTACTTCCTAAGCAACGTGGGATGGAAAGAAATTAGGAGGAAAAAGAGCACATGGACCCTATGAGAACTCGCCACCTCCTATGTGTATCGTTTATTACTGCAAGCAAAACAAAAACTTGTTCCCACAGCGCTTTTTTATATCACCTGATCTAACTCAAATTCTCCAGTGTCATTAACATAAATTTGCAAACTTCTAAAAATATCTAAAGACCGATCTTGTGACATTATTAGCATTTTGCTGTAGTGTATAATATCCGCTTGTCACAATCTGCCTTAGGCAGTTTGCATGTTCACCCTGTGCCTAATGCTACTGCAGAGCCAGAGTAAGCTTGCGGGTCAGTTAGATAATGACATCTGGGTCCATTCAGTGCGATTTCTCGACATAATTCCAGCGGTGAACTGGACCTGCTATGGTACATTACCCTCACTTTATCACTAAGCAGCTCAAATATTTTCACACCAAACATTGCACCATAACAAAGCCACGGCTATGTAAAGAAAAATATGTGTGCCAACCATAAAAGAAAGAACGCAGAGCTTTTTTTTCAGGCTGTCTGTGTTTAAATGAATATATTTCAATTTAATAAATCTGTCAGAAAGGTGAACATGAAAGAAGTCGACTGGGCTGCCAGGAATTCTTTTCAAGATACACATAATAGCCCCACTCTGGAAACTGCACAGAAAAGATAAGGCCCAGTAATTATTACTTCAGTCTCTGTAGATTTCACTAAACACAGATTTATTATTTTTGTTTTTTAAAGGGACACTTTAAATAAAGTTACTTAGCGAGAGAGCAAACATCCCCCTCGAGTCATAATTTCAGCTATCACACGGTGTCCTCTCTTCTGAAACAATGCAGCGTTGTTTTCAGTGGGGGGATCTTTCAAAAGCACGGCATGCATTTGATTTTTTGCTGATCACATGAACTGAGACTCTTTACAGCATGGAGTAATACACTATGTCTAACTGCAGTTTTTACAAAACCATGCCACAAAAAGCACCACAGCTGGAACAGCCACACTGCCTGGATCCACACTCCAAAGTATTTCAACTTCCTGCTCAGTTTCAGTGTGAATGCCCTCGCTGAAACTGCTTACGTGCCTGTTTGTGTCACCCTGCGGTTCATTAAGTTGCTACACTGTATGTTAGCAGATGATAAGGCTCACAAGAATATCAATTCATTAGCAGTCTGACAACTAGTAAAATTCAACATAGGAACTGTGTAGTGCTTCAACGCGCATATGCATGACAAACATACTGTATGCACAGTGATAGTGCCCTCTAGAGAAATATATCATGGTGTACAACTTCATATTACACCTGCCTTTTATTGTCCTGATGCCAGTTTAAGCTTGTCACTGGGAGAATGTCTTGTTAAACAGATCTGCAGTAAACTTAACTCACGCCTGTTGTGATTTGCTGGCCTTTTTCTATATCTCATCTAAACAACACAAACACTGATAATGAAGGTCATGCAAATGAAGGGAAATTGTTCTTTGTGACATAAAATGTCTGAATGTTGTTGGAGATATGTAAAAGTTTCTATTGAGGCCACACAAAGGCCTGATTCATGCGAGGTCACCCTGAATGTTACACAGGCTGAGAGTGGGAGGCATCCAACTGTTATGCCCTGGAAAAGTGCATAACAGAAACAAAGAGGGGCTACATGCAGGCAAGATCTGTGCACTAAACTCACTTAAACAGGTTGGTGTGAACCTCAGCGTTTTAAAACTAGAAAAATATTTGGGTTTTTTTTTTTTTTTAAAGAGAAGAAGAAAAAATTTGAACTAATATTCTTGTCTGTTTATTAAGAAGTTTTGCTGGTATTTACGGTCAGTGCGTTGGATTCAGTCTGGTAACAAAGACGAGCCATTCTTCCCCATTTTCTGGATGATAGCCATTTTGACTGGTTTAGCCTCTTCAGTCTGAAAGCATCCATGAGATAAAACACCCAGTATTCAAACACACACTAACTCATTACCCGTAACAGCTTGTCGTTTTCTCATTTTCCTCTTGCTTCATTGCATCTAGTGGGTGGACATCTTTAAATCACACCCTTTGCCTTGCCGTTTGAGCACACAGAATCTGAGTGGGACTTCTGATGGCACCATGCTGTAGGCCAAATTATAGATTTTTCTAAAAGACGACAGACTTGTTGTCTCTAGGTATAATTTCAACAAAGAAAGGGGAAAGACTCTAGCCTATTTGAGGCCCTGTGTTTTCTGTACCTTTACTTTGGTCACTGTGTTTCAAATTCCACATGCCTGCATTCTTCAAGGGTCTCAGTTTGATCTGTCAGTCTTGTCATAGTTTTCATCTGTAACTCGTGTGAGCAGCTGTGCCCTATGACTGCCTGCACGTCAGGGAAACAGCTGTGGCGATTCCCAATACCTTAACTAATTCCACATTTTACCCCCGAGGGAAGCCAGCCATGTGAGATCATGGTTTAAGGTGTGTCCAATTAGTGGGGCCAGCTCCAAGCAGTCCACTGCTGGAGTAGGTAGGAATTAAAAAGCCTTCTTACTGGACATAATAGTGATGATTACAGTTAGAAATGGTTTTCAAAACTGTGTTACTGAAATGCTAAAAGAAGACACTAAGAACTGAAGGAGGAAAGAAACACTACCTATTGTCAAAATAACATATGTGTATGTGCTAGCAACATCTCTGCTTGAAAACAAATGACACATAGGTTTTGAGGTCAGTGCAGTCACACATAAATCTTCATGTATGACTGCGTTTCAAAAAGCAAGAAGCAGTGGGTTAAGTCACCCCAATTCTAATAAGCCAGAAATAAGACAGGGAACACATGTCTTCATCTACACCCCAGCAGCTTATGGAGGAGTGTGGTTTACTTTTCCAAATAATACTCAAACCACAGAGAGATTTAGGTAGTCTGCTACTCCCCGTTGCCAGGGAGTGTGGCTGTGCTCTCAGATGACACAATACTTATGAAATATGAATAAAAGTCAGACTGAAAGAGCTGTGTTTTTTTTTGCTTTTTTTCAGTGAACTATAATGTGCCGGAATGCTATTTTAACAAATGAGGAAATCACAGTATGCAGGGCAGGACTGGAAACTTTGTATAGCTATCGTGGAAGACTGAATTGGAAACTGTCATATGCTCAAATTCTCCATCTCACCTCTAATTTCAATCTGAAAATCTCGGCAGATCGCCTCTGAATGCCAAAAGAGTGAGGAGCGGCTATAAAAAAAGCTCTGGAAACTCACTCTACCCTTTTAATGATTCCAACCACTGGAATACAAGCAGCTGACATCATCTCCAAGGCTATGAACCAAAAGCTGATGGGAAATTCCATCCTGTCATATATGCACAGCATTTTTTAACTGCAATTCAAACGTAACAAATCAGTGTTTGCATTACAGAATATCAGTTTCAACCCCAACACACACACACACACACACACACACACACAGGAAAAAAAAAAAAAAAAAAACCCACAAAAAAAAAAAAAATGCCACCAGGCTCATCACAGAGACAGGGGGCAGAATGTTTTGCCTGCAAAATAGTTCCCATGACCTCTGCATATGGTCAAGGCAATTTCTCAGTAAAACTCAGAGAGCAGGAAATGAAGAGAGTTCAAAGGTTGAAACATCTACAACAACTGACTCTGCTAAGATGTACTGAGTGATAGGAATGTTAGCTGAAAGTTTCTTATGCAGATGCATTAATTTACTGGTTGTTAAAAAACAGCTGGCCATGAGCAGCCAGTTGTTGTCAGAACCCCATTTGCTAGCGTTAGGTGGAAGGGTATCACTGTGATATTATATTTCTCCACAATGGGAAAACTGATACACAATTCCATGTCATTATTTCAGTCTTTCCTACTTCTGTTTTCTTTATTCATTATTTTTATTATTATTATTATTATTAGTTTTTTTTTTGCAGATCAGCACCACGGAGATTGTTCAGTTAAAAAAAACAAAAAAACAATAAAACATGATTAATGGGCATAACACTTCTGCTGGAACACGTTAGATCCTAATGATTTCTGTGTTGGCTGACAGATAAAAGTTATTACAGCTGGCAATCCAAATGACTGCTCTACATACCTCAAATCAGAGCTCCGTGGATGAGACTGGGATCCATGATCATCCATTACTAAATTCATTGGTTTGACAAACTCTCCCGGACTAGTCAAACACAAACAAAAAGCACAATTCATTTTTAGTGGGAGCAAGCATACTAAACGTTGTACCAGTTTGTCAAACCTGCTGCTTTCAAGTGATGCAATCGGGCAAATACTGAAATATGGGCGAATCCCACATGAGGTCATCAAATTATCATTCGCATCCAGTCGTTTTCCTCCTTTCTTTGTATACAGAAAATGGCATTATGATTTAAACTGATTACTAATCACGCCTTACCATGAATGCAGCTGGTTTTCTAAGCAGCTTCCAACTTCCATCGGTGTTCCAAAAAAAAAAAAAAAAAAAAAAAAAAAGTTAACCTTAGTTGTGGAGTCCTACTGTCTCGATAAGAGATCCATGACCCCGTTTTGCAGTGCGGTCGTTCATTTTTCTGCGGACCATCCTAGAGTAGTTTATCCTCCTCCGTCCCTCCCTATGAACCACATGCAGTCATATATGTGTGTCTATTGACACACTGCACAACTCTGCCAACTTTTCTGTGTACATGACGCTGCATCGCAACACTGAAGCGCAAAAAACGGGGCGTTTCTCTCATTTGCTCCCTAGTACTAATGTGGCTTTCAGAATATAACGGCAGCGCATTCAACTTACAACTTGGCATGAACACGTGAAAAAACAACCCAGCACGACCATCCCGTAATAAAATCCACAAGCGTAGCCCGTCAAAAGACTCAAGAAGCCTAGTTGTTTTTTTACTTCCTTTTAATAAACGCTTTATTTGTCTGCAGCGACATCATGAGGGTAAATGTGGAAGCCAACAATCCCCCATCCATGCATAAAATAAAGTTAAAAGTTCTAGTCTGTTAAGTCTTAAAAATAAATAAATACATAAACACTGTAAAGCGTATCTTGGAAAATATATGGCGTGTTCAGTTTCTGAAAGATCTTGACTGCAAATAACATTAAATCACACCTGAAAAATAAATGAGAGTATTGTATTTAAATCTATGCATTTTCCAGGGCTCCTAAAAACAAACAAACAAAACAAAACAATATTTCATAGACGTTGCTTGTCTTCCTTTCTCCAGTCTTCCTGGAGCATTTGGGTGCAAAGTGTCTAAAACCTTTAGAATATCACTCCCCAGCATATGTAATCATTTAAATATTATTTTTTTCTGACTGATGAAGCATGGAGCTTCATCTGGAGCTTCATCAGTAGAAGCTCCATGCACACAAACTCAACAAAAAACATTACACATAATGCAAATGTCCATCAAGAATCAAGAATCCAGGATTCTTGATATACACTTAGAAAAGAGATCACAGGGCACTGCATCCATTAAACACACGAATAACAAACAACAGCACTAAAAAAGCCCATGTTGTTAGGAATGAAAGCAACAAGAGAAATAACAAAATAGAAAAAGATATACCACGCATTAATTATTTATGTCTTACTGATCGACCTACTTGATACCCACAGTAATTCCCACCATGATAATTTCTAGCATCTCTGTCCTTATTAGCTACTTGAGAAGATTCCCGTAACCACTTCAGTACAGTACTCCCTCCGGCACGCTGGGGCAGACACAGTCTCTTTCTCTCTCTCAGGATTTTCCAACAGGAATCTGTGCCAGAAGAAGCGTGAAGCATCATAATCGGACAGAAAGGCTTATTTTAAATCATTTTTAAAAGAAAAAAGTTCTGCTTTTTCAAGTAATTTTCGAAGTGAAGTCTGCACCTGTTGAGGATGGAAAACTAATGGTGAGTTGAAATCACAGTGACTTTTTGTCCAAAAAAAAACAAACAAAAAAAACAACTTTCCAAGCGGTCTCCTGTAGTTAGACTCATAGAAGAACTCACCTGCTTCTTCAGATATTAGTGGGGCTGGCTCAGTGTCAGGAGTGCATGGGGAGATGAGAGTGGGACAGCTAAGCCTGAGCCAGTCTGTTTGGCCTGACAGCAGGTCAAGTGATTTATTTTACAGCTGTACAAAGGGTCTGCTTGCACCAATTACATCATGGCTAAAATAAAACAAACACATTATTTTTGTTAGAAATGAAGTAAGTTTCTTTTTGCTCTCTCTCCTTTTGCTGTCTTCCTAAAAGTCTTTCTCCTTCTGTAGTTTAAACCAAAAGATTACATAATCTGTCTGTACAGTAAACATTCCTTATATCAGCTTTTATGACAGTAACAGCTTTGGAAGGCCTGGGGGATGGAGGGGAGATGCTGAGAAGTCAGTGTTACATTTAAGAGACCCTTTCTTGGTATTTTAATCTAAATTTATTGTTCATATGTGCACATGATTTTTCAACCTTGGCAGTGCAGCAGTCTTCATAGCTACATACACATTATCGATATCAGTTTTTATGACAGTAAACGCATCGGAAGCTCTGTATAGAAAAACACGATGGGCAACAACTAGAGTGCAGATTGTGGTTCACAATATATTACAAAAGCAAATGGGCATGGCAGCATTTACTCATTTCATCTTAGATGACTTCCTGTTTGCCTCACTGTTCATGCCATTATTAGATTGTTGTCAGTTAGAGATGGGAGTGTCCTATTTGGTCTTATCCACACTGTATTGCAGTCTGGCAGTTTTTTCGCGAAAGCATTTAACATTTAAGCTGGAAGAATATATTATTTGAATGTAATGAAATTATATGAATCACTAACCTCATTGTAGTCATCTCCAGGTGTGCAGTATAATAGGTGAGGGTTGACCAAAACTAAATATTTAGAAGTTAAATTCTCATTCTGTGTGACAGTTTGTACAGTGTGAACTCTCATCCCCCAAACCACTGCCCTGTTGCACAAATATTTGCATATTTTATTTCTTTGCTTTGATGCATTGTTTAGCAAATGTGTTAAACGATGTAAACGTGAGCCAACAGATCTGCAATACAAACATCTTTAGGGGAAGTGTCTGAATCAGGGGCGTAATTTCCAGGGAGGTTATGATCTCCCCAATAAAATTATGAATTATCTTGTATAAATAGGCTGTTAATTTTCTTTACTCATTTCAGTTATTACCAGCAAAATAGTTGCATGTTTAAGCATCTGGGAATTTACCCAGATTTATTTAGACAGAGATTTTGACCCCCTGCCCCCCCAAATGTTCAGCACAAAGTTACGCCGATGGTTTGAAAAGTTTAACCCACACAGCCCCCAATTTTAAACCAAATCACTGATAACAAATCGATATTAGCAATATAGGACTAATACTTTATCCTACAAGTTTAGTATGTAGCCCAACTAAATAAAAATTTTAAGAAAAAGAGTAGATATTCTTCAAACATGCACTATGAAAAAACCCCGAATCAATATCTTAACTGGGGCAGCACGGTGGTTAGCACTGTTGCCGCACAGCAAGAAGGTGCTGAGTCAAGTTAGGTCTCCCCTGCATAATTGGGTTTCCCTGTGTCAGTTGCACGTACCGGGCTGTTGAAATCATGGACAAAGAGTATCCCACATTCTTGATTTTTAGTTCACAAACACTTGTTGTAATGACTAACTACTCCTGACATTTTCCTGACAATAGACTGAATGCAAAAACATTGGATAAACCTATTTTTCTGAATAGAAATTTATAATAAACTCTGAGTCAAATGGGTAATATTACATTCACAATACTTTCATTTTAATTTTCACTTAATGTCATTCATAATATATTTTAAAGATGTCTACAATATTTGTAATATAGAAGATATAAAATGATTCCATGAAAAGTACAATACCTTACAGTGTATACAGTGTATATAAGTATGACTAGGTCATTGAATCAGTGTCTGTTGTGAGTCTCAAGTAAGTTGCCTGCAATGATATTTAAGGTCCAGCAGGTGTCAGTATGGAGCAAAACTGTGTCGACACAGTTTGGGGAATGTGCTGAAACGCTTCACGAGGCCTCATCTACCCATCACTAGGAAACAGTTGTCAAGGTCCACCCTACTATATGCCACATTATGATAAACGCAAGAGTCCTACTTACCACTCTCTAAAGGGCTAAACTGAGAAGCTTTCCTGAAGAGATCTACAGTGCTTAGCTTCCTAATGCTCTCAGCCACCTTAGATGCCTCCTTCTGGTAGTGAAGCGCAGCTGTTTCTTATAAGCCCGCTAATTGTCAACTGGGAAGGTGTGGATGTTAGTGGTGCATTCCTGGACATCAGGTGAGATCCTACCCCAGAATCTACTTCACTACAAATTCATCTCATGTAAACAATAACGTGGCGCACAGCTTGACGTGAAAGGCACATACCTTTGACATTGCCTGACACACACACACACATAAATGCAAAAAAGGAGTTTTGAAAAAATCTCCGTTTTCGGTGATTCGAAACGCCATTTAGGTGTGGACGAAACAGCTGCGTTTTCAAAAATACCCGTGTAGGTGTGGACGTAGTGTAAAAGAGTTAGTCGTTTATTTTCTTACTACCTGTCATTTATTGCAGATTACTTTTATTAGCTTAATTGTTTACTAAATGTTTGAGGTGTGAAATAAACCACTATGGAGAAAAATATGGATGTGTGTGGTTGGAGGATGTGTGTGTGCGTGCGTGCGCGCGGGGGGTGGGCTCGATCATTTTTCTTGTAAAACAAAGGGGGGCCTAGCAAAAAAAGTTTGGGAACCTCTGGGTTAATTGGTTAATCCAAATTGCCCATAGGTGTGAATGGTTGTATGTCCCTGTGTGTTGGCCCTGCGACAGACTGGCGACCTGTCCAGAGTGTACCCTGCCTCTCGCCCTATGACAGCAGGGATAGGCTCCAGCATCCCCCGCGACCGTGAAAAGGATAAGCGGAAGTGAATGGATGGAATATCTGAACTGTCACGTCTATTTTATTTACAGCCCATAGCCTATGGAATCATGGAAACCTTGAAACGAAACTGAAAAAAAATATTGTAACTGAAATAAATGTATTGAAAAATCTTGTATCGAAACCAAAAAAAATTGATAGTGAAAAACAATTAATTGAAACTGTTTTCGCTTACAATTTTTTTTTCGGTTTCAATCCATTTTTCAGTGTCACTCTGCTGGCACTGGTTTGGCGTCCGGGTGCGCGCTGGGGGGGATTCCGGCCCGCATGTATTTGCATACATTATAGAGGCCACTAGTGCTGACCAAGCTGCCATCTTTCTCTCTTCCCGTCTTTCAATGCCTGCTTCAATTTCAGCTTGACCCTCCAAACCGCAAGTAAGTAATAATTTTTTTGTCATCTTTCCTTGCTGTCCCACTGGACTGGACATTAGTTTAGTTTTTTTTAGCTAGGTATGGTGAAGTTGTGGTAAAATGCTGGTATTAGCCTATTCATCGTAGCAAGCTACCCTGAAGCTAATATTTGCTAAATTTAGGGACACCCGTGTCTCTTTAGGAGTTGGAGGCCGGTGTTGAATGGCCCAAGATCTCATCAACAGGCAGTGTTGGATGCACGTATTTAAAATACAAAATATGAGTAAATGTATCCGTTACAGTTACTGTTCAATAGGTGATATTGAGAATACAGTTAGTTTGTTGAAATAAATGGATTACATGGCGGTATTTTCCTGTTTCATATGTTAGGCTATGGTCTCTCTATTTTTGGTAATTCCACGCTGGTGGAAACCCAAACAAAACTCGCAATAAGAGCCTCTAAAAATTATTATACACAATGATTTAATATGAAGGCAATAGCAGAGTGTTACAGGCATCGCCCTAAACAATGTAGCCTCATGGGCAGTGTAGTCCGTGCTGCAGGGAGAATGGACTGCCATACCCGTTATGTGTCTGTGAGCGAGGGAGGGAGAAAAAGGAAAAGTACGAGCTGTTACGGAGCAGAAACGGGAGCTGGAAGCATGTAAATATAATAATAACCACTGCAGCCAAAAAGAGTGTCTGACGAGCCCAGCTGTAAGTAAGCTGTTAAGACTCGACTGTACATCGTGTTCGTGTTTTGGTCCGAAACAATAAGCAGCCTTTCAACGCCTCTCTCTGTCTCTCGCTAGCAAACTTGACCCAGACAACAAAGTAAAGCTAGTTTTCAGCTAGGAGCCCGACACGGACCTGACATATTAGCCAGAGGTCCCTTTACTACGGTTCGGAGCCGCGGACCTGTTTTATATATGCGCTGAATAGTTTTCTACACGAGATCGCTGCAAAAAGTGCAGCCTTACCTAATGTCCACCCTACTGTTACTCATTTATATTAAGATTTTAACATCTAGTTGGTATTGGTATGGCGAGTAGCCTTCAGTAATAGTAATAAATCACACAGCAATAGTACATTCATGTAGTTGTAAAGTATTCAGAATACATTACTTCTATAATCTTTGGCTGAATACATTTTAAAATTAACCTTCCCAACACTGTCAACAGGTTAGCACCTCATACCACAGTGCATCAAAGCAGTCTCATGAGTGCTGGGAAGGACAAGCCCAGAGCCCAAAACAGACAGTGCAGGAGATGACAAGGTTAGTAATTGTATGGTGAAAATTATACTTCTAGTTATCTTGATTGGCAAAAGAAAAGTAAATACAAAATCTGCTTCTCACATATACGGCATATAGGGCATTTCCAAGATTTTTTTTTTTTTTTCCAAAACTTCTTCAATTTCTTTCATTACAGCTGTCCTGTGCCAGATGTTCTGTTGACCCACAGTGAGAGGCATCATTTCAGAAACACCAGGAAGACTGAAACTCGTCGCCAGGATCAAGCAGGGCTCGTGATCTTCACCAGCAGCTCCCTCACAAGAAGGATAAACCCAGCATTTCATGAACACTGATGGAGACCTTTGCTTTGTGTAATGTTAGAAGTACTCCGATAATCCTCAGAGGGTCTGGACTTTGACATAATATCATATCTTTAAGTCCTGTAGAAAGTTAAATATATGTTGTGCTCTCTGGTTACTCTGGTATGAATGACTCTGAATTACTTTATGATAAATAACACACTATTGTCAAAAAACAGGGAAAAAATTCCAGATCAAGTTTTTAGTTCAAATACAAGTAATAACCTTTGACTTTAATCAGGTTTTATTTAATTATGTCAGAGAAAACATCATGTGCTCTTCATGTAGCTGAGTACATTCAGTGTTTAAAACAGAAGTTGTGCAGGTCTGAGATCAGCAGTTTTCTGAAACACCAAACTGAGGTACTGTTAATGCTGATGTATAGTGACACAGTTACAGGGGTGATTAATCCTTTTGACTTTTTGTCTTTAAATTTATCAATAAAACAGCTGCAGCTTTCACTGACAGCACATGTGGTACTTTAACCTTTGTACTGTTTTCTTCAGTTAATTTTGGAGTTACTACAAAGATTGAAGACATAGGATGATCTGTCTGCTGTCACTGGGTGGTGCTGAGGTCTGAACTGAGGATGGCTCCTGTAATCACAAACAGAACAGAATCATCACAAACTGAATGTTACGGTTCGGCGTTGGCAGTGTATTGTTTTAGGCTTTTTGTTTTGGCGTGACTGTTATGTGTTTCCTGTTTTACTTTGAAATTCTGTGTTATCTTAGTGTTCAGTTTACGTTTCCTTGTCTCGTCAGGTCTTATTTGCCCCAGCCGTGTATCCCTCCTGTGGTCCATTCCCTAATTGCTCCTTCTATGTATTTAAGCCCTGTGTTTCTGTATGTCATGGTCGCGATCCCCCCCCCCCCCCGTTGTAAATAGTTTGGCGCCTTGTGTTTGGTGATGTAAATAAATGTCGTATCTTGCTTTAAATCTCGTCTTGGGATTATTTTTGTGGAAGTTGCACGCCGGTTGCCTAGGCCGGGGTGTAACACTGAAATATAAAGTTTATCTCAAATCTGAAATAGAGCTGATCCTTCTCTGTCCTCACACACTCGGGATCTGAAGTTGTTCAGTCCTACAGTTCTGCCGACAGCTGTTTATTTTTTATTTGTTTTAAAGGCCTTATATACTAACACATTTTCTAATATCATGTTTACCTTTGAGTTGTTGATGCTTTATAAATGGACATCTGCAAAGATGAGATGATGGAGCAGGTTTCAGTCGAGGTTCAGTCTGCTGCTGCATCCTGGTCACAACATACGGAGGTGTTATCAGCTCAGTATTGAACAAGAAATATTAATGTTTCAAGTTATTTGTCCTAAAGCAGCGGTCTCCAACCTTTTTTGCGCCACGGACCAGTTTATGCCCGACAATATTTTCACGGACCGACCTTTTAAGGTGTCGCAGATAAATACAACAAAATAAAACCAGTACCGGTACCGAAAAAAAGAAGATTTATTCATAACACACAAAAGACCCAGGAAAACCAAGTTAACGATAAAAACGATAACAAAATAACGCTGAAAACCCATAAAAAACCCTGAAAACCATACATTTCACACCTGAGCCTCAACTCTCGCGGCCCGGTACCAAACGGCTCACGGACCGGTACTGGTCCGAGGCCCGGGGGTTGGGGACCGCTGTCCTAAAGGATGCAAGCTGTACAGAGTACTGCACATGTGACTTTGTGAACATAACTCATTAAAAATAATTCGGACAGTTTTTTAACCTGAATATTTGTATCAAACTCAGTAAAAAAAATGCTATAAAAAAAATCAGTGTGTGATTCTTACTCTGAATCTGAATAAGTACGCGGGACCACTGCGTGCAGTAAGACCATCTCTTTTACTTCCTGTATTACCATTCCCCCGGCATGCATTGCCAGTGCGTAACATGTAATTACACAATCAAACAATGAACACATACTGCCCATACAACAAATGTACCAGAGACAATTATGAATACACCACAATCAGATGAAAAATGTAACATTTTAACTTAAGCTGACAAGCAGAAGTAGTTGGTTTCAGTACATAAGTATCGGGCTTTGCTATTTAATCCATAGCTATTGACTAATGAGGGGTTACTGAAGGTTTTTAAAAGTTGGCGTTAATGTCCTTCCACATGTGGAAAGCGACAGAAAACATGCTGCTGTTTGCACATATTTAATAATCAGCTCTGCACAGGAGCAGAAGCAGAGTCCAGCCTGTTGCTCTTACAGTATAATACTCATAATAAAAGTACAGTAACTGTGGTTAGTCACTAAGCAGCCCGGTGCGTTTCTCTTGATTTCTTTAGTCATGGTAAATTCATTCACCTGCAGGGGTTAGCTAAACAAACTTTACAAAACAAGTTTCTCCGAAAGCCGAGTGCTCATTTTAGCTAGCTAAGGACCTAAATTATGGATTATCTTAAAAAACACATTTAATTTACCAAAAATATTGCGGTGGGGCCTCAGGTCCTCCTGTCCGGTAGTCCAATTTACTGAAGAACACCTCAGGCTGTCACTTTGAAATAGTCGGTAATGTAAACGCTGGACCTCTCAGCATCTGCCATTCCCGAACAGACACGTGCAAGTTTGTCCGTGACTGCAGCCGCGTCGTCAGTGTTTTCTCCAGTCATTGGTCAGCATTATAATATATGCAAATACATGCGGGTCGGAATCCCCGCCCTCCCAGCGCGCCCCCGGACGCCAAAACAGTGCCAGCAGAGTGAAACTGAAAAATGGTTTGAAACCGAAAAATGGATTGAAACTGAAAAAAAAAATTGTAAGCGAAAACAAAAAAAATTACAGTTTCAATTAATTGTTTTTCACTATCAATTTTTTTTTCCGGTTTCAATACAACATTTTTCAGTACATTTATTTCAGTTACAATATTTTTTTTCAGTTTCAATATTTTTTTCGGTTTCGTTTCAAGTTGGCATCGTTCTGATTCCATAGAAGAGCAAAGACGTGGAGCCGTTACCGACATGGTGAGCTGAGCTCAGAGTGAATGAAAACATGATCCATAACAGCTGCGCTGTTCCTGTAATCACCACTAAAACCTTTACTGGGAAAATGTTAGCGGGAGTTATTCATCAAAGCACCTCATCAAGAAACGCTGAGACGAAGAAAAGCAAATTTTGTTGATGCTCCATCCACTGCCCTTTTGTTTTTTACACAGCGAAAAATCTGCAGTAAGCCTCAAGATGTCGTATTAAAATATGCAGATGAACAAACAGGGGGGAGTCTAAAGGCATATTAATTTCAAAGCTTTCTTAACATTTTTCAGATTGAAAGTGAAATATATAATATATTTTTTAATGTATGAAATTTTATTAAATGGCATTAATATTTTAAAATATAAAAAAGAGGTTTATTAGGCTGGACACTGAATTATCATTAATATTAATTAATGTGTAAAACATCATAATGTCTGTTTTCAGCAACACAAAAAAAATTGCCTCCTATTAAGAGACAACAGAGAAAAGGTCAATTGTTTATGCCTTAGTTTAGATTATTTTATTTGACTTTGACCTTTGACTGTACTTGATATTATTTATAGATTTTTGCCTTTTCTGTTTTCTTTAAAAAATGTGATATGGGATGGGATGTACATTCAATCAAAGGGTTTAGTTTTTGCTTTTATTGTTGTTTTTTGACATATGTTGCATGCAGTTGAAATCTATCACAAACCACCTCTTATCTCATCTAAGTACAAAAACACACTTTGAGGTCATACAAAATTAAATATTAAAGATTGGTTACTGATAAACTAAAGAAGTGATACTGAAGCTTTGAAGTGGCTCATATCTTAAGCTGTGCATAATGAGCTGTACGCTGACAGAATGATGCATTCCTGTTTAGAGGTTACTCACTGCAGGCTGAGCTACAGGAAATCAAAGTTTATTTTATGTTTGCAGAAAATCATGTTTCTGCTTTTTAATTCCCTTTATACAGTATTGGTTTATTTATATAATACAGCAGCTGGATCTTTAGCTAGCAACTCACCATGCGACAAAATGCAACCAAACAGTTTGTCTACTTACTGATGTTTGTTAAGCTGATAGAAATGCTGAATTACCTGCCAGTTAAAAAGAAACATCACTCACTTCATGCTTCCACCTCTTCTGTAGAGTTAGCTAGATGCTGAAGTAGTGTAAACACAACTTACAGTCACCTGCACTTTCTTAAACGCTATAAATGATGCTCTTGAACCTAAAGTAACAAGTCCATTTTGAAAATGTAGTAGAAAGTACAGATATTTGTTTATAAAGGTAGGGAGTAAAATTAAAGAGTTATCAGAAAAATAAATACTCCAGTAATGTACAGATAAAAAAAAGTGTTTCTACTTCGTTATTTCTGCCCTCTGACAACAAAACACCACTTTCTACAGTACGATATTATTTATTCAAATACTGTTCGTGAGCGTATTGGATTACGGTGTGGTCAAACACTACCTGTTTATGCCCTGTCCTTATCTTCAACATCATGCTGCTCTGTTGTATCGTAATTGCTCCTTGGGGATAAATAAAGTCTTTCTGATTCTGACTACTTTTACAACATCAACAACAACAACAAAAAAAACCCCCTGTAGAATGAAGGAGGGCATCACATAAAAGCTTCCAGTTCATCAAATCTGACTGAGCAGTCCTTACCTTTAAAAACAATCACTTTTCTTCCTTGGTAAATGGTAAATGGCCTGCATTTGGATAGCGCTTTTCTAGTCCCTAAGGACCCCAAAGCGCTTCACACTACATTCAGTCATTCACCCATTCACATACACATTCACACACTGGCGATGGCAAGCTACATTGTAGCCACAGCTGCCCTGGGGCACACTGACAGAGGGGAGGCTGCCGGACACTGGCGCCACCGGGCCCTCTGACCACCACCAGTAGGCAAACATGGGGTTAGTATCTTGCCCAAGGATATTTGGCATGCAGCCAGGAGGCAGCCTGGGATCGAACCACTGACCTTCTGATTAGTGGCTGACCTGCTCTGCCACCTGAGCTACAGCCACCCATCCTTGCCTGTTCTGTATTATATGTTTCTTAATCTCTGGTGAAGTTATAGCACATTTTCTAAAAAAGTAACTTTTAGCTGCCCCCTTATTAATAGGGGGTCATCCCCTATATATGATGTGTTAGATTTTTACACCAGATGTAAACTGCTACACAATAGAGCTACTATCTGACTTTCTCCCAAGGAAATAAAGCAGCTGTACCTTTAGCTTACAGACAGATTGTGCAACACACTGAACAGAAACAGTGTGTGCGTTTTTTGATATTTGTTGAGCTGTTTGAAATTTGCTTCCGTGTTTAATTGCCACTTAAAAAAACATTACTCCCTTTTATCCTCTTGTGTGACCCTAGAGAGATGCGTAAGTGCCATGACCACAAGCTACTCAGATCAGTACCAAAACGCTGTTCTGGATCATTCCAGCCCACTTTAACCCCTGAATGTACTTCTATAAATGATGCATAAATTATGTGTGTGTGTGTGTGGGGGGGGGGTTGTTTGTTGGTTTTTTTCCCTTTTTCTTTTCTTCATTGAGATAACAACTGGTGATGGATACACTAGAGGCTGTCTTTTATACGTTGTGGCTTCCTCCATTTAGGTTCAAATTAGTGTGATGCTTGAAAGTGTCCAGTGAAGCGCAATTACTCCCAGCAAATGTCTTAAACCTAAAGTACAAAGTAACAAAGTATTTGTATTTCATTATTACCCATTTCTGCTCTTGGAGAAAGAGAGTACATTCAAACTCGAAGCTTTTTTTTTGTTGCCTTTCGTTTCACACACACATTAAACCACAAAGGTAAAACTGAGTAACGAGGACAATTGATAGACCATTGAGTTTGTGACAATTGCGATTGCATTTGTATCATGCTAAAGCCAGAGAGAGGAACCCAGACAGATAGTAAGCAATCTGTGGGGCTTTTTAGTTCAGCTCAATTGAACTCAACTTCAGTTCAATTACATTTTATTTATATAGCACCAAATCACAACCCCAGCATTCATATTTAATAGTGCATAGGTATTTCTAACACATCGTACCAGTCAGACCTATTAGTAGATCTAATTTTACCACAGCTGAAAGGAACTTGACAGGTGCATGACAGCTCATAATACCCCCAGTTTTCCTCCAATCAAAGAAGAGAAACAAACCTACCTTCCTCTATTCTACATTAAAACAATTGGTCAGTAAAAATCTGTTGAATTGCAAGTGATTAGTGAGAGGCAAGCCATAACATAACAAGTTTTCATTTGCATCTTTTAGCCAAATAATGGATGTAAAGACAATATAACTCTGCTGTTTATGCTGTTCTGTTTATCATATATTTTCTAACCCTACAGACTTTTTTCTTGTTGGAAGCTAGCTGTTCATTCTGAAGGTGTAGCAAGATGCAAAATGTGGCACAGTTGTTTATGCCACCAAGTCCAGACAGCTTCCGTCCCTTTAGTCGCGAGTCCCTTAAAGCCATCGAAAAACGGATTGCTGAAGAGAATGCCAAGAAACCCAAACAAAAGAAGGAAGAATGCAAAAATAAAATTAAGCTTACACCCAGCCGTGACCTAAAGGAAGGCAAATCACTCCCCCTTGTATATGGGGACATTCCAGATGGCCTGGTGTCGATACCACTGGAGGACCTGGATCCCTACTACAATAATCAGAAGGTAGGTTTGTTTGAATTTAACCTTGAGCACTAAGCTCAAAGTTTAGATCACTGCTCTGAACACAAGAGAATCAGGATTGGATTGTGCCTCATAAGGAAGAAGGCTATTGTGACAAAGAAAACATTTTTCCATTTAGATTAAGTCATCATTTGTGACACTGCATGCAGGTATTATTATGGTACTTTTGGCTTTAAAATGTAAAAATGATTTTAATGACATTTGTCATCAATATATAAAGGTGCTTATTAATTATTGCTGACATTTAGTAAGCAAGATATAACTACTCTTATATCTTAGTCAGCTGGCAGTAGTGTGCAAAAGTCTTGAACCACACTTGATTACCACTGCAAAGGAGGTAATGTTTTTGATATGTGCATGTGTCATTCTGTCTGTAAACACTTTTGATCTGACTCTGTTTTAATATTGATCTGAAGGTTAAAATAAAAATACTGCTTTAAAGAGCTATTTAAAATTCAAAACTACATTTCTTGCTGGCACTGATTGTATTGACAAAATATAGGTATACAGGGAATGATACTGTCATGGTCCTGGGTCATTTTGACCCAGTGTTCTTAGTTTTCCTGTGGTATTGTATTTTGTTCCTTATGTTCATTGGATTGTTTGGTTTGGTATTTGGATTCCCCCTGTGTCCATGCTTTTATTGTGGTGTTTGTTATGGTACCGTGTTCCTGTCCTTTGTGTTCTGTGTTCTCCTCATCCCCTTGTGTATTCATCCTTGTTCTCTGCCTCTCTCTCTCTCTGCCTCTTTCTCTGTGTACTGTGTTGTGTTTAAGGTCCACATCTTGGTGTCAGTATTTTCAGTTTCGTGTCCTCCCCGCTCGGTCATGAGTAATTGTCCTCAGCTGTGTTCCCCGTGTGTTCCCACTTCCCTCATTACCTTCTGTGTATTTATGTCAGAGTATCCCTTTGTTCCGTGTTGCGTTGTCCCTCTAGGTCAGGGGTGTCAAACTCAAATACACAGTGGGCCAAAATTCAAAACTGGAACAAAGTCGCGGGCTAACATTAATATTTATTGGAAAAAAAAAAAAATCTTCCTCTAGATATAAGAATGAATCTTTTCTTATGGACTCAAACACGTTTTGCTGAAAAACTGAATATGGAACAAGCAAAGCTTAATACTAAACAATATATATATTAACTGTATAATACCAGTAGGCCAGCTCTAATAGTAATTTGGTATGGCTTCGCGGGCCAAATGTAATTAGGGACAGAGTTTGACACCTGCTCTAGGTTGTGTGCGTTCCCCTGTGACTTCCCAGCGCCTCAGCTTTAGTTTCTCCCAGTATAGTTTTGTATCACTTCTTATGTTCCTATTAATAAAGACCTGCCTTTTGAGTTTATCCCGCGTGTCTTGAGCCGTGCATTTGGGTCCTCTCTTGCCTTCACATAGCCGCCGCATGACAGATACATGGTAATATCACATTACTTTGACCTTATTTGACCTCTAATTAGAGGTCAGATGTTTGAACTTTCATAAAATGTTTGTATTAGCAAAATTTAGGAAAGGACACTAGTATATGGGGATTCTAAATTTCACATTACTCCATACTTTATGTGACCTCTGATCTCACTTTTATGTTTTCATCATTTTACATCATGTGATATAGAATGTATTATATTTATAAAGAAAGTATTGTCAGCGAAAGAAAATTAGTCTACATAGATTAAAAAAGAATAGAAAATAAGTATGCTTTACATTATGCCAAGTATATTAAAATGTGTTTCAACAGGGCAAATAACAAATGGCTGCACTATGTACTTGCTTTTACCACACTAAAAACATCTTAAAATACATTTAAAAAGAAGAAAGAAAATAAAATGAAGATGTACAAACATAA
This sequence comes from Maylandia zebra, assembly GCF_041146795.1. NCBI lineage: Eukaryota > Metazoa > Chordata > Actinopteri > Cichliformes > Cichlidae > Maylandia > Maylandia zebra. The sequence goes on along the minus strand of NC_135182.1, from coordinate 21,538,582 downwards.
TGCGGTTTCCTTAATAGTAAATAACTGCACAGAGCTGCCTTAGTGGAGGTTTGGACTTTTTGCTTTCAAGGAATCAGACTTTCTTGTCACTTGTAATTCTTGCAAGTGGTGTTGAGCAATAGTTCTCAAGGCTTCCTGAAAAATTTTCTTTGGTCATTGGCTGGTTTTACACTCATTTTCAAAAAAATCCAAACCTATATGGACATGTATGAAAAACAGATTGCCCCCTAAACTTAATAACTGATGACAAAATTACCCCAAGAGCGCATCGATCATTCATGAAAGAGGTCACAAAAGACCCCAGAATACATCCAAAGAACCGCAAGTCTTATTTTCCCCACTTAAGGTCAGTGTTTATGACTCCACCATAAGAATAGAAAAAGAATAAAACAGAATAGCTCTTTATTGTCATTGTACATGTACAATGAATTTATGGGTGTTCCAAGCAAACTGTGCAAAAATTCAATATAAATAGTAAGGTGAGGAATAAATAACAAACAGGAGAGATACACACAATCAAGAGGAAAATATACAAACTAGAGGAATATATGCAGGGGTGTCTTCAAAATGCCTTGGAAATAGTGACAAGGTTTGAGTATAAAGTCCATGTGTAGGTGCCTTGAGTGATGGAGAGTTACTCAGACCGTGGCTCAGATTGCTTTCTTTTCATCATCACCCTTCATCTCCGTTTGTCACGTCACATCTGCCCTTAACAAATAGGAAAAAATCCAGCCAGAATAAATCCTGACACAGGACCTGAGCAAAGCATCTGGTTGTTGACTTCATAAACAGCCATCTGTAAAACATGGTGAAGTCTCTGTCAGAGCTACATTTCAGCCAGTGGTGGTGGAGATCTTGTCAAATTTAATGTAATTATGAACACAGAAATGTGCTGACAGATTTTCTTATACCTTCCTATACCATCTGGAAAGCGCATGACTAGTAATCATTCACATTTTTCTGCATGACAATGATCCCAAACACACTAACAATGAAGTAAAAGCATACCCAGATTGGAAAACACACAGTGAAATACTATCAGGTCTCCTAGGAGCCCAAAGCTTAAGATTACTGAAGCAGTTTGGGATCATCTTGACAGAACAGAAGAAAAAGCAGCCAACATCCAAAGAAGAGCATTGGAAGCTCCCTCAAGAACTATGTCTGAAGACTACTTAAAGCAATTCCAATGAAAGCTTGCCTAAGACATTTCAAGCTGTAAAATAAAGGTGGTCATACCAAATATTGACAAACTTGCCTTATATATTGTATTTCTATATATGTTTGCAGATGTCTCAATAAATCTCTCAATATTTAAAAATTTTAAATATAAAAAGTGGCTCAACACTTTTGCAAGTATTATATGTTATATAGATGTAAATTATAATGATACAATGCAAGACAGCGAAAGAGTATCCATATGTATAAGAGTATAAAGATGTATAAATTTCTGTCTTTTCTCTCCCAGACTTTCATTGTATTAAACAAAGGAAAGGTCATTTTTCGCTTCAATGCCAGTGCAGCCTTGTACCTCCTGAGTGCCTTCAACCCTCTACGAAGGCTATCAATTCAGATTCTAGTACACTCATATCCTTTTATTGGGATATGAATCTGATACGCATGAATAATGTTGATGCTGAGCTGTCTGCTGATGTAAGCCCAGGGTTTTGATGCATTCTCAATCATCCAGGAAAGTAAATCTCCAAAAGTTGATTCATGGCCATTGATCAGTGGTCTTTGATCAGTGGGTTTTGGTCAGCGGTTGATGATCAATGGTCATGAGAATTTGCATAATTAAGATTACTGACCTCCAAGCCCATTGTTCCTTCAGTCATTATGCAAATGTGCTGTTTATAAGATTGGGGAAAACTGTAGTCAGCTTGGATGAGTGACGAAATGTTTCTCCCACAAAACGCTACGTCCAGATGAACAGAATCAACTTTTGGAGATAAGCCCAGGGTTACATGTTCACGTTGTTACTTTATTTATACGGGAAAAAAAATACTTTCACAACAAAATCTGTTACTTCCTTGACAACAGCCTGTAAATTGTTCAGCGTGGTGATCATGTGCACTATTCTCACTAACTGTGCATTTATGACACTGAGCGATCCCCCTGAGTGGGCAAAGAACGTGGAGTAAGTGTTCTACAAACATACATAACATACACACAGTGTAGATACTGTGAAGAGTAACTGGTGTTCCTTTTTCTAACAGGTACACATTTACAGCGATTTACACCTTTGAATCCCTCGTTAAAATTTTAGCTCGGGGGTTCTGTATAGGAAAGTTCACATTTCTAAGAGATCCCTGGAATTGGCTGGATTTCTCTGTCGTTGTCATGGCGTAAGTACAGGGCTTTTTCATTATTTTTGTAGTTTTTGTCACACATCTGGAATTGACTCGCCAAAGAAAAAAAAAATCAGGCTTTTATAAACAGAGACATTGCTTGTTGGTGTTATTTTTTGGTACTGACTGTAGCTTCATTATTACTGTTTTTGCATGGTTCTATGTTACACCTACTGTCATCTCTGTAAATTTTCTAAAATAATTATAATTGTTCTTGCAGGTATGTACCCCTGGGCAATGTTTCAGTCCTTCGGACATTCAGAGTACTAAGAGCTTTCAAAGCAGTTTCTGTCATTCCAGGTAAGCAGTTACCATTTTTGTTTTGTTCTTTTATGTTTTAATAATTATATATAATAATTAATTGGATCCCTTTTGGTGCGTGGATATTTTCCTCTCGCTTAACTGTGGACCTTTCTGTGAGCTACACAAGAAGAGCTAATTTTGTTTGCACAGTTATTCTGTGAACTGTGCAATTTTGTTTGTCCATGGAGCAAAATGCAAAACCATGTACTGCTCTACCACTTGGATCTCTAACTAGTTTATAGTATAATTTAGCCTCCACCCACTTTTCATATGGTTAAAGAAGCCATACTATTCCATAAAGGGTGGTCTTATTAGTGTCTTATTGGTGAAGGCATGTCTTCCATTTTACTGTTTTCTGGCTTATAGACACATTCAGATTTCTTAGATAAATCAATCTCGAGTTAGAAAATACATGTTAATAAATGATAAGTTGGCTTACATGACTTAGGATGCATGTCATCTTATGACTGGTTCTATAGATGGCAATAAAAAAGACAAAGAGTGCTCTCATTCTAAGTCCATGAATGCTCAAATGAAATCAAAGGAGCTTGCAAAGAAAAGCGTCTGTACTTCTTTAAGTTGCTTGAAGACGTTTCACCTCTCATCCGAGAAGCTTCTTCAGTTCTAAGGTCAAATGGTGGAGAGTCCCAGATATAAACCTAGTGGGAGTTTCCCCCCACAGAGGGACAAAAGGACCCCCTGATGATCCTCTAATAGCCTGAGCCAAGGTGTGAAACTGGGTGTGGGTCCCAATCAGCCAGAGTTTCGGGTGAGCTCATCGTGAAACCTGGCCCCACCTTATCATGCGAATTCCTGAGGTCAGATGTCCCAGTGGGCATTAAGGCATCTGGGAAGGGATCTCAAAACTGGATTATAGATGGCAGAGAGTTGGTGTCTTAACAATGTGGTGTATGCTGTACAGTGCAGCGAGGAATGCCCAGACCTCTACATTGGAGAGACCAAACAGCCACTTCACAAGCGCATGGGACAACACAGAAGAGCCACCTCCACAGGACAAGACTCAGCAGTCCATCTGCATCTTAAGGATAAAGGACACTCTTTCGAGGATGCCAATGTTCACATTTTGGACAGAGAGGACAGATGGTTTGAAAGAGGAGTGAAAGAAGCCATCTATGTCCACTGTGAGCGACCATCTTTGAATAGAGGCGGGGGTTTACGACACCAACTCTCTGCCATCTATAATCCAGTTTTGAGATCCCTTCCCAGACGCCTTAACGCCCACTCACATCCTGGGCCATCTGACCTCAGGAATTCGCATGATAAGTTGGGGCCAGGTTTCACAATGAGCTCACCCGAAACTCTGGCTTATTGGGACCCACGCCCAGTTTCACACCTTGGCTCAGGCGATTAGAGGATCATCAGGGGGTCCTTTTGTCCCTCTGTGGGGGGTTACTCCCACTAGGTTTATATCTGGGACTCTCCACCATTTGACCTTAGAACTGAAGAAGCTTCTCGGATGAGAGGTGAAACGTCTTCAAGCAACTTAAAGAAGTCCAGACGCTTTTCTTTGCAAGCTCCTTTGACTACGATGACCTGGATGACTGAGAACCTTCACAGACCTATAGCTCAAATGAAATATGCTATAAATACAGCTACAAAGCCTTCTAAAATTTCCAAAAATGGATTGAATAATGGCGGCACCATTGAACAAGGAAAAAGAATATATTGAATAAAGACGCCATTGTTGACAGTAAGTGTTTCTAAAGATAAAATCCACTGGCATCACTTTGTATTGTTTGCTTATACATGCTAATAATATTTACTGTTTCTTAACTGACTGTAATCAATTTTGTGTTTGACAGGCATAAAAGCCATCATTAGTGCATTGTTCCAGTCTGTGAAGAAACTCACTGATGTGATGAGTCTCACCGTTTTCTGCTTGAGCGTCTTTGCCCTAATAGGGTTACAACTGTTTATGGGCAATCTGAAAAATAAGTGCATACGAGAAGATTTTTCAAAAGGTTATTGGAATAACACAAATGCGACTGTGGACTTTGAAAACATGAGTGAGTATTTGATTTTCCTCTTTAATGCTTTTTTAACACTGTCACAGTACACACACACAAATATATATATATATATATATATATATATATATATATATATATATATATATATATACACATACATATTAGGGGTGCAACGATACACAAAATTCACGGTTCGGTTCGGTTCGATACTTTGGTGTCACGGTTCGATATTTTTTCGATACAAAAAAATGTTCATGCCTCTTTAATTTGTCATTTATTAAAATTATAAATATATATTTTAACTCAAAAGTACAGTTTTTAAATTTAACCCTAACCCTTGTGCGCGTTTTTTATTTTGACAGCGAATGCGCACCTGCGGACCACTTATGTGCAGCCCTGGTTATTTAGCTCGTCATATTGCAGCCACAGAAATTCTTTTGTCTATGAAACCATAAAGCTGCACTTTCTTTTTGCCTTATAGTCTCATTTGTCATAACTTCTCCGTTTTGTGGTAAGCTTTTCTTTGGCTGTCACTTCTTCACCCCGACCTGTCTTATTTGGCTCAGCAGAACTAAAATATATATACTGCTACTTTTACACACGGACTCACATAAGCTCAGCGATTCTCTGCGCGATCAACCTCTCACATGTTTAAGCTTGCTGCGGGAGATTTCACTTGTCATGTTTGCATAGTAAGCTAACGATTAATAAGACGATGTCAGAGGAATTGGTGCACAAATTATCATCACTCACAGATCAGTGCTGTCATTGCAAAGTGAAAGCAAAAAAACGCGCAAATTCAAACGCGATTTCAATATGTCACATATTGACAGTGGCTCACCGATGCCAATGACATAATTACCCAGCTACATTTCTGAAAGAATGCAAAAGCATTGACATATATTTTTCCTACAATAGCCCGACGGGCAGGGAAGAGATAGATTTTTGTAGCCCGACTGGAAAGATCGCTAGCTCCAGGACGTCAGGCTAGCGATTTTGCAAGCCCTGTATCTGATTGAGGAATCACTCATCTTTGGAAAAGAGAGTTTATTACAGAGAAATGTCTCTTTCCAAAATAAAAGCTATACTATCCGCTTCTTCTGGGCTATATTCTCAGCAGCATAAGGAGAATCACGTGCTAACAGCTGTCTAAATGACTCGGCTAAAGTTAGTAGCATGCTTGTTGTTTTTGTCTTTGCACTAGGATGATGTCGGCGTAAATGTGCAGTCATATTCGTTGTGTTCCCACTAGTGCTTTCAGGTTAATCTCGTTGAAATGACCTTAACGCCACAACACGGCAAATCTCCGTTAACGAGCTACCGCCGATCACCCCGTGCATGGGGCTAGACGGCCAACACGTTAACGAGCTAACTGCGCTAACACACTAGTTCACACCAATGTAATTAAGCATTGCATGGCACATCCAACGTACTGTTTTACTTTAGTCCATGACTCGCTTACCTTCAGGGTCATACGTCACATGAAAACCAAAATAATTCCAAACGCCAGATCTGAATGAGAGTGGGGGAGGTCCATCTTGCAAGGAGAGCTTAACTTCTGTCTCGCTAGCTTGCCCTGCGCTCTTCCTCCTGACTATGCTGTCTGTGTTGAGCGCTCAGTGGATCTGCGCTCGACAGTGCAGCCTAGGCGGAGTAGTCGAACGCAGATTCACTGAGCGCTCAACACAGACAGCATCGTCAGAAGGAAAGTTGATAAAATAAATTACAAATGTTGTATTGTTCGATACATATGCGTACCGAACCGAAAGCACTGTATCGAACGGTTCAATATCGATACGAATATCGTTGCACCCCTAATATATATATATATATATATATATATATATATATATATATATATATATATATATAAAAACACCCAGCACGCCCCTGCGGGCGGTTCATCCTTCAAGCTTGGGTCCTCTACCAGAGGCCTGGGAGCTTGAGGGTCCTGCGCAGTATCTTAGCTGTTCCCAGGACTGCGCTCTTCTGGACAGAGATCTCCGATGTTGTTCCCGGGATCTGCTGGAGCCACTCGCCTAGCTTGGGAGTCACCGCACCTAGTGCTCCGATTACCACGGGGACCACCGTTACCTTCACCCTCCACATCCTCTCGAGCTCTTCTCTGAGCCCTTGGTATTTCTCCAGCTTCTCGTGTTCCTTCTTCCTGATATTGCTGTCATTCAGAACCGCTACATCAATCACTACGGCCGTCTTCTTCTGTTTGTCTACCACCACTATGTCCGGTTGGTTAGCCACCACCATTTTGTCTGTCTGTATCTGGAAGTCCCACAGGATCTTAGCTCGGTCATTCTCCACCACCCTTGGGGGCATCTCCCATTTTGACCTCGGGACTTCCAGGTTATACTCGGCACAGATGTTCCTGTGTATATATATATATATATATATATATATATATATATATATATATATATATATAAGAGAGAGAGAGAGTCAGTTTTAACAGGAGAAGGTGGCATGCTCCCCCCTGCCTGTTTATGTAAGAGACCATTCCACCATATGTGGGGGTATTTGTAGCTGATCAAGCGCTACGACAAAACTGGCTTACATAAGGACCGCTCCAGGAAAGAAAGACCAAGAGCTACCTCTGCTGCTGAGAGAAAATTCATCTGAGTCAAGCCTCAGAGTTGTGCTTATTTGTAGTATGCTTTCATTTCAGAGTGGAAAGAAACAATAATCTGCATATTTTTCAATAAAAAAATTGGGGTGTTCTAAAACTTTTGAGTGGTAGTGTAGTAGTGGTGGGCAAGCAGAGGAAGATAGCTGTAGTGATAAATGTAGCTATACCGAGTGAGAGCAAAATCAGGAAGAAGAAAGCTTGAGGGTCCTGATCAGTATCTTTGCTGCTTCTAGGACTGCACTCTTCCCAGCAGAGACCTTGGATGTTGTTCCTGGGATCTGCTGGAGCCACTCACCTAGCTTGGTGGTCACTGTACCAAAATAGTTTGATAGTAATAGTGATAGATGTCTTCTTAATTCAAATAAATCGTGGGCCATAGAGTAAGAATGTCAAGGTCCTGGGTCTGCAACCCGGTATTTGTGTTCAGGCTCTGAATGAATATTCTTTGATTTAGTGTTATTCATGTTTTCCTTATTTGTCTCCATGTGTTATATACTTTTCTGTAGCCTTTAGTTTCCCTTTGTGCCACATTTAGTTACTCTCATCTCTGTGTTTCATGTTCCCTCTGTTCCCCTCATCAGTCATGTCTCTATGTCCCAGTGTCAAGTCTGGGTCTTTATGAATGTCTCATGTTTCCTGTTTTATTTTGATAGTTCCTTGTCCTGTGTGCAGTGTGTTCAGTTTTGCTTCCTTCCTGTGTCTTTATGTGTGATTCCCAGCTGTGCTCTCCTCCTGTGTTAGATTCCCTTGTTACTCCCGTATGTATTTAAGCCCAGTGTTTTCCTCAGTCTGTTGTCGTGTCATACCCTCTTTGCTGTGTGTTTTCTTCGTGCTCCTGGTTTTTTCATCCTTCTTCTCCAGTTTCCAGCTTCCTAGTTTTATAGCCTCCCAGTGTTTAGTTCTTAGTTTCCGTGTTCAAGTATTGGTTTGTTTTTTGTGAGTTTATTTCATGGATTATTTTTCCCAGTAAATAAAGGTGCCATTTCGAGTTTACTTTTCCATGTACGAGTCCTGCATTTGGGACGTTCATCCTGCTTGCCACACAGCTTACCATGACAAAGAAGCCAAAACGTCCCAATAGCTTGTTGTTGGGCTGTGTATGTTAAGCTCTTAATATGTATTTCACTCTTCTCTGATTCAATAAAACATTTGCAATACAAGAATGATGCACTCTTGTTGTCTTCTACATTGCATAATTGTAACCTAATTCTACTTCTGCTGTTTTATGTATTGTTTTGGACTTCTAACAAACCATTCTTGTCATAGTCTCCCCATGAATTGCATACAATAATAAATAACTGCTATTTTCCTTCTTTCCCCATCAGGTCTTTACTATTACCTGCCTGACAACAAAAATCATCCATTACTTTGTGGCAGCAGCATTGGAGCTGGGTAAGCAAGTTGGCTCTCCAGTTATAAGAGAACTGAATAAAATACAAAATGAACACAATCCTGGTACAGCCCCAGTTTTACAAAAATGTCAGTATTGTGTATGTGTAAAAAACAGACTGCAGTAAATTTCTAATGTAATAAAAATATATTTTATCTACAACAGAAAATAGAAAAAGTATCACTGTGTAACATCCCCTCATCTCTAACAATAATCAATAAATGTCTGGAAACTGAGAAGGCCAGCTGCTGAAATTCTGGAGAGGAATATTGTTTATAGTCTTTTTTTTTGTTTTGTTTTGTTTGTTTGTTTTTTCATTTTAGGATGCACAGAATGTTTTCAATAGGTGAAAGGTCTAGACTGCAAGTAGGCTGTTTCAGCTGAAATATGCAAGGCCTTCCCTGAACATCATGCCATGTGGATGGGGGCATACACTGCTCATTTTCAAATCGTAAAACATTTTCTGGATCATGTTCACAGACAGCTTCTTCTTTTTTTTATTTGTGGATGACAATGATGTCTGGGAGTGTTTGCAGTGATTTCCATGGCAGAATCATGAATGCTTTTTTTTTTTTTTTTTTTTTGCAATGCCTGAAGATCATGAGTTCTAATTTACGTTGTTTTATACCTTAAACACTTTAGATTGTCTGAATCTTTTGAGGGTTACGTAATGTGGATGATAAGATATTCAAAGTCTTTCAAGTCAATTTTAAGTAGAGGAACATTTTTCTGGCCAGGCAATGAATGCAGTACAATGAATGTAATTAAATCATTGTGTTTTGTTTTTATTTACATTTTGCACATTTTTTAAAATTATTTATTTATTTTTATTTTATTATTGTCTATTTATTGTTATGTTTTGTATTTGTTGTAACTTCTGCTATCTACTAGGTAGCAGGAGGGAAATAAATCTCATTCGGGACATCACCAAATGAAAAATACAACAACAAAGATGTAGGATTGCTAGAATGCTAAATCAGCCAAAAATGGGACAACTTTCCTTTCCCAGAAATCCAGCAACTGGTCTGTTCAGCACCCAACTTTTATGGAATTAGTGTTGTTTCATGCATTCTTTCATAGTATTGCATTGACAATTCTTTCAGATCTTAACTGATCTTTTCTTGCAGGAAGTGTCCAGAGGGGTATATGTGCAAAAATGAGGGAAATAACCCAGACAATGGTTATACCAGCTTTGACACATTTGGCTGGGCCTTCCTTTCTCTTTTCAGACTGATGACACAGGATTGTTGGGAAAAGCTGTATCAGCAGGTAGGCTAAAAAGGGAAACTAAAAGACAATAAAAATGTAAAATGATTGATAAGACATTTAACCTGTAGGTTCAGATTACTCCTTCTCTCGCCATATAAAGAGGCGGGGCTTGCTGTGTTTGCAGGAAAAGCATTCATCCACCACCATATTTTCTTTAAAGATAATATTTAGAGGTTTCTGTATGACACTCTCACTTTTAGCACTTCTTACAATTAAGTAGCAAAATTGAGACTATTAACAAGCTCTCTAATGACAGTATTTCTCAGTCATGATATGAAACATAGGTTGACACAAAAGCTTTATACTAGCATGGTGGATGGATTTTATGAGAATGGCCTAGTGTGTCACTGTAAATAATTGTAATTGTCACTATAACTAACTGTATTTATTTAATAAGTTTTATATTTTGCTAAATTTCTTGTAGGTTTGTTACTCTTGAATATACTTCAGGTTAATATGGTTAATATAATTTTGGTAAATCGCAGCAAAAATTTCTGGCACAACTTCACCTACTTCCAAGGTGCATGGAGAGGATGAAAGAATTCACAATGCAGGAACTCCAGCAACACTTGAGGGAAGATGAACAACTTTAATAATTGACCAACGCGTTTCAGCTTGTGGCCTTCATCAGGGTCATAGTAAAACAAAAACAGAAAAAATTTCAAATTAACCAGTCAAAACTTCATAGATAGATCAGCTGACGTATTGGTTATTTGGTTAATTCGCTGAGATTTGAAGAATCAGAGTAACTTTTTTGGGAGCTCAAAAATTTGTGTCATCTTCTTTTGTATAATTAGATTTTTGGCCTTTTCGGGCTTTATTGACAGATACAGTGAAGAAATGACAGGAGAGCAGAGGGAGAGAGATGAAGACATGTGGCAAAGACCTGCGGGTCAGATTCGAACCCAAGCTGGCCCAAGCCGCTCTCAGCCATATGGTCACCTGCTGAAAGCACTGAGCTAGCTAGCTAGCTTTTTCTGGTCTTGCCTCTGTCTTGTCATCAGCGTCTCCTTTTGTAGTCTGTCTAGTCTCCATGTTTTTGTTATCCTTTGCTATGTTCCTGTGTCTGTCTGGTCTCTCTGTGTTCTATTTGGTCTCATTCTATTTGCATTCATTCATTCATTTCCTGATTTATTTAGTGTCCTTCTTCAAGTATATTATGTTCAATTTCGCTTCCCCTCTGTCTCGTCAGTTAGATTCTGTTCAGCCTAGTTCCTTGTTATTTCCCATCTCTCTGATTACCTGCTGTGTGCAGACTCCCCTTTGAGGGACAGTGTAACAATAACCAAACTGTGTGCATCCCTCTTCCATTTCAGTTTCTGCTGGTCAGATTATGTGCTCTGAATTTAAGTTCTTATTGTAATAAGACTTTGGCAACGAAGCTGTTCGAGGTTTACACATTGTTTTCAGAGTCTTGCATTTTGGGTCTAATTCCTGCCTGCCACACATCTGAGACTTGATGATTACTTTATAAAAAATGAAAGTGACAAATTTACAGGCACCTCAAATTTGAGAGCTTCTAAAATAGAAAGTATTCACTGTGAAAGGGTAGAATTTTATAGCCACATATGCCAAGTATCAAAACTGTATTTTAAGTAACTGTAAAAACACCAAATTCTTGTTTGTTTTTCCAGACTTTGCGGACATCTGGGAAGCCATATATGATCTTTTTTATGCTTGTAATATTCCTTGGTTCCTTCTACTTGATCAACCTGATCCTGGGTGTTGTAGCTATGGCCTATGACGAGGAGAACCAGATTGTCAAAAAGGAAGCTCAGGAGAAGGAGGAGGAGTTTCAGGCCATGCTTGAACAGCTGAGAGAGCAATATAAGGAAGCTCAGGTACACTGACTAACTCCTTTATTTTTCCCAAGATATAATTTGGCAAGTAGCCTTCAGTAATAGTAATAAATCATACAGCAATAGTACATTCATGTAGTTGTAGAAAGCATGAAAGTATATTAAGTAATCGAAAGTATTCAGAATATGCTACTCTCATTTAGAAACATAACGGAATACGTTACAAAATTCGTTTTGGGGCATGTATTCTGTAATCTGTAGTGGAATAAAAGTAACCTTCCCAACACCGTTTAACACAAAGCCCGGGCTGACCCAGGACCATTGCTCACGCTGCACAGCATAAAGGCCCTTTCGTTTGGATGCAACATGCGCTGCACTCACCGCTAACTAAGAGCAAAGGATCCAAATTTGTTGCGCTGGCTGCTACGCTCTGCTTGCATGTCGTTTTCTTACAGCCACTCCACATGTACTAGCCTGGTCCTGGTCGTTTCAAAAAATGTATCTCTCTGACTTTATATCCTCTACGAGAGTTTGTGTTGTATTATGTTCAAATGTTTAATAAAAGCATAGATCGCTCGGAGGTAAACAATCCCGTTACGAGAGAGACAGAGAGGGAGAGAGGGGGAGGGAGCAATACACACACGCACACACAATAACACACATGGAGGCAGCCTGGCGAGGGCTGTTGGATCATGACAGTACCCCTCCTTTAACGGGAGCCTCCCGGCGACTGACCAAACTTGTCCGGGTGCTGCCTGCGGAATTCATATCGTCATCGAGAATAGCGGATTGCGGCACCCAGCAACGCTGTTCCAGACCATACCCCTCCCAGTCCATCAAATATTGGAAGCCCCTACCGCGCCGCCTAGCGTCCATAATCCGGGCAGGTGGTGGGGAACCAGCAGGTGGGCACAACGGGCTGGTCTGGACTGGTTTCACCTGAGAAACATGAAACGCATTATGAATCCGCATATTGTGGGGCAGAGACAACTTCAACGTCACAAGATTGAGGACCGAATGAACGGGGAAAGGCCCAATGAAGCGGGGACCCAGCTTTTTGGACTCAGTCCGAAGGGGAATGTACCTGGTTGAGAGCCATACCTTCTGGCCAACCTGGTAAGCGGGTGCCGGGGTGCGGCGACGGTCTGCCAAGCTCTTGTTCCGTTCCGCCATCCTCCAAGGGTGGAGAGCTAGGAACTTTGTTCTGAGCACAGATGGTACATGCAGCGACATACTCCTGGACGTCTTTCGCCAGAGCAGACCACCAGAACAAGAGTCTTAAGAACTTGATGGTACGTTTCTTACCCGGGTGGCAGGAGAACTTAGCTGTGTGTGCCCAATGAATGACCTTGCCACGGACAGCCGTGGGAACATACTGTCAGCCCACTGGGGTGAACCGGGATCAGGTTCCAGTTGCAGAGCCTCCCTGATCAACTTCTCAATCTCCCACGTCACCGCACCCACCACACAGCTGGCCGGGATGATAGTCCTCTCCTCCTCCTCCCCACTGGGAGCAAACTGGCGCGAGAGGGCATCTGGCTTTGTGTTACGTGACCCTGGCTTGTAAGTGATGACAAGATCAAAGTGAGAAAAAACAAGGCCCACCTGGCTTGCCGGGCATTGAGGCGTTTGGCTGTCTGCAGGTACGACAGATTCTTGTCGTCCATCCAGACCAGCACCAGATGCACACTCCCCTCCAGCCAGTGGTGCCATTCTTCCAAGGCCAACTTGATCGCCAGCAGCTCCCTATCCCCGACATCATAATTACGCTCTGCCTGGGAAAGACGACGGGAGAAGAAGGCACAGGGATGAAGTTTACCTTCTGCTCGTTGGGAAAGGACTGCTCCCACAACAGAATCCGACGCGTCCACTTCCACAGTGAAGGGTCAAGATAAATCTGCTTGAATGAGAATGGGGGTTAACGAGAATAACAGTTTCAGTTGCACAAAAGTCTGTTGGGCCTGGGGTGACCACACAAACTGCTGTTTAGGAGACGTGAGAGTAGTCAACGGCAACACCACAGTACTCAAGTTACAAATGAACTTACGGTAGAAGTTAGCAAAGCCCAAGAATTTCTGGAGTGCCTTCCGGGTCTTAGGCTCCAGCCACTCCACCACTGCCTTGACCTTAGCAGGATCTGCTCTCAACTGTCCCCGGTCAATCACAAACCCCAGAAAAGACACTGTTGGGACTTGAAATTCACATTTCTCACCTTTGACGAACAGGTGATTCTCCAAAAGCCGTTGAAGAAGCAGTCGGACGTGTTCAACATGCTCCTTACAAGTCTTGGAAAAAATGAGAATATAATCCAAGTACACAAAAGCAAAGTGGTTAATGAAATCCCAAAGCACGTCATTCACCATAGCCTGAAACACTGCTGGAGCATTGATTAGACCAAAAAGCATGACCAAATATTCGAAATGGCCCAAGTGCGTGTTGAATGCGGTCTTCCACTCGTCCCCTTCTCGAATACGAACCAAATAATAGGCATTGCGAAGGTCCAGCTTAGTAAAAATGGTGCCTCCCTGGAGCAACTCGAATGCGGATGCTAGCAGAGGGAGAGGATATTTGTTCTTGATGGTTATTTTGTTGAGACCACGGAAGTCAATGCAGGGGCAAAGGGATTTGTCTTTCTTTTCGACGAAAAAGAATCCTGCCCCAAGCGGGGAAGTGGACGGTCGAATTATGCCTGCCGAGAGTGAGTCCGTAATATAGCGCTCCATGGAGTGGCGCTAAGGCTTGGACAGGCTGTACCGGCAGCTGGTGGGCAGTGTAGCTCCTGGAAGCAAATCAATGCCACAATCATAAGGTCGGTGAGGCGGAAGCGACAAGGCCAAACTCTTGCTGAACACTTTAGCTAGACCATGATACTCAGCCAGAACAACAGAGAGATGAGGAGCACAGACAGAGTCCTTCGCCGTTGTCGGCGTCAGATTGGGAACAGCTGACCGTAAGCACTGCTTGAGACACCACTCACTTCATCCCCCCACACTACCCTGGGCCCAATCTATCTGAGGGTTATGACGTTGAAGTCACGGGTAACCTAACACCAATGGAGTATCAGGCGCCTTAAACAGAAACAAACTTATCTTTTCAACAAGATTACCAGAAAGAACCAGCGTGATTTCATGAGTGCGATGCATGACTTTGGCCAGCACTTCCCCATTGAGGGCAGACACATGTAAAGGAACATGCAGGGAAACAAGCGGGACCCCCAATTTCCTGGCTAAAGTTTCATCCATAAAGCTTTGTTCCGCCCCTAAATCCACTAGTGCATTACAGGAATGAGTTATGGACCGAAAGATAAGTTTGGTGGGGCAGCTGAGGTGGGGTAACACATCTCCGGTCGCACCCATTAGTAACCCCGCCGCTACTGACGGGCCGAATCTTTCAGCCGGGATGGGCAAGAGTCTGCAAAGTGCCCCTTCTTTCCGCATGCAAAGCACTCACCCATCTGGCGTTTCTTCCTCCACCCCGGCTTGCTGAATCTAGCTCGCCCTAGCTGCATTGGCTCCTCCTCCGTCTCCTCAAGCTCATGCTACCCTTCTCCTCCCCCATCGGAAGAAGCGCTCAGCCAACCACCTGGGCTTCCTATTGCCCTGCGGGCTTCCTCAGACCGCCCTCCGTATTCTCGCATGTGGTCATCAAGGCTGACACACATATTAATCAAAGCATCCAAAGATTTGGGTAATTCTTTGGTGGCCAACTCAAGTCTGAGTCCTTCATTGAGGCTATTGAGAAATGCCCCCGAAGTGCTTTTTCTTCCCAGCCAGTCTCCACAGCCAAGATCCAAAAATCCACAGAGAAATCCGCCACACTCTTTTTGCCCTGTTTTAATGAAAACAAACGGTGAGCAGCTGCATCCGGATTAGAACCTTTATCAAAAACACAGCGGAATTTGGTCCGAAAGTCAGGATAAGAAACATTGGGGTTGGAACACAGCACTGCCTGAGCCCACTTCAGTGCTCTCCCAGTCATGAGTTGTACCATAAGAGCAATTTTGGCACCGTCGGTAGCATAGGCTTGAGTCTGTTGGCGAAAACTCAAGTCGCACTGGGTTAAGAAGCCTCTGCACTTATCTAAATCCCCTGAAAATTTTTCAGGCACAGGTAAGGTGTGCTCACGCATGGGTGGAGGTGGAGAAGGAGGAGGAGGGCAGGCGGCTGCCACGATTAAGGGGGGTAACTGAGGCACTGAGATACCAAAGCAGTTTAAAACTAGCTACTGGTAGATAGCAAATACCTTTCTGTGCCTTGCTCATGTTTTGAGCCATGTGCCTGTTCATCTTAGCCACTATGATGAACAGGAGCCTGACAGGAGCTTCCATACAGTACTAAGGCAGGTTACTGGCTGGTAGTTGATGGGACTGTTCCCATCTGGGGGTCCATGGGGGTCAGAACTGTCCAGCCTTCAGTTATCCATTCTGGGTGTCTGCCTGTGACTAGTAGCTGGTTCATTTGTGTTGGAAGATGTTCATGGTGTGCAGTCAGATTCTTCAGCCAGTAGGTGTGAATCATGTCAGGGCCTGGTGCTATCCAATTCTTCATACTAAAGAATCTTTCTTGTCTGCAACTGTGACGCTTAGTGACTAGCGGCTCTCAGAGCAGACCACTTCGAGCTGTATGTTTGACAGGACGTGTGGCAGCAAGAAAGCCATTGCTAAGACATCAGAATAAGACAAAGAGGCTTGCCTGGGCCATGACATTGGACTACTGAAAGATGGAAAAAGGTATTATGGACTGAGGAATCACAATTTGAAATCTCAGATTCATCACACAGAATCATTGTATGCCATCGAGTAGGCGAAAGGATGATTCCACAGTATGTGGCATCAACTGTCAAAAATGGAGGAATAACTGCGAAGGTCTGGGCTGTTTTCCTGAATCCAGGGCCAGTGACTTGTACAGAGTGAGAGGCACCCTGAACCAAAACGGCTACCACAGCACTCTGCAGCGCCATTCAATACCCTCTGATATGCGCCTAAGTGTGAATTATACAATTATGCAAATCCAAGTTATGCCAGAAATACCGAACAAAACGATAAGCTTGAAAACATGCAGTGGCCACCACGGTCTCCAGCCTTGAAACCCATCGAGCTGGTTTGGGAAGAACTAGACACAAGAGTGAAAGCAAAGCAACCTACAAGTGCTGAATATTTATATATTATGTAATATATATGTTATATGTATATATATATATTAGGGGTGCAACGATACACAAAATTCACGGTTCGGTTCGATACTTTGGTGTCACGGTTCTATATTTTTTCGATACAAAAAAATGTTCATGCCTTTTTAATTTGTCATTTATTAAAATTATAAATATATATTTTAACTCAAACGTATAGTTTTTACATTTAATGTTGCTGAAACAACAAAGTAATAAAAAAAATAAATCTATCTGATCGAGAAATCACTCATCTTTGGAAAAGAGTTTATTACAGAGAAATGTCTCTTTCCAAAATAAAAGCTATACTATAAGCTTCTTCTGGGCTATATTCTCAGCAGCATATTAAACATATCAGGTCCCCATAAGGAGAATCATGTGCTAACGGCTGTCTAAATGACTCGGGTAAAGTTTGTAGCATGCGTGCTTGTTGTTTTTGTCTGCTTCCACTTGTCTTTGCACTAGGATGCTGTCGGAGTAAATGTGCAGTCATATTCGTTGTGTTCCCACTATTGCTGTCAGCGTTAATCTCGTTGAAATGACGTTAAAGCCACAACACTGCAAATCTCCGTTAACGAGCTACCGTGGATCGCCCCGTGCATGGGGCTGGACGGCGTCAACACGTTAATGAGCTAACTGCGCTAACACACTAGTTCCCACCCATGTAACTGAGCATTGTGTGGCACATCCAACATACTGTTTTACTTTAGTCCATGACACGCTTACCTTCAGGGTCATATGTCACATGAACACCAAAATAGTTCCAAACGCCACATCTGAATGAGGGTGGGGGAGGTTCAATTTGCCATGTTGCAAGGAGAGCTTAACTTCTGTCTCGCTAGCTTGCCCTGCGCTCAGTGAATCTGCGTTCGACTACTCCGCCTAGGCTGCACTGTCGAACGCAGATCCACTGAGCGCTCAACACAGACAGCATCGTCAGAAGGAAAGTTTAAAGAAAGATAAAATAAATTAAAAATTTTGTATTGTTCGATACATATGCGTACCGAATCGAAAGCACTGTATCGAACGGTTCAATATCGATACGAGTATCGTTGCGCACCCCCCCCCCCCCCCCCGTGTACTATCATTGTCTTATCTTCCCACTTCTAGGCAGCAATAGCTGCTGCTGAAGAAGGAGCTACCGAGACCAGTGATAAAGTTGATGGCAAAGAGAGTTTCTCTAAGACCTTCAAGATGAGCTCCAAAAGGGCAAAGGAGAGACGCAGCAGGCGAAAACAAAGAAAGGAAGAAGAGAAAATGGCTGAGAGTAAGCCTCCTAAATCTGAGTCAAAAGACAATATACAGACGGCTTGCAGGAGGTCATCTACACATCAGGTAATTTCCTATGTGGTATGATGTGATATGAAAGTGTTATATAAGTGATCTTTTCAGTTCTAAAGTCCCTTTCACTTCTTCATTGGTTACTTTATTGCACTTTGTTACTGGTATTCATTACTGCATCTTCACTACATGCATTGTAAATTACAATATGACCTAATACCAAAAGGTTTGGACACCATTTAAAATGTAAATAAAAATAGAATTCAATGAATGTAAATCTCATGAACCAATATTTTTAGTCACAAAAGAAAACAGAAAACATACCAGATGGTTAAACAGAGATATTTTACAATGACTTTGACACTTTAATGTTGAAAATTAGGAATTTCCTGTTTCATCTACTGTCAGGTTTATTGTCTGGAAGCATTGTTACAACAAAAAAGTAAATTACCAAACACAAATTCCCTTACTCTGTGATGAGTTTTTAATCAGAAAGCCTTTATAACCCTTGTCAACAAGAAGATTCTCTGGCTTTTGTCACCTCTTGCTGGGCTCCTGACAGGCAGGAAAAGCAATTGGATTGATAATCTGACTATCCAGTTCTGAATTATGTGTAGCCATTTGAGATAACTTTTAAATTTTTTTTCTCATTGCCCTTATCATCTTCTTTGTTTATGAAAATTTTTAAGTTTTTTTATAATTGTATATGCCATCATCAGCATGTTCATCCAATAATTCATCACAATGATCATCATCACCACCTGCAGCATATTAATAATTTCCATGGTGAAGCCTAGGATGTGGGCTAATAATAGCAGCAGTTTTGAGGACAAACTGAGTCGGAGGGGCTAGTCACCAAAATGAAGAAAATGATATTTTCAATCAACTTTCATAGTGGACTGAGCAAATACAAGTTGTACGAGAAAAATAAGTAGTCAGTCTAATTGAAGTAGAATATAATTCTTGAGTTGCCTGATGGTACTCTAATTATAAGTTAATAATAAATAAATAAATTATTATAAATAATGAATAAATAATTTTCTTTAAATATCTAAATATTTTTCATTACAGCAACCTGGGTGATTCCATCTAATATTTTAAAACACTCTTTCTTAACCCTTTAAGACCTACCATAGGACGAACTCCGCCAGAGCTTATATTATATTTTACATGCTGTAGTGCAATTTTTGGGAGCATTTCAAGTTGCTATACATCAATACAATCATTATAGTCCAAATTCTTATAATATGTATGCATTAAGTGCATAGTAATTACATAAATTGCAAAAAAGTGCAATAAACTACAAAAAAATTGAAAATCATTTTTGTTTTTTTAACATATATTTCTAGTTAGAGAAATTTAAGAGGTTTATCCCTCAAAACTGTAAATACAAAAAAGTTGCACAAACTAGTTTCCCACCAAAGGAAATTTATTTTGAGTGTTTTCATAGTTTTATTTTTGAGATACACCAATTTTCATATACTACAGGAAAAACGAAAAAATATATTATAGTGCAAATTTGCAAAATAACAGCATATGCATCAAAATAAACTATTTCCAGCAGTGAAATATGAGTCCTAAGCATCCCAGAAACGACACAGAAAGTCATGAAGTCAAACATAACTTTTAAAAACACAAGTATAAGCTCATGAGGCCACGATGGTAAAAAAAAAAAACTACATTTCCGCAAAATGACGTGACTTCCGGTTTCGGGCAGGTCATGGCGGTCATGTGATAGTTCGCGCTGATGGACGTAGGAAGTGTTACAAACAGCTGATCGGATCGGCAAAGCATGTTTCTGGAATATTATGTTTTTGTTGCTACAAGCGCTTTTTATGCAGTTTTTGCAAAGCTATATGTGGAAGGAAACTGTGACCGAGGACAAGCTGATGGCATAAGATGTAAGTACAATTACTCCGGTTTCATATGCAAAAAAAATTATAGCGCTAGCTCACGTGGTTGCAGTGCTACCGGGATTTAAAAATAGTTACGCAAAATGGAGCGTATCCGCTCCTACCGGTTCTAAAGGGTTAAAAACCACAACAACAAAAAAACTACCCCAGGCTAACAATAATAACAAATGAGAACCACCTCCAACACACAAATCAAAGACGGGTGCAAAATGTGTGTGGCCACAGGGTTAACCAATAAATAAAAATACCACCGACCCTCTCCCCAGACCTGCCTACTAAAATCTTAGCCTACTTAGCTTCTGGAGTGCACCAGGCGCACAAAGCACCGACAAGCCTACCCCCGACAGGGAACTAATCCCCACCCGGGATTACTCCAAAAATAAAAAAGGCAAAATAAAAAAATGAGTGCCTGAAGGAGTAGGTTACACTCAGCTAGACACTCCCCTGTGCTAACTGGAGAGAGAACGTAGTAGATATGATACAACTAAACAAGTGACCGGCAAACAACACACCAAAACTTAGTCGCTGTTCCTTCCATTCATTTCCCAGACAAGCCCCCACATTGTTACATCCCCACAAAGAGGTCTAGGGATGTGAGTGTGGGGACCAGTAACAAATGGGTCCGGAAATAGAATAAAAAGGAAAACAGACAGAGTTGCTCTATAATAATATAGTTTTATTACAAATAATATAGTTTTATTACAAATAACCTTAACTTAAAGAGCCAGCAACGCCATTCTACCAATAATGCCAAAGAAACAAAGGAAACAATCACAGCAACAAAAGAAAAAACTACCTAACAAATAAGGGACGCACTTTCCACACTTCCTACTTTACTCCTCGCCGCGGGGAGACACTCTCAGGGCCCACAAGCCTGTCTACTCACTAGTCGAAGGAGGCTGTCTGTACAAAACCTAGCAGAAAAAAGTGTAGAGCCACAGAGGGGAAAAACCACCTCACTCACAGTTCATCCCCTGCTTATATAGCCTCAGAGGTGATTGCTGACTGGGCCCAAGTGGCAAACGAGGCTAATCAAAAGCAGCTGTGTCCTGGGGAGAGAGGAGAGTGAGAGAGACAGAGGGGGTAGGAGTGGCAAGAGAGGAGGAGGTGGAGAGAGCGGGCAAACACCCAACCCCCACACTCCCATAGCCTCACAGGATGTAACACAGAGTTACCCCTACTAAATGTTACAGCAAATTGCCTATTGGTTAAATAACTCTTAATCCACTGAACAGCAGACCTTTCAAAACCAAAACAATTTAATTTATCCAATAAGATTTCATGATCAACTGCATCAAACGCTGCGCTCAGATCTAGCAACACTGTTCCAACAATCGTTTTATCTTCAATATCGCTTCTCCAAAAAGTCGATTCTGTTCATCTGGACGTAGCGTTTTCAGTGGGAGAAACATTTTGTCACTCAGCCAAGTGACCTCTTCAGTCTCAGCTGACTGCAGGTTTCCCCAATCTTATAAACAGTACATTTGCATAATGACTGAAACCAGCCCACTGAAGGAACAATGGGCTAGGAGGTCATTTCCTTCATCATAATTAATTCCTTCAATATCACTTATTAAGTCATCAGTTATGTGAGCCAAAGGTGTAGTTTTAGAATGTTCTTTTTTTATATGCATGATAAGCAGAATTTCATTCATTAGTCCCAAAAGGTTGATTCTGTTCATCTGGACGTAGCATTTTCAGTGGGAGAAATGAAAGTGACTTCTTGCCACAGCGCGAGCCATCAGACATAGATTGGACCCAAAAGACAGATTCAACAGAGATGCTCAAGATACGTGACATGACTTTTACTCACAAGACTTGAACAGCGGCAGTGCTTGTGAACATAAACAGCGACTATATACAAGGTTAAGTGACACTATTATGGTATTAAATATGTAGGTCAACACTAGTGCAGGGGCAGGTACTATATACAGGGGCAAGAGCAAAATACTACTAAGAACAGTGACAAACCCTGAGCTGTGACGATCATAAAATGCTATAACTATGAAGACTATACACAGGAACATGAGCTAGAGCCAGAGCTATGACATGGGCAAAAATACTACAACTATGCCATATACAGAAACGATGCTATCTACAAGAACAGGAACTAGACACTGATAACCGAGATGCAAGATAAATACTGTGAGTAACTGGGGTGGACATGAGCAAGTCAGCGGGGTCCTAGAGTTAGATGAGATGTCAAAGGGAATATAGGGTCAGGAATGTGAGTGGGAGGACCAGTGATCAGTCACTGCAACAACAGGAGAGGTGAGTTAGAAAAGAGTAAGGAAAAGACTGAAGAGGTAGATCCATTTGAGGATATTTCATGGCTTACATTGTCTGCAGATGGAGGTCTGTGAGAGGGGGAGGCAAGGTCATAAAAGTCTTGGTGAGTATGTGAATGATCCACTCCAGAAAGGTTCCAGTGGTGAGACAGGGAGGCAGGCCGATGAGAGTGGGCTATTTTCATTTATTGTGCAAATGTACTGTTTATACGGTTGGGGAAACCTGCAGTCAGCTGAGACTGAAGTAGTCACTTGAATGAGTGGGACACTGACAGTGATTTATGTTAGTGCTGTTGTTTATCAATGGCAAAATACAACACATTTTTTGTATGGTTACATTTCATATATAACAATCTATCCCCAGGCTGACACTACTGACACAGACTACAGGCAAAGTAATGGAGGAATAAGCCAGGAATATATGGACTTTCTTAAGAGCCGAGAGGCCAGACAGAGACCTCAAAGTCTCACTAGTGTAATTACGGACACAATAGAGGGTAGGTGTTTTTTTACAATTGCATGAATTGCCATTCTTGTCTTGACTACATCTACAATGTCATTGTAGCTTCACACAAAAAATTTTCATCACTTTGCCATCAGAACTTGAAGAGTCAAGGCAGAAATGTCCTACTTGGTGGTACGATTTTGCCTACACTTTCCTCATCTGGGAGTGGTGCCCAGGGTGGCTGAAATTCAAGAAAATCATTCATCTAATTGTGATGGACCCATTTATGGACCTATTCATTACTATTTGCATTGCACTCAACACATTGTTTATGGCCATGGAGCATTATCCAATGAGTGATGGGTTCCAAAGCATGCTTAATATCGGTAATAAGGTAAGTCAAATTAAGAGCTGATTATTTTTAATCAAATATAAATCAAATATAAATTTTATCAGTGTTCATTATTTGTGTGTGTGTGTGTGTGTGTGTGTGTGTGTGTGTGTGTGTGTGTGTGTGTGTGCATAAAGATATTCACCGGCATCTTCACAGCTGAAATGGTCTTCAAGGTTATTGCACTGGACCCATTCTATTACTTTCAGAAGAAATGGAATATCTTTGATGCGATCATTGTTAGTTTAAGCTTGATAGAGCTTTGTTTGGAAAAAATGAAGAATATGACTATCTTGAGATCATTCCGATTGGTAAGTCTATAAATGCACATCTACGATAACAAGCAGTAGTAAGTGAAACCTTTGGAATTGTTAGCATCTATGTATAAATTTTTCATAAATCAGCACAACTGGGAGCACCTGGCCAGCCTCCCTGGATCCTGTGACAGTTTTTGATTGGTTTTCATCCACTCAGCAACATGTCAATTATGTAGTTGGCTTTGGTCATGTTACCTAATGCTACAGTTAGACTACGGAAAATAGTCGTTGGAGACATGAACAAAATTATTGCAACTGGGTGTAATGAATTTGTAATCTCATGGCGATCAAATTCAGAACGAGAATACTCTACTAATCCCAAAGAAAATTATGTGGTCACAACTGATCCAAGACACTAAGAGAAGTAACCAAACAAAATTAAATAATACAATGTATTACAAAGTTGCAAAATATAACAAAATAGATTTTAATACAAATACCTCTAATTATAAATATCCCAGTATATTGCCTAAAATTAAATATATATAGTTGAGATTGAGGTTCCCTTCTAATCATATTGACTTTGTAATTTTTCTTTGTTGAGGATGTGATATTGAGGGTGTTCACCTATTGCAGTGTGTACTTGATTAAAATTATTTCTGCCTGTGGCTATGGCATTCTGTGGTGCATTTGGGCAAGCTAAATCTCTCAAGCTAGGCATACACTGTACGATTTTTTTCAGTCACGTTATTCAGCTCCTGCTCAAACTGTACGATTGACTCGCAGGGGTTAAAAGTTCGTAGGTCACGATGCAGGGTCTCACACTATACGGGCCAATGCTCTGATGCGACCTGAGTGCTCACACTGTGCGTCCCTAACATGAAGGTTATAACACAAAATCTGTCACTCGCTCTCTCTCTCTCCCTAACTGTCTTTCACTCATCCAACTAATTTTGTCAGGCCAAATCAAAACGGCTTAGATGAGCTTGCCAAAGTTCTACAAGTTGTGCTTTCATTGCTTGTGTCCAGATCACACGCTGCACTGCCGTGCTGCTCCGTCTTTTCACTTTCATTTCTGTGTTTGCGCGTGTGCAGTGTGAGAGGATGCGTTGACCACCTCAAGACAGCTGATAGGATTTCAAACAGGTTTGATTTTCTTACGACCAAACGATTGATGATCGGGATCTGGTCGTGGGGTGTTAATCGCTTCTCGTTACACCATGTATACTACATGATGCACGACACACGATGAAGCCGAAACTCAGGCCGATCACCAAAACAGTCGCACGACTGAAAAATTGGCTCAAAATGGGCCAAAAATCACACAGTGTATGCCCAGCATTACTGAATGTGCTCCTGTGAGTGGCAAGCAGGACATGGAGAGGGCGGGAGGCATTATCCAGTATTTCCTTTATCTTGGACAACATTTACCTCAGTGACACCACCTTTAGAGAGTCCACCCAGAAAGAGTGGCCTGATGGTGTTGAATGCACTGGTAAAGTTTAAAAAATAATATGACCCCAGGAATCCACACAGATACAAAGCTTCTCAAGAACACTAAACAGGTCACCTATTTCCAGCAAGCTTCTCTGTAACAGAATCTGCACACAGATTCTGCAGAAATGATAGAAAAGCTTTTCTATATAAAGGCAAGTAGCACAATCACAAAGGTAGGAGCCAAGCTATGTTAATTGTTTATCACAACTCAATTTCGCTGTGGGATGAATACAGTCTCTCTGATTCTGCCACTGAGCCACTCCCTTAAGTAGTGACTCCATCGAGTTCATCAAAGACAGCTTACCAGCGGATGTCCAGAAGGCAGGAACCTGAGCTGAGTCCCTCCACTACACAAAAACCAAGACACCAATACACACACAAACAGGGATAGAGGAGAGGTAGAAAGCATAAGAGGGAGAGACAGATGAAAACGTAAGGACAGAGGGACCATGAAACTGCAATTGTTGGGGTAAAGGTTGTTTCCCAACTTTTTAAACATAGTTCCAAAGGACTCACCTGCTTCTTCTTGCCACTATACATCATGGCCTGTATGTTCTGGTGTTTTGTGAGTTAGGTAATGACTTTTTTTGTTTTTGTTTACAGCTTAGAGTATTCAAGTTGGCGAAATCCTGGCCCACTCTAAATAAATTGATCAAAATAATTGGTAATTCAGTGGGGGCTTTGGGCAACTTGACACTGGTCTTGGCCATTATCGTCTTCATCTTTGCTGTGGTGGGCATGCAGCTATTTGGAAAAAAATACAAGGACTGTGTGTGTAAAATTTCTGAGGACTGCACTCTTCCTCGTTGGCACATGAATGACTTCTTCCATTCATTCCTCATTGTTTTCCGGGTGCTTTGTGGAGAGTGGATAGAAACCATGTGGGACTGTATGACAGTGGTTAATGAACACATGTGCATCACTTTCTACATGATGATCCTGATTATAGGAAACCTTGTGGTAAAACTTTCAATGGTCAATTCATTAATTTAAACTCATTAAACTGATTAAAAATGTAATTCTTATTTAAGTAATTGTACATAGTGCAGTTTTACAGTAATATGTGTTTTGTTGTAATCAGTTTATAATAGTTTCAATATAAATTTTACCTGTCCATGTCATTACCTGGCAGGTCCTGAACCTCTTCTTGGCCCTGCTGCTGAGTTCATTCAGTACTGACAATCTAGCATGGGCAATGGATGACAAAGAAACAAACAATTTGCAAATTGCCATTACACGTATATACGAAAGCATTTCCTTCAGCACTAGCTGCAGCAGCGCCTGCCTTAGAGAGAAGAAACAAAAGAAGGATGAGGAAAAATCTCTGGATGAACTCCACAAACCTTTAGGGCCGAACAGTATCCTAAACCATGGCAATGGGGAGGTGATCGGCGTAGAAAAAACTGGGGACAAATACATGGTCAGCACCAAAAGCAATGATTCCCTAACATCTTTCATCAACAACCCTAGTGGGACTGTCACCATCTCTATGATTATGAAAGAACCCGATACTGAGGACTTCAACAGTGCTTCATCAGATGTAGCAGGATGTCCTGCGGTAAGGATGTTCTTGGTCTCAAAAATCTCTACAGATGCCTGATTTTTGTTTTAAACCAAGCCTTACAAAAGTTATTTATGACACGCAATGCAACCACATAGTGTAAGAGAACACTGTTGTTGGCGTAAGTTAGGTATTTCATTAGTAAAGGTGAAGGGATCAGCCTAAAATCTAGTCATGGCAATGACATGTATCATACACACTTGATTCAAAATCAACCAAAAAACATAAAATCCAATTAGGAAAAAAAATTTTTTTACTGTAAAAACCACTAACATGTTTATCAAACCACTTTCATAATTTGAAATGCAAATATAAATTGTAAATTTTAAACACTTATTCACAAATTGTGAAAATAGCAAAGTCATATACAAATAATTACCTAAAAATGCAGCCAGTGCCTCAGGTGTTTTTTGTACAACTATTTAAAATTACTACTAAAATGACAGAACAATCTGTCATTTTGTGAAACTAGTCTTACTCAATGGCTTTGTTATATCAGCTCATCCAAGATTTTCATCTACACTATTGATTTCATCCACAGATTATCATTGATGATGGACAGTTCAGCTGCTCAGATGCAAGCACAGTGGATGATGTACCAGCTGGAAAGAGAGGAAATTCTGCAGACTTTGAATTAGAAGATGATATAGATCCTAATGCTTGTTTCTCTGCTGGTGAAACTAACACCTGCTATAACTTTAGTTTTAATTTGAATCTGCATTTTCCATGTCTAAAACACCATTCTAACCATTTCTAACCATCCTAACCATTGTCTCTTTTCAGTCTGTGTGCAGGCGTTCCATTGCTGTCAAGTAAATGTAGATGTGGGCTGGGGTAAAATATGGTGGGCACTACGAAAAACCTGTTATCAGATAGTGGAGCACAACTGGTTTGAGAGCTTTATCATCTTCATGATCCTGCTTAGCAGTGGGGCCCTTGTAAGTATTTACATAAAAACATCTGGCATCTAATCAGGATCAGGCAGTTCTTAACTGTTCATTTTTAAAACGTTTTTCATTTAATATTACTAAATCAGTCTCTTTCGGTGATCTGTTCTCACGTCTGTTTTGGAGCAAATCCTAAGATATTGTCTGCAAAGTACTATTGATATTTTTAATGGAAATTTCATTATGTGCATGTTTGGCATTAATACACTTTCCATTTGTATTTACACTTACCTGTCTTTTTCCTCACATTTAGGCATTTGAAGATATCTACAATGAGCAGAGGAAGACTATTAAAACAGTTTTGGAGTTTGCAGACAAAATTTTCACTTGCATTTTTATTCTGGAGATGTTAGTGAAATGGATGGCATATGGATTTGCTAAATATTTCTCAAATGCCTGGTGCTGGTTGGACTTCCTAATTGCTAATGTACATCGAAATGCTGCTTAGACAGAAACACACAGTTTAATATATCTTTGCCGCTTATAACGTATTTGTAATTGTATTTTTTCCAGATCTCACTTGCCGATCTAGTAGCCAACACATTAGATGCTAATAATTTCGGTCCCATGAAGTCTTTGAGAACCCTACGAGCTCTAAGGCCACTAAGAGCCCTGTCACGCTTTGAGGGCATAAGGGTAAGAGCTGTTGGAACCACCTATCCATTCAGAGTCACGTTGAACTATCTACCACTAATCCAGTACACTAGACTACAACCTAAATCTCTTAGGTACACTTTGTTAGTTCTGGGTGGGCCTTCTTTAGCCTTCAGAACTGCCTTTATTCACTTTGTCATAGATTAAACAAGGTGCTGAGACTTTGGGTCCATACTGATACGATAAAATCACACGGTTGCTGCAGATTTATTAGCTGCGTATCCAGAATACAAATCTATGGTTCAAACACATCCAAAACTTGCTCTGTTGGATTTAGATATGGTGACTGTGTAGATCAGTCTGAGATTATTTGAGGTTTGTGGGACATTATCTTGTTGGAAGCAGCCACAAGAAGATGAATACAGTGTGGACATAAAGGAATGGTCATGGTTGCTTATAATACTCAAGTGTGCTGCGGCATTTAGGCAATACTTAATTGGATGGATCGATTAATCAGTACTGAGAAGCCTAAAGTCTGTCGAGAAAATATAATAATAATAATAATAAATTTATTTATGAGCGCCTTTCAAGTCACCCAAGGACACTTTACAATAGGATAAAACAATTAGTAAAACAATGGCAGAATAAGAACAATAAAATAAAGCACAAGATAAAATGAACAAACAGTGTATTCACAGTGAATATGCAGATTTGAACAGATGAGTTTTGAGTTGGGATTTAAACTGGGGGAGAGAACCAATATTTCTTATTTCAGGGGGCAGAGAATTCCACAGCCTGGGAGCAGAGCAGCTGAAAGCTCTGCTTCCCATGGTGGTGAGGCGGAAGGAAGGTACAGTAAGCTGGACAGAAGAAGAAGAACGAAGTGAACGGGCAGAACAAGTGGTGGTTAACAGGTCAGAAAGGTAAGAAGGAGCGAGGTTATGAAGGGCCTTGAAGGTGAGCAGAAGAAGTTTGAAAATTATCCGGAATTTCACAGGGAGCCAGTGAAGTTCCTGAAGCACATGGGTGATGTGCTGGTAGGAGGGGGTTCTGGTGATAATGCGAGCAGCAGAATTCTGAACCAGTTGAAGCTTATGGAGGGATTTTTGGGGGAGACCATGCAGAAGAGAATTGCAGTAGTCAATACGGGAGGTAACAAGACTGTGTACAAGAATGGACGTAGACTGGGTGGAAAGAGAAGGAAGCAATCTGTTAATGTTATCGATGGTGAGTGAGAAATGGTTTGCCTTCAAAAGGTTGGATTTGGTGCCAATAAGGAGGATCTCAGTTTTATCCTCATTGAGCTTTAGAAAATTAGAGGTAAACCAGGATTTTAACTCGGATAGACATTCTGTAAGGGAAGAAGGTGGGAAGGAGGAATCAGGTTTGCAAGAGAGATATAACTGGGTGTCATCAGCAAAACAGTGAAACTGAAGATCAAATTTGCGGAAGATGGTACCTAGAGGGAGGATGTATATTATAAAGAGAAGAGGGCCTAAAACTGAGCCTTGGGGTACACCAGAGGTGACGGGAAATAGACGAGAGCGGAATGATCTATGCACCACACCCTTGCACTACGACCACCAGACTGAACTACTGGTATAAGGAAGAATGAATCTAGGCTTTCAACTTCTTGTCCTATCATCCAAATGTCACAACAAAAATCAAGACTAATCGCAGCAGCTTTATCCAGTCTTCTTTAGTCCAATTTTGGTAAACCAATTTGAATTCTTGCTCAGTTTTCTTTGTTTAACTGAAGTAGTGGCATCTGATATAATCTTCAGCTTCTATAGCCCATCTGCTTCAAGGTTGGATGTGTTGTGTGTTAAAATATGCTCTTCTGTTCACCTTGTTTACAAAAACTGGTCATTTAAGTTACTATTGCTAACCTGTAAACTAAGCAGTCTCTGACCTTTAGCATCAAAAAGGCATCATTATCCAGAGAACTTCGGCTCACTGGATATTTTCTCTTTTTCAAAACATTATCTCTATTTTTTCTCTTATGAATCCTAGCAATGGCTGTAAGGTCATCAATTTCTGAATTTTTTTCTCAGCTAATCTCATCAAACAAGAGAAATCCCAAGATACTGTTCGAAACCATAAACTCTGTTGTTTCCCCCATGGTCCCCCCCAGTAGCCATGTCTTCTGTATCTGACAGTAATGACTTTCTAAATTTGTTTGTGGATAAAGTTAATAATGTCCAAATGAGCGTTTGTCCTTCAATACCATCTGTTTGTGTCTCTGGTCCACCTCCCCCTCATTCACTGTTGGTGTTTAACCCAATGACCATACATGATCTTTCACTTCTGCTGGATAAAATGAAAATCACCACTTGTCCATATGACATTCTACCTGCTGGACTGTTTTCAAAATGTTCTCTCTGCCATTGGCCCCTCTGTTGTAGAGATATGCAACACCTCTCTTTTAACAGGTGTGGTGCCTAGGTTCTGTAAGTATGCTGTTGTTGAGCCAATATTAAAAAACAGCAGTTCAAATCTAACACAGCTTAAGAATTACAGGCTTATCTCTAAGCTAAAATTGTGGCTCTGGAGTGGTTTCAGTCATACCTCTCCAATAGATCTTTTAACTTTTGTGCAAATCAGTTTATGTCACATCTGACGTGTGGAGTACCGCAGGGTTCAGTTCTGGGACCTATTCTTTTGCTCCTGTGCATGTTACCTCTAGGACTTATAATTAGGCAGTTCCCTGATGTGTCTTATCACTTCTAGACTGATGACATTCAGCTCTGCTGCTCTTTTAAGCCAATGGAAGTCCAAAAGTTGTTCTCTTTAATAAAATGTTTAGCTTCCATTGAACAATGGCTTTGTGACAACTACTTGCGGCTGCACTCAGAGAAGTCAGAAACGGTAATTATTGCTCCCGACAGCCAAATATCTGTAATCAAGCAGCATCTTGGTTCTCTTGGCTCCTCTGTTCAGCCAAGCCTCAGGTACCTCGATGTTATTTTTGATTCTGCGATGTTGCTAGAGCAACACTCTCAAGCAGCTAATTAGTAACTGCCTTTTTCAACTAAGGATTACAAGGACTACATTGATGTCTAAATCTGAATTGGAAATACTGATTCATGCTTTTATTTCATCTCACTTAGATTATTGTAACAGCCTTTTGTCTTTGTTTGAGCAAAAAGAATCCTAACCGTCTCCAATCAGTCCAGAATTCCGCTGCAAAGCTCTTAACAAAGACACAAAAATAGAGAGCACATTACACCGGTTTTATTCCCATTACACTGGCTTCCAATATATTTTAGAATTCACCTCAAAATTTTAGTACTGACTTTTAAAGCTCTCAGTCAATCCTGCCTACATCTTGGATCTTATAGAACCCCATGCTCTCCCTTGCAGCCTGAGATCATCAAAGGCTGTTAGTAGTTTTAAGACCAGAGGAGATTGATCTTTTAGAACAGCAGCCCCCAGGTTGTGGATTGCTTTGCCTCCATCTTAAAGTTGCCTTGATTTTATTTATTCTTTCAAACAGCAGCTAAAAGCTCAAAACCTCAGACTGGCTTTCTACTAGAGTTGTGCTGCAGACTCGATTGTGTTGTTTTATGTACATGTGTTTTATATTATTGTGAAGCACTTTGTGGTTCTTATCATATGAAGATGAGTAATCACAAATCTCCCTTATCGAGTTACCGCGGATTGCCCCGTGCATGGGACTGCACGGCATCAATGCATTAACTAGCTAACCGCACTAACCCATTGATGCCGTGCAGCCCCACGTCATCAATGATGTCGACAATAAAATTCATCTACATGGAATTTTATTGTTGACTTGTCATATACCAATACCACATAAATGGACAAGACAGCAGGGTAATATTCACAGGTTGTCAGACGTGAGCAGGTGAGGTACTGGAGCCTACAACAAGAGGTTAGCTCACAGAAAGTGGAGACAGGAGTTATTAAAGTAATCGTTAACTATTCGACCAATCTAAGAAAAATTGGCAGATTTGTCAACTACCAAAATAAACTTTAGTTGCAACCCAACGCAATGGCACTTAAAAATGTTTTTTCTTCCTTTTTTATTTATTAATTTATTTTTAACCATTACCACAGTGTACAATATCATGCATCAGTTTAGATTTCTGTGATCTCTGTCTGCTGTACAGATATGTTATGTGATTTGTGTATTGATGTGCAGGTGGTTGTCAATTCCCTAATGGCAGCCATTCCCTCCATCTTCAATGTGCTGCTGGTATGCCTCATCTTCTGGCTGATCTTCAGTATCATTGGAGTCAACTTATTTGCGGGAAAGTTCTACTATTGTGTCAACACAACCACAAATAAAAATTTCCTGGTATCAGAAGTGAAAAATATGACAGACTGTCGGCAAATGGAAAATGGAAGCGCTCGAGTGATGAATCTTAAGGTCAACTTTGATAATGTTGGCATGGGTTACCTTGCACTGTTGCAAGTAGTAAGTATTTTGTTGCAAATTTTGTAATAGAAGAACATGTTTTTCTACCGTTGTCACTTGCTGTATTTTTTTCTATAGGCTACATTTAAGGGTTGGATGGACATCATGTATGCCGCTGTTGATTCTCAAACCAAGGTAGTTATTTTTATATCTCACCATATAAATGCTTTAACCCCTGTAAAATGTCAATGTTTTATTAAAATCATATTACACTTTCTTTTGCTGAGGCAGTGACACATTTCTGATGAAAAATTTGTAACAATGTAAAATATATTTTTTGAAGTGAAGGGTTGGTCTAACATGAGCAAGAGTTAGCTTTATCTTAAAGATCTGGATGACCTCTACTGTAATTTCCTACTTCTAAATTCAGATAAAACAGGTTATTCTACGGCCCTAATAATCTTAGAAATATGGTGTCTAACCAAATGTTAACTCTGGATGGCATTACGGTGGCCTCCAATAACATTGTGAGGAATCTTGAAGTCATTTTTGGCCAGGTAATGCACATATTAAACAAATATGTAGGACTGCTTTCTTTCATTTGCGCAATATCTCTAAAAATTAGAAACATCCAAAACCAGTTTATGCAGTCATTACCTCTAGGATGTACCACTGTAATTTATTATCATTAGGATGTTCTAAAAACTCCCTGAAAAGCCTTTAGTTGATTCAAAATGCTGCAGCTCAAGTTTTTGACAGATACTGACAGGGACTAGGAAGACAGAATATTTTATGCACTGTACACACAGTGCTAAGTAAACAAATACCACCAAGGCAGAGTTTTCTGTAAAATTAAATCACTTAAGGCACACATCCGCTTGGCCAGAACAGTAATCTAAAGGATGTCTCTTTTTTAATGTCTTGTTTTTTTGTTATCATTGTAGCCAGAAGAACAACCAGACTATGAGATCAACCTATATATGTACTGTTATTTTGTTGTTTTCATCATATTTGGAGCATTTTTCACACTCAATCTTTTCACTGGTGTTGTTATTGACAACTTCAATCAGCAAAGGAAAAAGATAAGTATCAAACCTCTTTGTAAAAAGAAGAATTGGTATTTTCTCTTTTTTGATTTAAGTGATTTAATGTGCCTATCATGTTTTCTTTACTTAGGAGGTCAAGACATCTTTATGACTGAAGAACAAAAGAAATACTACAATGCCATGAAGAAACTGGCATCAAAGAAACCACAAAAACCGATCCCTAGACCATCAGTATGCGAGTCAAACTTTGACTGGATTCAATATGAATTTAAAATTTTATTGTTTTTCTTCTAAAATATATTCTTGTTTATTTTACCCATGTCTATCTGTTTCAGAACAAGATTCTAGGATATATTTTTGATTTTACAACCAAGAAATCTTTTGACATTGTGATTATGGTTCTAATATCACTTAATATGATTGCTATGATGATGGAAACTGCTGAACAATCAGACTACAAGAAAAAGGTTCTCTACTATATAAATGTGGTATTCATTGTCGTCTTCACTGGAGAGTGCTTATTGAAGATGGTCTCGCTCCGGCACTACTTTTTCATGAATGGCTGGAATATATTTGATTTCATCGTTGTTATTCTGTCAATCATCGGTATGACTCACCTTCATTTACAGTTTCTCTCTGACAAGTTTTTAATATTGCAGTAATCTGTCATCCAGTGTTTAATCATTTCATTTCTTTCTTTAGGTTTGTTTCTTACTGAGATAATAGAAAAATACTTTCTTTCACCAACCTTGTTCAGAGTCATCCGACTGGCACGGATTGGCCGCATCCTCCGCCTTGTTAAAAAAGCCAAAAGAATCCGCACACTCTTGTTTGCCTTGATGATGTCACTTCCTGCCTTGTTCAACATTGGTCTCTTGCTCTTCTTGGTGATGTTCATCTATGCCATCATTGGCATGTCAAACTTTGCATATGTCAAGAAGGAAAGAGGTATTGATGATCTTTTCAATTTTGAGACTTTTGCAAACAGCATGATCTGTCTGTTCCAAATCACCACCTCAGCTGGATGGGATACCCTACTATATCCCATTCTCAACAAAAATGGAGATGACTGTGACCCTGAGATGGAGAATCCTGGTAGTACTTTTAAAGGAAACTGTGGAAATCCTACAGTGGGAATTACTTTCTTTGTGAGCTATATCATCATCTCTTTCCTTATTGTGGTGAATATGTACATTGCAGTCATCCTGGAAAACTTTGGTGTAGCTACTGAAGAGAGCGCTGACCCACTGAGTGAGGATGATTTTGAAATGTTTTATGAGGTCTGGGAAAGGTTTGATCCTCATGCAACACAGTTCATTGAGTATAAAATGCTTTCAGAATTTGCAGATAATCTGGAACCACCATTGCGCATAGCCAAGCCTAACAAGTTTGACCTGATCTCTATGGACTTACCCATTGTGAGTGGTGACCGCATTCACTGCCTAGACATCCTGTTTGCATTCACAAAGCGTGTTCTAGGTGAGGGTGGAGAAATGGACATTCTAAAGGAGCAAATGGAAGAGCGTTTCATGGCTTCGAATCTTTCAAAGGTGTCCTACGAACCCATCAGTACCACCATCCGGCGCAAACAGGAGGCTGTTTCAGTTGTTGTGATCCAGAGAGCATTTCGGAAGTATGTACGGGAAAGTCTAAGAAAAGACACAAGACTCCATGAGACATCAAGTAATAACAATCAAAAGGATGAAAAGCTCATTAACATGGAAAAGGATGACACAGACAAACTTTAAGAAAAACTTCCAGTGCCGATACAAGCAAACTGACACTTTCTGCGGCCTCTCAGCATTCATGTAGAAATAAAAATAGAAAATAGAAATAACAAATAGAAAAAACAAATAGGAAAAAGACAAAAGTGAAAAAGAATTTGTGAACAAAGATGTCAAAGAACAAGATATATAAAAGGAAATCTGTGCTACACCAAAGACACTGTAGTGAATGCAAAATGTTTACAACCTTTCACAGTGATCATGATATCCACTGGAGTCTCTTTTTTAATATGGATATCTGCTATTTCAAACTGACTGTAATTTTTTTTATCTTAGAGAATAGACAAGTGTCATTTAGGCTATAGTATGACTCACTTGGAAGGATTAAGGAGCAAGGACCCCTTACGTCTGCTAAAGATGGGCATCATTACTTAAAGTGTTATGAAACGCATATAAGTTAATCCTTTAACTTGTATTGAAGCTAATTTTGCTACCTGGTGTCTTTAATTCACTAGCTGTGACCTGACTAACCTAAATGGATCCTGACTTAGGTCTGACAGCATTCCCAATAGATAATTGCAGATGGCAGAGCAACAGTTAAGGCTAAGGTTTGGGGAAGGCTTCAGAGAAGAATGGTGGCTTTCCAGCCAGGCATTTCCCAATGTAATAATGAGAGACGAATGATGATGATGCACTACAAACAGCTTGTAGTGCAGGGCATATATAGTCGTATACAGAGAACTAGAAGGGGAGTGTTTGTCCCCACTTCAAAATGCAGATAAATTATCTCCAATTCACTAGCTGGGACTGCATCCTCATTTAGATATGACAGCATTTCTAGTGGAAATCAATTGAGGCTGCTGCTTGGGGAAGGCCCCAGAAGAGACTGGCTGCAGCTCCTGGGCTAGGCAGATCCCCAAAGAAGGAATTTCCAGGAAGCAGTGATGAAAATGTGTGTTGCAAATGTCAAAGATGGTTGCAAATATATGATTGGTAGATTGACCTCAAACTGGTGATTTGTGATTTCACTGACTGAAGTGGATCTAATGGCAGAAATGCAGAAAGAATAACTGGAGAAGAGATCCGAAGTATTCCCGATGATGAGAGAACTTAAAGTTGAAAGTAATGGATCAAAGGCTAGTAAATCCTTAGGGGTGAGTCTATCTTGAAATAGAATATGAAATCGGGATTACCTGGCTGGGTAGTTTACTTCATTTTGCATTAGGCACTGATGACTACTGTGTAGATTTCGTAAAATAATCAAGGTGACAATAAGCAGTTTTGTAAACACTGGTTGAATTTGGAAGAACAATTACTGGAGAACCACCTTCCATGACAACCCCATGATAACATCTATGATAACCCAGAGAAGTAGGAGAAGGGGTAGAGCTAAATGTCGTCAAGTGGGAAAGCTGATAATCATATAAGAAAATGATGCCAATTGATATGGCTAGCAGATATTGGTGTCCTAAAAAAAAAGGGGGGGGGGGGGGGGGGGTAGCTATTTGTTTACAAGAGGAGCAAGAAAATGCTCAAACCACTCAAGGAGGAAATTAATGCCACTGGGTTTTCCCATGGCCAGAGAAACCTGGAACCAGACGATGTTGAGGGTCAGTGGGGTTGTGTGGGCATGCTGGGCAGGAATGACGGTGTCTGTAGAATGAGCAGGAGTCCAGGTAGCGGCACAGACATAGAACTTGTGAAGTCATTGAAATAATTGCAAACTGTGCAGTCTCCTAGTTGAATGACGAGTCTACCCTTACTATCTATGCCAGGTGGCAAATGAATGCTCGCAAGAGATTGTGTGGGTTTGAATTTTTGGAGGAGCGGCTGGAGCTAAGGAGCTAAGGTGTGACCAGATGTGCAGCTTATGAGCTGTGAGCTATTTTGGACTGGGATGATATAAGGTAAAGCAGGATGTGAAGGTGCTCCACATATCAAACAAAAATGAGAATAAACAGCTTGTAGTACAGGAGGGTCATATATAGCCAAAGAACCAGAAAGGGCGTATTTCAGGTGTGACTCTGCTCCTGAAATTCTAAATAATTTTCTCCAATTGTTGTTATACCACTGACTGTTATATTACTCAAGCAGGGAAAAAAGGTTGTATGTTATCACTAAATAAAAATCATGATTTGGTTAATTTTCTTTCTATATTTATTTTTCTTTTTTTTACTCTTTCAAAATGGTTCTATCTTCAGGTATAGGCTTTCCACCAAAAATCACTACTTTAAAAGAAAACTAATGGCACAGTATGATTATGCATGGCAGAGTGCGTGCCATGATTTGTCCCAGTCCATCAGGTGCAAAAATGTCATGAGGAGGCTGTTTTTTTTACACGTTACAGAAACTTTCCTTGTAGTAAAAAAACAAATCCAAGCCGAATTTGTTGATTATCTTTGATTATCAGTGTCAGAGCAGAAACCCTAGAAAAATACTTTGCAAATTGTTAGATCATTTTTTAAATTGTTGACATTCCTGTGTTCCAGCTATCTAAAATTTAGACTATTGCTAAACATGTATACATTTTACCATTAAAGGTTCCATACAATATGAAGTAAATGTGTTTAACTGCAGTTTTTACAAAAGCATTCACTGCAGCTGGAAGAACCACATAAAATGTCAACATTCTGGCCAGTGTGAATGCCCTCACTGAAACTGTTTACATGCTTGTTTGTGTCATGTTGTGGTTCAGTAAGTTGGTACAATGTATGTTAGAAGATGATAAGCTTTACTACAATATTAGTTCACTCTAGCAATCTGACATTAGACAAAATTAAACACAGGAACCGGTGCTTCAATAGGAGTACGCATGGGTACATGACAAACATATGCATAGTAATAGTGCACTTTAGAGTAATTTGACAAGGTATGCAACTTTCCCATTTTATACCTGCTTTTTGTTGTCCTAGTACCAGTTTAAGTCTGTCACTGGCAAATAACTGTGTAAGCAGCTTATTAAACTAAACTCATGCTTGTTGGGATTTGTTGGGATTTTCTGTATCTCATAAAACAAGACTGATAATGCAGGAAACATAAATCAAGGCAGTCCATTTTTCTGTTACATAAAATGTCTGAATGTTGATGGAAAACTTGTAAAAGTTTCTATTAAGAATGCACAAAGGCCTAATTCATACAAGTTCATTTTTAATGTTACACAGGCTGAGAGTGGGAGTGGTCTAACTGTAGTATAACAGACACAAAGAAGCGCTATCCGGTAGTTAGGTGATGACGTGACGAATACTACTTCCGGGCCTAAAGTAGTCTGTGTTTAATATGGCTTTTGTGTTGTTAACATGTTTAATGTTATGTATTTTCTTCTATTTAATCTCAAAAAGCTCCTAAAACAGTCAGTGATCACTGTTGACCTCCCTCGGCTTTTATTACCGCTAATCATTTATTTAAGCTCAGTTTTTAAAACCTTAGGATGTAACTACAGCCCAGCCCATGCAATGACTAACCTCGTATTGTGGATGGATTATCTCAGTTGTTCTCCTGGCTGAAGTTTGGTCCTTTTACAGCATCCTGCCATGTAATTACATTTGTTCCTGACCACCGAGAACACTCACGTTAACTTTTATCGAGTGGAAAAAAAGTTAGCTTGTTTATATTATGCTAACATAGCTGTGTCGCTCACGTAGCACATCATTATATACCAGCTAGCCAAACTTCAGTAACCCTACAAACGTCACTGCTGTTTAGTTTTCTGTCTTCATTTATGTTGGAAGTGATAACAGAGCTGTACGTTTTAATATTGTTTCCAAAACCCCGCAGTCAGGACATGCTATATTGTATTTAGATAGAAGCTAGCGAGCTAACTTCCTGCTAACTTCTAACTCCGTTAAATGTCATAAACTCCGTTTTCATGGATGCCTGGATGTTAAACTCAATTGTTACACCTGGTAGAGCAGAACACTGATCATTTTATTAAAGATGAAAGACTTTAGACAGTTTTTCAACTCTCAGTAATGCAATAGTGATTGTTTGATATATGGACCTGCAGCGTAGTTTAGGCCCAGACACGGCTAGTGACGTCAGACTTAACGACAGGATAGCCAATATACAGACAGGATCTACACACTACTGTAAAAGTTAAACAGGCTAGTTTGAACTTCAGTGTTGTATAAATAGACGATCATGAGGTGTTTAAGGACAAAAAAAAAATACATGAATATTTACTGAAAGGTTTCACTGGTACATACAGTTATTGCATTGGAATCAGTCTGGTAACAAAGACAAGTCATTCTTCTGTTTCCTGGATGAACCAGAGATGCCTCTCTTCAGCTTTTCTCTTCCTGTTATCCCTCTGCTCCCAGACCACCAAAAAAACAAACCAAAAATAAGCAAAAAAACAATTTAAACATATCAAAAAATATTCAAGAAAATACAAATCACAAAAACACAATGTAAATATACAATATAGCATCCTCAGGTTTCCCAAAGAATAAAATAACTAAATGTGTATTATTAAAAATGAGGTCTCTCTCCTCTAAGTCCCTGTTAATCCATTATTTATTATTCAGTTAAATGATTTATTCTGCTTCATAGAATAAATCAATTATTAGAATAAATCAATTTATTCTTCATAGAATAAATCAATAAGTCAACACCCCCAAGTCATGCAAATTACCAGAATCCTTGAAGCACAGGCGGAGGAGTAACGCACACGAGATAAGGGACTATTAAAATAAAACAGAAAGTAACTAATAGATATAAATTTGACACAAATAACAGGGAAACCAGATAGCGACACTAACAGCAACACCAACAGGACACACAGACACCAGACCGATATTGGGACATGACAGGAGACAGAAATGGTGGAGATAGTGGAGGGAAGACAAGGAAAAACTGATACTCCAGAAAAAAAATTGAGCAATTACTACAACCTCTGAGCTCAAAGGTCTTGATGCACGCTCAATCATCCAGGTAAGGAAATCCCAAAAAATTGATTCTGTTCATCTTGGATGTAACGTGGACACTCTTTCAATGATGAGGATGAAGACCCACAACCTCAACAATTAATCAACCATAGACTCAAACAGAGTTTTAATTGATTTGAAAGACTAACTCTTAGTCTTGTCCACCCTAATTGGAAAACTCAAAATCCATCTGATTTCTGATTTCAGATAAAATAATAATTGAAGATGATTTTAACCCATATAGATGCTGAAAGTAACATCCTCATAGCAGCATTTAATCTATTATTGGACTCAATTAACTTTTCTAAAAAAAAAACTCCACCTAAACTTTAATCACACTCTGGATCTTCTTCTGTTATATAGTACAGAAACTGAACATTTAATAGTGTTCCCTAAAAACCATCTGATCATGTCTTAATAACATTTACATTTACAATAATGGATTACAGCAGTGGGGGGATACATTTCAGTAAACTAGATGCCTTTATGAAAGTCCATCCTTGTCAGGGTTGTGGGGGCTAGGCTAGGTGGTGGGATCAACCACAAATTTGATATAGCTGAGTGGTGGGATCAACCTTCTTGCTGTGAGGCAACAGTGCTAATCACCACACAACCATGCTTTCTCAAAATTTTCTTAATGAAAGTGCTTTACATGAATAAAACTGAATTTAGTTGAATTGAAGACCATTTTCTCTAGTTTAGCTTCTTCAGTCTCAAAACATACAGCCCAGTATTAAAACACACCATAGCTCACTATCAGTAACAGCTTGCTAGGCCTTAATGCTCATTTTTCTTATCCTGTATTGCATCTGCTTGGTGGATATTGTTAAATAATACCCAAAATTTTGCCTTTTGAGCACAGAGAATCTGTGTGGGATTTCTGATAGCAGCATGACATTTCTGGACAGTTAGCAGTATCATTCAATGACAGAATAGTGATGGTTACAGTTAGAAATACTTTTTTTTCTTAAATGCGTTATTTAATTGCTTATAGAAGACTGAAGCAAGAAAAAAATTATGCCTATCGTTAAATAGTATACGTGTATGTGTTAGCAACAACTGTGCTTGAAAACAGTCAGCCTGATCATTCTGGCATAGTTAGGATTTCGATAACAAATAACACAGTTCTCAGGGTTACATAAATCTTCACATATGACTGAGTTTGAAAAAGTGAGAGGCAGTTGCTTAAGTCTCCCCAAATATAAAAAGCCGGAAAAAAGAAACACATCTTCATCCACACCCCAGCAGGTTATAAAGTAATTTAATTTATTTTTCCAAATAATACTCAAACCACAGAAAGATATAGGTAGTCTGCTACTCTCTATTGTCAAGGAGTGTGGCTGTGATCTCAGATGACACAATACTTATGGAATATGAATAAAATTCAGACTGAGAGAGCTGTGTTTTGTTTTGGTGTATTTTGTCTTGTTTGTTTTTTTGTTTTTTGTTTTTTTTTGAGAATTATAATGTGCCTGAA
Source organism: Maylandia zebra (assembly GCF_041146795.1). Lineage (NCBI taxonomy): Eukaryota > Metazoa > Chordata > Actinopteri > Cichliformes > Cichlidae > Maylandia > Maylandia zebra. Next base: position 21,496,957 of record NC_135182.1, on the reverse strand, counting down.
TGCTATTTTAACAAATGGAGAAATCACAGCGGGACTTGAAGTCAGGACTTGAAACTTTGTACAGCTATTGTGGAAGACTGAATTGGAAACTGTCATATACTCAAATTCTCCATCTCACTTCGAATTTCAATCTGAAAATCTCATGAGATGGCCTCTGAATGCCAAGAATATAAAGACCAACTATAAAAAGCTAATTTTTATGATTCCAACCACTGGATTACAAGCAGCTGACGCCATCTCCAAGGCTATAAACCAAAAGCTGATATGAAATTTTGTCCTATAATGTCTTAACAGCATCTTTAACTGCAATTTGGACAGAAAAAAAAACATTTGTATTACAGAATATCAAATCAACAAACTTAATCCATGCACCATTTGCAAAAACAGCAACAAAGAGATGCACTGTAATTAAACGTTTTACTGATCACGCCTTGCTGGTTTTCTAAGCAGCTTCAAACTTCCATCAGTATTAAAAAAAAAAGTTAACCTTGGTTGTGGAGTCCTACTGTCTCGATAAATGATCCATAACTCCGTTTTGCAGTCCATCCTAGAGTAGTTTATCCTCCCCCCTCCCTCCCTATGAACTACATGCAGTCATATATGTGTGTCTATTGATACAGTGCACAACTCCGCCAACTTTTCTGCGTACATCTCTGACGCTGCATCGCAACACTGAAGCGCAAAAACGGGGCGTTTCTCTCATTTGCTCCCTAGTACTAATGTGGCTTTCAGAATATAACGCTAGCGTATTCGAGTAAACTGACAACTTGACATTACCACGTAAAGTAACAACTTAGCTCAACCACTTATAAATAAAATCCACAAGCGACTGTGTCCATTTAGTGAAATAAAGCGCAGTCCGCCAAAAGACACAAGAAGCCTTGTTGTTGTTGTTTTTTTTTACTTCCTTTGAATAAACGCTTTATTTGTCTACAGCGACATCATGCGGGAATATGCGGAAGCCAACAATTTCCCTTCCATGTATATAATAAACACAAGTACCAAGAAAAGTCTGTAGTCTAAAAGAATCACAATAATAATGATAACTTAAATTAATTTATTAGAATAAAGTAAAACTAAAAGGATTTGAATACCTTAATATCACACTCATCCATGATGAGTATTCCCAAGAACAACAGTCGGCCACCTAGGTTGTGGCCACCATTAAAAATTCTCCCTTAAAGTTTTTTTTTCTTTTTATCACAAAAGTTTGAAAAAACTATATAACCTGATTTTTCACTAAAATGTAAATTCATGTTAATGGAGGGCCCTTCCTCTTCCACCCTACAGTCTGAAATATAAGGCAAAGCACCAATAACCTAGCAGCCAATAAACATATAACAGAAGTGAGGAAAGTGTGTCCGTATACATTAGGAAAACAAAAAAGTTGGGTTTTTTTAAGACATCTAAATATTTGACACATTATTTTCATACAGGTGGTACAGTGCTAGAGGCATTGGCATCTGCACAGTAGAACAGCTCCACTCCATGTGAACAGCCTTGTGGGTAGATGCCAGTCATGATCAAACCAGTGATCATGATGAACAAGCCGATTATTATTAACACCGCGGGTATCACGTTTTCACCATCGAACCAGCGGCCAGAGGAAAGCTTAAGGAAGCAGGCAGATGGGATGATGAAGATCAGAGGTGTGGCACTCAGAGCACCCTGGATGGAAGAAGATAATATCAGTAAGATAAAGAGAAGAATGAATTAGCATACCTAAATAAATAATTTTATGTCAGTGCAGACTTACATTCAGTTCCAAAACAACTCCTAGACAGTCATAGGCCAAAGATACTGATGTGCAGACTGCAACTATGAGCATGGTTATGGCTGCATGTTTAGTTTTTGAAAGATCTCGGCTGCAAATGACATTAGATACTACCTGAAAAAGACATTTGTGAGAAAATGAATATATTTAAATATATATGCATTTTCTACAGCTGTTAAAAGATTTTTAAAAACTAAAACAAAATTACACTCAGGAAGCTGCTGAAGTATTTAAAAGACGTTGCTGTAGTCTTTTTATTTGAGAAGTTTTGCTGGAGCATTTGAGTGCAAAGTCTAAAACCGTTAGAATATCACTCCCCCACAAATGTAATCATTTAACAGTTATTTTTTTCTGATTGGCCTGTCAAATAGTATTACTTACTTCTCGTGTCACAAAGCACTCCAGTGGGAATGTTGTTATTATACTGATGCCAAAACAGAAGCGACCAAATGTTGCCAGGTTATCATTTCTACAGTAGTTCTCAAATATGTCTCCTAAAAAGCATAAATTCTGATATAATTAAACATGTTTTTGTGGCATTTAAATTGCACAGACACCTGCTATACATTATGTACTACATGGTACCTTGTGTGTAGCCAGTGAAAGTTGTGTAGCCAGCAACGGCAAATCCAGCACTGATTATTAGTGCTGAGCCTACGGAGATGTGAGTGACTTGAGACCAGTTAGCAAGAGTGGGCTGCTCCAGTGAGCCATAGATAAGAAAGCTGTTGTGGTGGCATATGAAGGCTAAGGACAAAAACAGAGCAGAATATTGAAGTTCAGCTGACAAAAAACCACGCTGAAGAACAGTTTGAGGTGTTTCACACATGTGGTATTAATGGTAAACTGAGCATATTATTTATGTTACACTTTTACTTGTCCTAGCTTTCCAGCATATTAAAAAAAAAACATCAAAAGAGGCTGACAAGAATGCAGCTTTCCAGTAACAGCATTTTTTTTTTCTTTTGTGGCTGAGTGTCTCAAAATAATAGGCTTGATCTTCTTACAGTAAAGCTGGGTTGCAGGTCAGAGCTATGATGGATTTTGAAATTCTGAGCCTTAGCACTTGGATACTGATGAATAAGCAGTAATGGCTTAGTTAATACATTTTGGTCCCTTTTGATCAGGAAAACATGGACATACATGAGGCTCACTTAGTGTTATTGCCATGTAATGTAATGGTCTAATGACCAACAATTTTACAAAAGGAAAAAAAAATGTTGCAAGAAGATAGTCAGCAATAAGCCATCATGTTTCCGGTTTCATAATTAGTCCATTATCTATAAGCCTTAACTTGTTTGGTCTCTAACACTTCCTGAAAAAAGTCTCAACCACCAATCAAACTCATGTTGGTGTTAAGCAAATGACACACTCTTTCATGAAATTCCTGATGTCATAAGGCTGGTGTGCATGCTGTGCTTTTATTGTACTATTTTCTTTTCTTGTCTTGTGGTAACATACAGTACTACTAAAAGTGTTCTAGAGATGTACAATATCAGTAGAAGCTCAATGCACACAAACTCACCAAAAGACATTACACCTACTGCCTGAATCGCATTCCACTTTGCAAATGCCCATGCATCATCTGTGGGGAGGCTAGAGGGTACATTTATATATTCAGTCATCAAAGAACACAAACATACATCAGTTTGTCTGTAAAATTGATAAATAGGTGATTTTAAAAAGAACCCCATGTTTCACACACAAGTGCAATAAAGCAAAAATCTACGTGGATTAGCAAACTAGAGTATTCATTCATACATTTGGGGTCCAAAGGTAGCTGCTCTGATGATTACAATGATGAGGATGATAACTGTCAGCACCATTGACAGGAAGGACACCTGGTAACACATGTGAATATTTTATAAGCTGCTTTAACATCACCACAATGCGCTGGATGCTATAGAAAAACCAGACTTACCTTCCCAAGTCGCTCTATGTTTCGATAAAGCGAGAGGGGGAACGTGAAAACAACAGTTGATAATATGATCACAAAGTGACGCTCTGCGAGTATGTGATCTGGGCCAACTGTAACATAATAAATGTGAATACAATAAATGTCAGTGTTTATTTATTGCACGTTTTCTTATTTATAGACAGAGATTTCACGTTTCACTACACCTCCAGGAATTCTTTGAAAGACTTTGGTCAGTGTGTCACCGATTGTGATGTTGTAGCTGATCATCGCTGAAGGAGAAAAGTTCATTTTATTATTGCAATTCATTTTTGTTAACCAAAAGTCAATAGATGAACAGTAACAGGAATACTGCACTAAACAAATACTTTTCAGAGCATTAGCCAGAACATGCTAAAAGGCTTGATTTAATACTGAACTTACCAATGAAAGGATAAAGAAACTGCAGTCCAGATAAAATTACAAATCCAGGGAAACCAAATGTGCTGTGTACAAGTGACTGATAACTGTTTGTCCCTGACAGGTTTCCTCCTTTTATAAGTAGAATGATAGAGTAATCTTCCATGAAAGACAAAGTAAAAAAATATGTTATTTGTATTGGTTGCTTTTGTTTTGACTCATGTTTCGTGTGTTTTCCCCCCATAAAGATAAAAAATAAAATACATCTTTAGTAGGCTTACCTGTGATGAATCCAACAACTATCAAAAGAAGAAGGCCAAAGGGAAGCCCTGCCTGGTTCAATGCGTATGGTAAACCTGGTTAAATAAATAAATAAATAGGAAAATGTACTGCTGCAGCTGATAATGTGTATAATTTAAATTTACAATCTCCAGAAAGCAAAAACTGCAGAGTACAGAAGCAGCACAACATCTGCACTAGTTCTTAACAAACACATTTCAGTCTTTTTATTACTTATTTTAATGGGGTAAGCATAACAAAGAGTTAAATTTATGAAAGAGGGCAACAGGCGCTTGTCATATGATACAGCTGTGGGGCTTGAACAGTATGAAAGCTTCTCCTTGTTACACTGAAATGAGCAAAACTAACTGATTATTCAACAATATTTTTACAGAAATAACAGTTTGAAGTCTTTCAAAGGTTATCATCCAAGTAACTGTTTGCATATAATTTAGTTAGTGTGATAAAAGCTAAAGGCAACCCAATTAAATATTTACCTATTATTCCAGATCCTATAATAGAATTGATAAAATTAAAAGATGCAGATATCATTGAACTTCGCGACTTTCTGGCATCTTTTTGTAGAGGAATTAATGTGGTCCCTTCTTCAGAGTTTAACTGAAATGAATTTTTAAATGAAGAAAAAGAAGAAGAAGAGAAAATCAGTTAATAAGAAAGACTTTAGTCTGCTATTAAAATCCTGCAAGCATCATTTTAGACATACCTGCTGAGCCATTTTTGAACACCTGTTGTTGTCAGTCGTCTCATTCTCGCTTCTGTCTGTTTAGATGTTAACTCTCACATATTTGTGGGTGAAGTTTGTAAAAACGCCCCTCTGTTTCAGTTACTCGATTCAAAGCAAAAACGAAAATAACTCAACAGCGCCCTGGGTCGGTCGTTGGAATACGCTGCAAATTAAGCGTAAATGCAGTGATGCAGAATAGGGGGGGGATTCAGTTATATTAATTTTGTCAATGAGCCAAACCTACGGTAACTCAGTTCTTAGGGGAGGAGTAGTTTGCACTTTGACACTTGTGCCGAAATATGTTTGGACGCATGCAAGGAAATTGCGAATTAAAGGATTTATTAAAGGATTAAAGGCTCTGTTAAAGCTCCCGTTGTTGAGAAAAAAAAGATATACTGTACAGTACGTGTTTGTCTCACGTTGTGGGTTGTAAATATGAGATCAGGCGCTTTATTTCTCTTATATGCTAAACTACCCCCCCCCCCCCCCCCAAACGATACTGAGGCTACCACAGCAGAATCAGACGTAAAGGAAAATGTGCTAGTAACGATAACTGGTACCCGTATTTATTTATTTATTTAATTACTTATTTCCAAGATTAAACAGGAGTAACGAGTTTAATATTGTTGAAAGTCTGATGAAAAAAGCAGGTGTCAAATTTCGAGTAACAATTTTTTGTATTTAAACATTTATTTCTCCTTTGTTTTGTGTAGGTCCACGTTTTAACCACAATTCAGCCATTAGAAACACCCCATACTATACCACTATATGTATCCAGCAGAGGGTATCAGACTGACATACTGACTCTTAAAACTCCTGACTCACTCATCCACCCAACTTTATACAATAGATTCTTACAAGGAAAACGACGATGGTGCATATATAGTCTCCTGCTGTGCTACCATGAAGCGATAAAAACAGCTTTTTTGTGTGTTTTTTCAGCGATTACAGCATTTCGGACAGAACAAACCTGCCACCAATGACATCACGCCTCTTGGGCACAAAGAGAGTTGTAGAACACAATCAGATCTATTACTGTGGCTTAAGTTGTTACTTTCTGACTGAACTCCAGAATCTTATTCTGGACAATTACACGCAGTGATTTTCACCATAATAATATCTGGTGGTCTGCCCTTACTCGGTATTATGGAAGCTCCCCGGAATCGCTTTACTACAGTACTCCCTCCTGCGCGGAGGGGCGGACACGGTCTCTCTCTCTCTCTCTCTCTCTCTCTCTCTCTCTCTCTCTCTCTCTCTCTCAGGGTTTTCCTACCGGAATCGTGGAAATGACCAGGTCTGCGTCGGGAGAAGCGTCAAACACCATAATCGGATTGACAGCCGTATTTTAAATCATTCTAAAAAGTTTCATTTTTTCAAAATATTCTCCAGAGAAATCTCCACCTGGCAAGGATGGAAAACTAATGGTGAGTGGTAAACACAGCAACTTTTTATCCTAAATTTCCTTAAAAAAAAAAAAAGAAGAAGAAGAAGAAGAAAAAGTGTTTTTTTTTTGTTTTTGTTATTGTTTTTCTTTAAGTGGTCCTAATTATGAGAATTGTTTTAAAAGTTATTTTATTTTGGTTAATCATATAGAGATGGTGGTGATTGAGAAGTCTTACAGTGTTACATTTAAGAGACTATCTATCTATCTATCTATCTATCTATCTATCTATCTATCTATCTATCTATCTATCTATCTATCTATCTATCTATCTATCTATCTATCTATCTATCTATCTATCTATCTATCTATCTTGTTGCCTTTATTTAAATTGAAGGTTATCCATATATCTGCACAATATTTTTCAACCTTGGAAGTATGGCATAGTCTTTGTAGCTACATAAATGTTACTGATATCAGTTTTTATGGAAGCCCTGTGTAGGAAAAACATGATTGAGCTCTCAAGACAAGACAAGACAAGACAACAGATTGCGGTTTACAATATATTACAAACGTTAATGGCCATGGCAGCAATTATTAACCCACACTCCATTTTAGATGACTTCCTGTTTCCCCTACTGTAAACATCTTTATTAGATTGTTGTCAATTAGAGATGAGAGTGTTCTGTTCAGTCCTATCCGCACCGTATGGTAGTCTGACAGGTTGTTCATAAAAGCCTTTATTTCAGAGGTTGTTAACAGCTATTCTGCCAACGCCCTGGATATGCCAGACTGAATCTTGACTCCGTACCCCGTTGGAGACAGCAGCAGGCATTAGTTGTGAGCTAGAAATGTGAGTGTGTCACAAACCACCTCTTATCTCATCTAAGTACTAAGATGCACTTTGAGGTCATACAAATTAAGTTGCAGTAATGTACATAAAATATTAAAGCTTCTGTTTGACACTGTGTTTAATAGGCTAGGTCAGTCATCTATTGAAACTTATTACCACGAGTCAGTCTAATGTTTGGCGACTAATCAACTCCAAATACATTTTTTTGGCATTCTGTTCTGTTAGGGGAACAAATTTCTCTGTCTTAGGTCAGTACACAAACGCCTGTAATGCAGACTGGTTACTGATAAACTTAAGTGGGCACACTGAAGCTTTGAAGTGGTAGTGGCTCATATCTCAAGTTATGTATAATGAGTTGGGAACAGACTGACACAATGATGCATGCCTCTTTAGAGGTTACTCACTGCAGGCTGAGGTACAGGAAATCAAGGTTTATTTTGTGTTTGCAGATAATCATGAGACTTTTGGAAAGTTTGTCTTACTGTTGCAGCTGTTTTTTAGTTTGTGTCAAATAACTAAAAAATGTATGGTACTGGTACTGAGTGATTTACTTTTATATTGTGAAAGAACATGTCTCAATGCTATAGTCTATGAGCTGTCAAAGGCTTAATAGCTTAATAATAACTTAGGGAGCTAGAATATGGTAGGGCTACATGGATACAATAAACAAAAAAATATCTTTATTTTCATCCCTTTCTTATGTATCTTACTAGTACAGGTTTGAAATCCACTTTGCATTCAGAACTGCCTTAATTTTACATGGCATATATATATATATATATATATATATATATATATATATATATATATATATATATATATATATATATATATATATATATATATATATATATATATATGCCATGTAAAATTATGAGTTATCTTTCTCGAAATTTGACTTAGTTTTTTTAAATTTCGGCTTATTAACTTGGAATTTAGATTTATTAACTCGAAATTTTGAGAGAAGTAACTCGAAATTTCGATTTAGCTCTGCCAATCCGTAATCTACGTGGAATGCACACTCAAAACCAGATCACAAATTGGTGCTTTTGAGAGTACGTTTGCTGATAGTAACGCCATGTGATTCAGCTAATACCACAAGGATTTCATCATTCGTGAAGCCACGCTGAAAATAATCAGCAATTTGTGCATTCATGAGTGGCTGTAATACCGGTAGCTTAGCTGTAGCATTTGTAGCTGTGGGCTTCAGCTTCTGGGTAACAAGGAAATTATGTCATTCACGAAAGAAAGATGGAAACTTTTTTTCTGTTGTTTTTTAGTGGCGGAAATGGGCTTCCATAGTTTTGACATCATAGTGTCACACAGTTGTTGCAGATTTGTCAGCTGCTCATCCAGGATGCAAATCTCCCATTTCGCCACATCCTAAAGGTTCTCTGTTGGATTGAGAGGTGGTGACTGTGGAGGTCATTTGAGTGCAGTGAACTGATTGTCTTGTTCAAGTGACTAGTTTGAGGTTATTTGAGCTTTCTGACACTGCATTACCCTGCTGAAAGTAGGCAACAGAAGATGGGTCTACTGTGGTCACAAATGGATGGACATGGGTCATCATCAATGGTCAGGTAGCCCGTAGCCTATAAAACCATGCACATTTGGCCCAATATTAAGAAATACCATTGCATCACCATCTGCAGCCATAAACGTTAATACGAAGCAGGATGGATCAATGATTTTGTGTTGTTTATGCCAAAATCAAATGAGTGTCTAATGACTGTAGTTATTTAAGGAATAGTGAGGTTGTTGTTAGATTTCAGCATCACCTATACAGTATTTATAAATATTAGGAAGGTTTAGCTTAGTGTGATGGCCAGAACATAAGAGAAGTGCTCTTTGGGTCTTGTTTTGTGCTAAACATTTCCTCTTCAAGAAGGAACTTATCTTCACCATATAAAAGACAGTAGCAGAGAGTTGCCACTGGCCTGATGGTTTTATTTTGGAAACTCTGGCCTAAATTTCTTTTATGTTGAATTTGGATTTTGAGCTGACAGATGAAAACCACAGATGAACTTTAGTTCAACCTGAATTCTAATTCTGATGAACATCTGTTATTTAGTACAAGAGTAGAGAAAAACACATTTAAAATGTTGTATCTACTCTTGCCCACATATAGGCAGATGTTACATGAGTTATCTTCTACTCTATGACCTGTCTAGCTGATTTCCTTGAAAGTATAAAGCCAAGGTGGAATTCAGTGAGTGAATCTGATTAGCATCATCATCTTAAATTTAATTTGATGTCTGGTACCCTTGATGTGACCTAACACTGACCATGAACACTACAGCTGCTCTACACCAGTTCAACATAATGCATTACTGTAAAATTAACAACAGAGATGCAAACTAACCAGCATAGCCTGCATTAAATCCCATAGTATATTTTATTCAACCTTTGAATAACAGAAAGTTAATATACACTCAACAAAAATATAAACGCAACACCTTTGTTACTGCTCCCATTCCCCATGGGATGGACGTAGAGACCTAAAATTCAGTCCAGATACACAATATAACCATCCCTCCCAAACAGTGGTCACAAATCAGTCCAAATGTGTGGTAGTGGGCACATCTGCCATATTGAGATAATCCATCTCACCTCACAGGTGTGCCACATCAGGATGCTGATCTGACATCATGAGTAGTGCACAGGTGTACCTCAGACTGCCCACAACAAAAGGCCACCCTGGAATGTGCAGTTTTGTCTCACAGCAAAATGCCACAGATGCCACAAGCAATGAGGGAGCGTGCAACTGGCATGCTGACAGCAGGAATGTCAACCAGATCTGTCGCCCGTGCATTGAATGTTCATTTCTCAACCATAAGCCGTCTCCACAGGCGTTTCAGAGAATATGGCAGCACATCCAACCGGCCTCACAACCGCAGACCTCGTGTAACCACACCAGCCCAGGACCTCCACATCCAGCAGGTTCACCTCCAAGATCGTCTGAGACCAGCCACCCAGACAGCTGCTGGAACAATTGGTTTGCACAACCAAACAATTTCTGCAAAAACTGTCAGAAACCGTCTCAGGGACGCTCAACTGCATGCCCGTCGTCCTCATCGGGGTCTTGACCTGACTCCAGCTCGTCGCCGTAACAGATTTGTGTGGGCAAATGCTCACATTCGATGGCGTCTGGCACGTTGGAGAGGTGTGCGCTTCACGGATGAATCATGGTTCACATTGTTCAGGGCAGATGGCAGCTGAGAATGTCCCAGTTCTTGCATGGCCAGCATACTCACCGGACATGTCACCCATTGAGCATGTTCGGGATGTGCTTGACCGGCGTATACGACAGCGTGTACCAGTTCCCACGAATATCCAACAACCTCGCACAGCCATTGAAGTGGAGTGGACCAACATTCCACAGGCCACAATTGACAATCTGATAGACTCCATGCGACGATGTGTTGCACTGCATGAGGCAAATGGTGGTCACACCAGATACTGACCGGTTCTGGGTCCCCAGACCCCCAATAGCGCAAAAAACTGCACATTCCAGGGTGGCCTTTTGTTGTGGGCAGTCTGAGGTACACCTGTGCACTACTCATGATGTCAGATCAGCATCCTGATGTGGCACACCTGTGAGGTGGGATGGATTATCTCAATATGGCAGATGTGCCCACTACCACACATTTGGACTGATTTGTGACCACTGTTTGGGAGGGATGGTTATATTGTGTATCTGGAATGAATTTTAGGTCTCTACGTCCATCCCATGGGGAATGGGAGCAGTAACAAAGGTGTTGCGTTTATATTTTTGTTGAGTGTACTTTAGTTTCCTTTGCAGGAAGTTTCCCAATGTGGAGAAAACATACTGAAACTTCAGCAACACACTGTGTACAGATCGAGTATTTAAAATGATTGAGGAAATTACAAGCTTTACATTTCCAATTCATCAAATGTCACTGAGCAGTCCTTACCTTTAAAAATAATCACATTTCTTCCTCTCCTGGTCTAGTCATTTTTACAACTTCATTATATCAGACAAGCTACTGCCCCTTGTTCACAAGGGGTTTGCTTGTATGTTTGATTTAGAAGATTTTTACACCAACTTTCCTGTGTCTCCTTCCAGTAATGAAGCAGGAGTCTTTTGCTTGTTTCACAAAGATTTCCTGAGAAATAAAGCAGTGTATCTTTAGCTAGCAGACACACTCTATGACATGCTGCACAGAAACAGCTTGTGTGTTTGTTGATGTTTGCTGCGCTGTTTGAATGTTTCATTTGAAATTTCCTGCCACTTAAAGAAACATTACTCGGTTTTATCTTCTACTGTGACACTAGAGAGATGCTTAAGTAACATGACTGCAACTTATTGGCATTGGCCCCAAAACACTGTTCTGGATCATTCCAGCCAACTTTAACCCTGAACATACTGCAATTGTGATACATTAATTTTTTAACCTTTTTCTTTATGTGCAATAAGCACCGGGAATGGATATACTAATAGGGTTTTCATGTATATTTTACTTTTTCCTCCATTTAGGTTCAAATCAGTTTAATGTTTGAAAGTGTGCAGTGAAGGGAAATAATAATGTTCCTCAAATTTCTCATTTGATTATTTTACGAAGTAGAGACAAGAGACATTTAAAATGTAGGGAGTAAAAGTAAAAAGTTCTCTCTTGATTATTATAATTACATCACACATGTATAACTCGATGATAGGAACAGCTGATTGACCACTGATTTAGGGATTGATTTCTTGCATGTGTTTGATCACTGCACAACATGTCGAAGTTGTCTTTGACACTGTTGCATTTGGATCATTCTGAAACTCTCTGGCAGGGAACCCAGAGAGAGATATGGCACAGTCTATGAGGCATTCATATTTAATAGTGCATAGGTCTTTGTAACACATCACATTAGTCAGGCCTATTAGTAAGATGGATCTTTTCCTCTCACTGCTCTGTCTCAGTGAGGGAAAAGCAGACTTTTTCCATTTTGAGGGATGGAAGAGGAGTTGAGTCTCACCTGGAATTGATCATTGTCATGTAAAATCTTAATTTTATCTACTGACGAGCAGGTAATTAGATCTAATTTTACCATAGCTGAAAGGAATTTATATGTATGACAGCCAACTCTAGGCTCATTATAGCTTCCTTTTTCCTCTGACCTAAGAGCAGAAACAAACACACTGTTCTTTCATCTCGATTAAAAGTTATTAATGAGAGGCAGGTCATAACAAAATGAATTTTAAGTTGCATTTTTTTAGCCAAATAATGTTGGATGTAAGAAAAATATAACTCTGCTATTTAAACTGCTCCCTATATTGTGTCTTTCTAATGCCAGAGGCCTTTCTGTTGCTCGAGGCTAGCTGCTCACTCTGAAGGTGCAGCATGAAAAGATGGAACAGCTGCTTGTACCACCAGGTCCAGACAGCTTCCGTCCCTTTACCCATGAGTCACTTAAAGCCATCGAAAAACGGATTACTGAAGAGAATGCCAAGAAACCCAAGGGAGAGAAGAAAAAGCGCAAAAATGAAATTAAGCTCAGACCAAACCGTGACCTGGAGGCAGGCAAACCACTCCCCCTTGTATATGGAGACATTCCTCAAGGACTGGTGTCGATACCACTGGAGGACCTGGATCCCACCTACAGTAATCAGAAGGTAGGTTTGCTTAAATTTAAACTTGAACACTAAGCTCCAAGTTTAGATCTTTTCTCTGTAGTGTTCGAGTTTACATTAATTCATTATTTATGAAATTGCACGCAGCTATTAAAATTCCACTGTTGGTTTTAAATCTTAAATGAGAAGTCAATAAAAATGATTCATATGAAATTTGTCAGCAGTATATAAAGTTGTTAGCAAAATTCTCGAACCACCCTTAATTTCTTTATGTTTAAAATGCTTTAAAAATAAAGAAATGAGGAGTGGCCCAAGACTTTTGCACAGTGTTGTATGATGTTGTATACTTTTGTAAACTATAATGCAAGACAGTCAAAGAGTATCCACATAAGAGTATAAAGATGTATAAATGTCTGTCTGTCTGTTTCTCTCCCCCAGACTTTCATTGTATTAAACAAAGGAAAGGTCATTTTTCGCTTCAATGCCAGTCCAGCCTTGTACCTCCTGAGTGCCTTCAACCCTCTACGAAGGCTATCAATTCAGATTCTGGTACACTCATATCCTTTCATTAAGATATGAATCTGATATGCATGAATAATGTTGATGTTGAGCTGACCTAAGCCCAGGATTACATGTTCACTTTGTTCCTTTATTTACATGAAAAAATTATTTTACTTTCACAACAAAATCTGTTACTTCCTTGACAACTGTGTGTAAATTGTTCAACGTGGTGATCATGTGCACTATTCTCACTAACTGTGCATTTATGACACTGAACCAACCACCTGACTGGGCAAAGAACGTGGAGTAAGTGCTCTACAAACATACATAACATACACACAGTGTAGATACTGTGAAGAGTAACTGGTGTTCCTTTTTCTAACAGGTACACATTTACAGCGATTTACACCTTTGAATCCCTCGTTAAAATTTTAGCTCGGGGGTTCTGTATAGGAAAGTTCACATTTCTAAGAGATCCCTGGAATTGGCTGGATTTCTCTGTCATTGTCATGGCGTAAGTACAGGGCTTTTTCATTATTTTTGTAGTTTTTGTCACACATTTGGAAAAGACTCACCAAAGAAAAAAATAATCAGGCTTTCATAAACAGAGACGTTGCTTGTTGGCGTTAATTTTTTGGTACTGACTGTAGCTTCATTATTGCTGTTTTGCATGACTCTATGTTACACCTATTGTCATCTCTGTAAATAATAATAATAATGGATTGCATTTATATAGCGCTTTTCAAGACCCTCAAAGCGCTTTACAATTCCACTATTCATTCACTCTCACATTCACACACTGGTGGAGGCAAACTACAGTTGTAGCCACAGCTGCCCTGGGGCAGACTGACAGAGGCGAGGCTGCCATATCGTGCCGTCAGCCCCTCTGAATTCTAAAATAATTATAATTTTTCTTGCAGGTATGTAACAGAGTTTGTATCCCTGGGCAATGTTTCAGTCCTTCGGACATTCAGAGTATTAAGAGCTTTCAAAGCAATTTCTGTCATTCCAGGTAAGCAGTTACCATATTTGTTTTGTTCTTTCATAGTTTAACAGTACGCTCATCCAATTGCCCACCCTTGAGCAGCTATGGACCCACCAGTGCCAAATTTATATTATCACACCTATTTCCCAGAGTTGTTTCACCAGTATGAAAATGAACAATTCTTAACAATCCCAACCTATAAAATGTATGTCATCTTATAGGTGGTTCTGTAGATGGTAATGAAAAAAGAGAGAGAGAATCTGCTCTTATTCTAACTTATTTCCAAAAGATCAACAAGATGGATTAAATAGTGGTGGCACTGGGTTTAGACAAACAAACAAACAAAAAAATATACTAAAAAAAACATGGATGCGTTCTAAGTGGATTACCACTAAAGGAAAAGCTCACTGGTATCCCTTTGTATATTTACTGTCTCTCGACTGACTGCAAGTGATTTTGTGTTTACAGGCCTAAAGACCATTGTTGCTGCATTGTTCCAGTCAGTGAAGAAGCTTGCTGATGTGATGATTCTCACAGTTTTCTGCCTGAGTGTCTTTGCCCTAATAGGTTTACAACTGTTTATGGGCAATCTGAAAAATAAGTGCATACTAGAAGAATTTGTACAAAGCTATTGGAATAACACAAATGTGACTGTGGACTTTGAAAATAAAAGTAAGTATTTGATCCCAGAAAAAAAAAAGAAATTTAAAAATTAACACTCAAATCTCAAATTAACACATAACAATTAAAAATTTAAATGAAAAGTGTATATTGCAACACAGAAGTCACAGCTAGTCGAGATAATTTACTCAATCACTGCTGTACATTGCAGAGCTGTACCCCATTTCTACTGTTGATACTTACATCAGTATTTGTGATTGACCTCCAACAAACCACTGCTATTAAATACTACTATTTTCTCTCTGTTCCAAACAGGTCTTTATTATTACCTTCCTTCGAATAGCAAAGATCCACTGCTTTGTGGAAACAGCAGTGGAGCTGGGTAAGCAAGCTTCCTCTCCAGTTACCAGAGTACTGAATAAAGTCCATATTAAACACAACCCCAATGCCAAAAAAGTTGAGACCATGTGTAAAATATAACTAATAACAGAATGTAACAATTTCCTCATATAACCAAATTTTATCAACATGGTTAACAGAAAACACATCTCAGCTTTAAAATGAGAAAATGTGCCATTTTAAGAAAAATTCTGGCTCATTTTGAATATAATGCGTTGTGGTGCCAGTTCCTTTAGAGCTTAACAGAGTCGATTTCTTGCAGGCATTGTCCAGAGGGGTACATATGCTACAAAGCGGGAAAGAACCCAGACTATGGTTACACCAGTTTTGACTCATTTGGTTGGGCCTTCCTGTCACTGTTCAGACTGATGACCCAGGATTATTGGGAAAACCTTTACCAGCAGGTACATTAAAAATGTTATTGTTGTCGGTGATCCTTGTTCTTCTTCACTGGCCAACTAGTCTGATAGCATTTGTTGTAGACAGACTGTTCATACATCAAAAGACAAGCTTGATTGTGCTCTCGGTGCTTCTATTAAGATTTTTGAAATTTTAGACTATTTCAGAAATATTCCAACCTCTTTACTTTCAATTTTTTGGCTGCACCAGAAGCAAACTACAATCAACAATGCCACTGCAGTTTCTCCAGAAATTGCGTTTAGTTAACTTTGTTTCTATGAAAACATCTTTGGTTGTTTTTAAAAACACTTTTAACCTCACGTGGTTCAGATTGTTCCATATTTTCTTCTCTGAGGACATGAAATGGCAGTGCCTGCTGTTTATGGGAAAAGCATTCTCCTACCACAGTATTATAGAGAGTATTCAGAGCTTTCTGTTTAAACAAACATCTAAATGCCGTGCAGGTGCATCTTGGTCAAAGGAAAACAAGAGTCCTACTGAGGCAAACATAGGCAAACATAGTTTCAATGGCTGCAAAAAAACATGTGGGTGTACTGCAAATAGGCTACTGCCTACATTGTACTATCAAGAAAAGCAAACAGTAATACAATAAGACTCCCATAAGCAGGTCTTTTAAGCACTCTGCACTAACTTTGACTAATAATAAGCCATCAAATGATCGCATTTCTTGAATGTGAAATGGAACAGAAACGGTTTTCTTTGTTTGATAGTTATATGTAAAGTCATATTAACATTTATCCATATACACATACAGATTTGACAATCCATCAAATAAAAAAGTACTTAATATATATTACTGAAGAAAAAAAATGTAGGTAATATGCAACTCTATTAAACTTTTGTCATATTCCCCTTCTCTCCATGAGACATGTGACAATAGCATCATGGATGATTTATAACACTAAACACTAGAGTCCAGTGTGTCACTGTAACTAATTTTGCAGTGTATTTATGTCATAACTTTTGTATTTTTTTTTTTTTTTACATGTACTACCAGATAATTTGGCTGATATAGTTTTGGTCTCAGGCAAATGAATATAAGAGCAATTATGTTTTGTTGCTACAGCATAATTACATAGATGGTAGAGTGGCTATTTCAGTTTTAGAGCAAGAAATAACATAAATGCAAAATGTGGAATTCAAAGTTTAAGGTTTTTACACACGCTGAATATGAAAACATGGAGTTTAGAGGAGTTAAATGGACAGGCGGGATTTGTAGTAAATTAGCTGACAAGTTATTAATCTTCGTTTTGTTGTTACTATTACTCTATAACAATGATGAATGAAAGAAAATCAATGTGAAGATCAATGAAAGACATCGACTTTAGATTTTGAAATTTGAAACGGTAATGAAAGTGATTTGTTTGAGGTTTTACCAAGCTCTACTGTGATTTTCTTTCATACCTAGAAAATTGAATTTTATCATCTTTACTTCTGAGTTGAGAAATTCTAGAAATATAAGTTAACATGTGCAATCTTTAGATACACCTCTATTTGAAGGCCCTCTAACTTTTAAAATATCCACTGTATTAGGGTGGATTTTTGCATGTCTCCACACTTTAGCACAGTGTAGTCATGTCAGCCAAAGGCAGGTATATAAAAATATTGTGAAAAATTGTAAAAAGTTAGAATAAAAA
This sequence comes from Maylandia zebra, assembly GCF_041146795.1. NCBI lineage: Eukaryota > Metazoa > Chordata > Actinopteri > Cichliformes > Cichlidae > Maylandia > Maylandia zebra. The sequence continues at coordinate 21,479,470 of NC_135182.1, read as the reverse complement.
AAGAAATACGGGAACCTAGTGTTTTATGTTAAGTATAAATACTTTATTTGAAAAAGTGCAAAATCTTGTTTGTTTTTTCGTTGCAGACTTTGCGTGTATCTGGGAAGCCCTACATGATTTTTTTTTTGCTCATCATATTCCTTGGTTCCTTCTACCTGATCAACCTGATTTTGGCGGTTGTAGCCATGGCCTATGAGGAGCAGAACCAGGCCGCTGCAAAGGAAGCTCAGGAGAAGGAAGAGGAGTTTAAGGCCATGGTTGAGCAGCTGAGACAACAACAAGAGGAAGCTCAGGTACATTGATTGAGTCCTTAAATTTCTCTCAAGATATAATTTTAGTTAAGTCAAAATGCATCTTCTTTGAAGTACTGTAAATTCAATCAGAATAGAATAGAATAGAATAGAATAGAATAATCATTTAACTGTCCCACAAGGGGAAAGAAACATACACAATTTTTTTCATACATATTTATATCCAGGACAAATGTTACTATAAACAGAGTACTGTACAGTTATTAAATAAAATAAAATTAACTACAGATAAGAGGCAAAGCCAGGTTGTAGTGCAAATCGGTTGATTAAATTATTGCAGTTACAGAGCAGATGTAAACATCTATGATTGTTGGGAGCATTTTTGATTGTACAGTCTGACAGCTGCAGGGAGGAAGGACCTGCGGAAACGCTCCTTCTTGCATCTAGGATGTAGCAGTAGCAATCAGTTTTGCAATTTTGTATTTTATATAACTGTATACTGGTTGTGTAGTAATTTTATATAATATCTACACGTTTAAGTGGTAAGTGTGATTTATTACCTATATAGTCATTCGAGGGCTTTTCCCTTTTTTATTTAGGACACTTTTTTTCCTTTCTATGTTTATATTTTACCAGTAGAGAAATCCATCCACACATTCTCATGATCATTTATTCAGCTAAGGTCTCTGGATTTGGGCTCCTGTTTTATTTAAGACTTGCCTCTCTCTTGGGAGGTCTATGGGGGTTGCAAATCTATCACTATCAACAACACAACTATTTACACCTACAGCACATTTTAAATCTCAACCAATAACATTTGGAGGCAATTGGATTACCTGGAGGAAGCTTGCACAGGCAGACTGGCAGAATGCACACATGCAGAATGGGCCTAACTCTCCAGGAGGTTCACATCAAGAATCAGACATTTATCAGCCTGTTTACCATCAGTGTCTTATCTTCCCTCTTCTAGGCAGCACTAGCTGCTGCAGCAGCAGTGGGTGGGGAGGCCGGTGATAAAGTTGGTGGCACAGAGAGTTCCTCTGATGCCTCTAAGCTGAGCTCCAAAAGTGCAAAGGAGAGACGCAACAGGCGAAAGAAAAAAAAGGAGGAAGAAGGAAAAGAGACCGAGGGAAAACTTCCCAAATCTGAGTCACAGGACAGTATACAGAGGGCTCGCAGTCGCTTCTCTGTGGATGCAAACCTGCTCAAATATGACATGAAATGCTCATCTGCACATCAGGTATTTTTCTATGCCATGAAAGCGATATTATCTTTTCGGTTCTAAAGCTCCTTTCACATCTTCATGGTGTATTATATTTTATTACTATACGGTACTTTATTACTGTAGCTTTACTACACTTATTGTAAATTACTCTAGAATGAAACAATCCTAAACAGTTGGGACCCTATACAAAATGCAAATAAATACAGAATGCAATTTTTACAAATCTCACATTTTATTCACAATAGAACACAGGAAACATATCATCTGTTTAAACTGAGGCATTTTACTATTTAATGAAAATTACTGTCTCATTTTGATGGCAGCAACATGTTTCAAAACTGGAGGCAACAAAAACTTAAACCTGAACCTGTCCTACTTGTTTTTCGATATATTGCTGGCATTGAATTTCCGATTTAGCCATTATATTTCTTAAATGGCGCTTTTCCAGATCAGACTTTTGTTATGTTTTCGATCTTCTACTGTGAATACAATTTGGGTTTATGTGCTTTGCAAATTAGTGTATTCTATTATAAGTTACATTTGTTCCAACTCGGCTTGTACAAATCCTTTTTTTTCATAATTTAAATTAATCTTTTTTTATTTATTTAAATTGCCAAATTATAGTGGCATTTAATGCAGTGTTCAATATGGTGAAATATTCATTGTTGACATTTTTCAATATAACTTTATTTCAAAATCATGTAAAAAGTACTGACAGTACCAGTTTTAAATTCACTCCAGTTTCAGTAATTTATTAAAAGACGACTCAAAATGACAGTCTGTGATCACTCTCTTTAATTTGAATGGCAGATATATATTCAGAAAGCTCTTTGTAAGCCTTGTCAGCGAGAAGATTGACTGACTTTTGTCAAACTCTTGCAGGGCTCAAAATGACTGAAAGGCAGGAGAAGCAAATGGACTGACAATGTGGCTATCAAATTTAAACTTACACATTGCAGCCATTTGATTTTTTAGGTTGTATGTGTATGTATTATAATTTTTTAGGATATTTAATATGGATTTACTAACTTTTCTAAACATTCATGAGCTGCTAACAAATTGTTTTGATTTCTTTTATCTCATGTCATTAATCTAAATGCAACCTTTTCTTTACTGCCATCACACTTTTATTGCCATCGGTTTCATCACTTTCATCATCATCTTCTGTCTTCATCAAATTCTTTAGTTCCTATCATATGCCATCATCAGGATATATTTTTTATGAGCAATTTCCTTCTTGCAACAATTCATCATGATCATCGTCATCATCCCCATAATCATCATGCTTTCCTTCTCCACTATCATGATCATTATCATGATCTTTACTGTTCTCATTAACAGTTTTAATTTTGCATTTTTATTGAAATCATCATCATCGTGAAGTTTTTCTCACCAAAGAAATCGTTCCTTTTTTTCTTCATTTGTACATATGAAGATCGTTGTCTCTCTCTTCTGTCCTCTTTTTGATTGTCATATATCACATCCATCGGAGACTATCTTTCTCTCCTAGTCTTTTCTGAGTTTTCATGGACCCCTCTTCTCACCCAGAAGGAATAGCAAGACCAGCCTTTTCAGTTTCCAAAGTCAAGCCCAGGATGTGGGCTCAGAAAATGAATTTGCTGATGATGAGAACAGCATTTTTGAGGACACCCTGAGTCGGAGGGGCTCTTTTTTTCTTCCCCAAAGGTGTGATCGACGCAGCAGCAGTATGAGCCAGTGCAGCTTCTTTTCACATCGCAGATTTCAGCCCCGTGAGATCAGGCACAGCTCTGTAGACTGCAATGGCGTTGTGTCTCTGGTGGGTAGGAATGCACTCCCTTCATCACCCGGGGGGCTCCTTCCACCTAAAGTGACGTTAGATATGGCCTCCACTGGAGACAATGTAAGAAAGGGTTCTGTAGCCCAGACAGCCCAATAACTTGCTTACTGTATTGCTCTGTTTTTGTTTGTTTATTTTGGCCTTTTCATCTTTCTGGCTCTTATACACACACATTTATTACACACATATGTCACAAACTATGCTTGTCAGTTTTTTGTTTTGTTTATTTCTCAGTTATTTTAGCAAGCTATGCAGCTTAGCATGTCAGAAAATATAAGTCACAACTTTTCTAAACTCAAATGAACCTTGGAATTTTAACTTAAACTTAAACTCTTCCTGAGTCTATCAATGATACAATAATGGACTCTTGGTTATTGAAATGGCTCAAGTGCTTTTGATTTATACTGCTGCTTTGTGCTTTTGGACAATGATAGGCAGAGCTGTAGCTTCTAACTATATGATCAATGTACCAATACTATGTCAGTTATTCCAGAGCTTTACTGTAAGATATTCTTTTTGGATAGTTTAAAGATATGCAGCTTTCAGTGGAACAGTTTCCTCTGCTTTTTTTTTTTTCATTTATTTAGTAAATGTAATGCGATGATAAATATTTATGCTTGTACTGTAAAATGCAACATATTTTTGTATGGTTACATTTTATGTGTAAAATTTGTTTCTATCCCTAGGCTGACACCACTGACACAGAATATAGACAGAGCATTGGAGGAATAAACCAGGGATATATGGACTACCTTCAGAGCCCAGAGGCCAGACAGAGAGCTCATAGTATTGCTAGTGTCATAACCACCACAATGGAGGGTAGGTGTTTTTCACCATGGCATGAATAGCCAATCCTGACTATATCTGTGGTGTTAAAAAAGTTAAATTGTACTTTCACACAAAATATGTTTTGCAATCAGAACTTGAAGAGTCACGGCAGAAGTGTCCTCCTTGCTGGTATGATTTTGCCCACACCTTCCTAATCTGGGAGTGTTGTCCAGGATGGCTGAAATTAAAAAAAATTGTCAAACTAATCGTGATGGACCCATTTATGGATCTATTCATCACCATCTGCATTGCACTAAACACATTGTTTATGGCCATGGAACATTATCCAATGAGTGATGGGTTCCAAAGCATGCTTGCTGTTGGCAATAAGGTTAGTTCAATTTAGAGAATATTTTTTAAATATAAATATCTATTGATTTTATTAATCTTCACTGGGGTTTTTCTTTGTATGCGTCTGTGTGTGTGTGTGTGTGTGTGTGTGTGTGTGTGTGTGTGTGTGTGTGTGTGTGTGTGTGTGTGTGTGTGTGTGTGTGTATAGATATTCACCGGCATCTTCACGGCTGAAATGGTCTTCAAGGTGATTGCACTGGATCCATACTATTACTTTCAGGAGAGATGGAATATCTTTGATGGGATCATTGTCAGTTTAAGCTTGATAGAGCTTTGTTTGGAAAATTTGAAGAACATGTCTGTTTTGAGATCATTCCGATTGGTAAGTCTAAATATAATTTAAACTTGCATCAAGAAGCAAGCGAAACCTTTGGAATTATCTGTATCTTTGTATACATTTATTACAGTGTTTGCCTGTGTTCAGTATATTCAAACTTGCAGTCACTTAGCAAATAATACCAAAAGATCTGAGTTGGTTAGGAAATACCAAACCTGAAGAGCAGGTTTACTCTGCTATAATTAAATAAATAATCAAACAATATGTTACAAGATCCACTCATCCACTCAGCACCCTGCTGTTTATTTGGTTAGCTTTGGCTTTGTTACCTAATGCTATAATCAGACTATGAAAATAGTGGTCGGAGACTGTGGCATGATCGAAATTATTGCAAATAAGTGCAATGAACTTACTCATTGCCTTTGAAATGGTTAGTTCTATGCAATTACTGGGCAACCACAGATTTTTTTTCCCACTCTCAGCCAGAGGTTGTCATCCTATTTTTACTCTAGTGTGACTCAGCCATTAGATTTCACACCCCTGACATGCTGACAGAAAGAACATGCAGCACAGCATACAATGTAAAAAATCCCAATGTATACCACTATAAAAACATTTGATAATAAAAATAATTTTAGCTGTGAGGGAGCATTATAATTTGAGGCTGGTTTACTGTCACTATCTCTGGTTAAGCACTTAAAAAAAAAAAAAAGGAAAGACAAAACTTGGATCTACATAGTTCCTAAGGATTTATATGCTTCTATTTGTAACAAATGCAATAGCATGTATGTTGTGTTGTATTTTGAGTTAGGAAATAACTTCTGTTTCCTCTTGTTTTACAGCTTAGAGTATTCAAGTTGGCTAAATCCTGGCCCACTCTAAATAAACTGATCAAAATAATTGGTAATTCAGTGGGGGCTTTGGGCAACCTGACACTGGTCTTGGCCATTATCGTCTTCATCTTTGCTGTGGTGGGCATGCAGCTATTTGGAAAAAAATACAAGGACTGTGTGTGTAAAATTTCTGAGGACTGCACACTTCCTCGTTGGCACATGAATGACTTCTTCCATTCATTCCTCATTGTTTTCCGGGTGCTTTGTGGAGAGTGGATAGAAACCATGTGGGACTGTATGGAAGTGGCTGGGATTCCCAAGTGTCTCACTCTCTACATGATGGTCATGTTTATAGGAAACCTTGTGGTACATTACATTTTATGGTCAATTCATTAATTCATTAATCTGTTTAAAAATGTAATTCCCAATTTAGTAACCTGTTCATTATTCAGTTTTACAGTAATATGTGCTCTTTTGTTATTATCAGTTACAAATCTTATCTTGTATATCATTACCTTATAGGTATTGAACCTCTTCTTGGCTCTTTTGCTGAGTTCATTCAGTGCTGACAACCTGGCAAAGCAAGAAGATGACCCTGAGTCAAACAATTTGCAAATTGCCATGGCACGCATACACAAAGGCATTGCCTTCACAAAGTCGGTGCTTCGAAGCACCTGCAGCAGCACCTGCCTCAGAGATAAGAAACAAAAGAAGGATGAGGAAAAATCTCTGGATGAACTCCACAAACCTTTAGGGTCAAACGGAATCTCCAATCATGGCAATGGAGAGGTGATTGGCGTGGACAAAACTGGGGACAAATACATAGTCAGCAGCAGGAGTGATGATTCCATAATGTCGTTCATCAACAACCCTAGTGTGACTGTCACTGTTCCTATTGCTATCGGAGAGTCTGACTTTGAAAATCTTAACACTGAGGACTTCAGCAGTGCATCATCAGATGCAGTAGGATGCCCTGCGGTAAGGATCCTGTTGGTCAAACTGCTCTCTCTAGATTCCTGATTTCTGTTTTAGAGCACATTTTTTAAATGACATTGCAAGTTAAATGTTTATGACATGTAATGCAATCACATAGGACTTTGGTTTAAAAGAACACTGTTGGTGAGGTAAATTAGATATTCATTACCATACAGCAAAGGACAGAATTGTTAGTCGTCTATAACTTTTCACAAATTTTTCCAAGTCCTGTTTAACAGAGAAAGGAATTTTAACACATCCTAGTGTTCATTTCCAAACATCCTAGTTTTTTTTTATTCTTACATTATTTTACTTTGCACACAGAAACAAAATTATTTCACAAAAACTTAAAAATACCAGGTTCAAAATTCCAGAGTATTTGAAATTCTTCTCTTGCTACATCTGCCAAGCTTGTTCTGTACTGTGTGGCTCTCTTTGAATTTCTTGATGAAATTTCTTCCCTTCCTGACACTTGGAAATGCAGTGATCACTGTGTATATCCATCTCCTGAGCATGAACAATTGCTTTTCTCTAAACTCTTTTGTCTAAACTCATTTATTTTGTTTTTGGTAAGATGCTGTCTCAAGTGATGGCTCAAGCCCTACCTGAGGTTTTCATACTGTGTGTAAATTGGAAGATAACTTTCAGGTTTAATTGAATTTTACAAGCTTTGAACATGAAAAAAGCTCAAGCACCTTATTGCACAGCAGAGGTTTATAGTATGGCTCAATAAAAAAAGGTCAGTTTTTCAGGGCACTCATTATAGTGACACTGGTCATTTGGGGGTTTTTCCATTCTTGTATTGTATGCAAATAGAAGAAGTGAAGTGAAGTGAAGTGAAGGACTTAGCCTACAATCTACAGTCATGGCAATGACATGTATCATGATACTTTCCCTAACTGCACATATACCATAGCCTTCTAACAAGAAGAGACCATATAGACGGGAAAATACCAGTGTGCACATTACATTATGAGCCATTTAAGTCTGAGTGCTAGGGAGCTTAATCCTCCTACTAAGAGGACGGTGTTTTGTGTTGTAGGAAAGGAATATATTGAGTCTCTATAATATTACTGTTGCATTGTTATTGCTGCTGTCCGTGAATGTATTTATTATTTGGATGGGTAACAGAAAAAAATAATATTTCTTGGCAGTATTTTAAAGGAAGGGTTGTATTGTTTCTGCTTACTTGTTGTTGCTTGATACAGATGCTGTAAGAACTCCTTACAATACATCAGACTCATCAAAGAGTGCCCTGCTTATGAGAAGAATCAAATAACCCTTTAACAGAGATTAAAGGGTTATAATTCTTTGATGACTTTAATTCACTCACTTGATTTGTTTTTTCTAATATGTTTCCCCCTCCCTCGTGTATGTTAATGATTAAACAATTATTTATTTAACAAAAAGTAAGTCAAAATATATATATAGAATTAGCATGTGACATGTACACCCCATGATTCAGTAACTTACTGAACCACTTTTAGCAGCAATAACTTGAAGTAACTGTTTTCTGTATGACTTGAGAAATTTTAGCCCACGTGTTTACAACATTGCTTTGAAGGCCTTCATTTATGAACACATTTTTATAGCCATTATGTTGTAGATCTGTTGATGTGGTTGGGACAATTTTCCTATTTGGGCCACGTTTTAGCTTTTGGACAGATGCACTCACATTTGACTGCAGAATACTTATAAAAAGTAGTTTATGTTGGACTCTATGACTCTTTGGCAGTTGGTATGATGTGTTTGCTTTTCACCAAACGTGGCACTGTGAATTATGAGCAAACATGTAGTTTGTTAAAATTCAGTTTTTCACGAGTTTTTCAAGCCATGCTGGCACGTTATTTTTAAAGACCAGAGGCTTTCTCATGGCAATCCTTCCAAACGCGTCATAATTGTTTAGTCTTTATTTAATTGTACTTTCGTACTGTCAAACCTCTTGAGTTTTTTGTAGTTTCCCTGAGCATTGCATGGCCTGACTTTGGGGTGAATTTGCTGAGATGTCCACTCCTGGCAAGCTCAGCCAGGAGTGGATGGTTTAAAATGATTTCCACTTGTGGTTAAACTTTCTGACTGTAGAATGATGGACTTCATACTTGTTCAAAATGCTCTTATAATCCTTCCCAGATGTATGGGAAGTAAAGAATGCTTCTCTAACTTCACTGCTGATGCCTTTCCTCCTTGGCATTGTGTTAACACATACCTGAGTGCTCAGACCAGCAAACTGCCAAAACGTCTGCTTTTATAGATGTGCTCACACCCGGAAGTGTGTAATATATAACGTTTTGTAGTTCATCTGAGGTTGTATTAATTAATGTGTTATTATGTCCTGATACACATCACCTAAAAGGAGTACTTTCTTTTTACAGTGACTGTACTGATAGACTATAGCCCAGTGTACCACTAAACATAAAGGATATTTTTAATGATAAATATCCTGTAAGGTGTTAATATGGTGCCTATGATTTTTCAGGGTTAGTAAAACACAGTGGTAATTAGCCATTATTTCTGGATTTCAGCACACAATGAGTTAGCTTTGCTATAATACTGTTGATTATTCAAAATAGTTTGTATTTTAAAATCAGCCATATTGTGTTGATTTGTGACTCTTTGTTTTCCATAAATGTAACATTAAGCTCCCCTTTTCAGATTTACAGTTGTAGAATGGATGTACAAAGCATCATTATATTAACAGTAGGGCATACAATGTATCAGAGTAACATGCTTACATTATTCCCTGTTCTGCATTAGCTGGTCCCAGGGCAGCCAAGTGCTTCTGCATTCTCCAGGAAGACATTCAAGCTGTTTTCATACTAGCTATTAGGAGACACGCCCTGCAGATAGCTATACAACAACAGGCTAAAGGAGTGAACTTATGGCTACTGCAAAGCATTGCCAGGCTTTAAATTTACCAGTCTCTCTCACTATCTATCTATCTATCTGTCTATCTGTCTATCTATCTATCTGTCTGTCTGTCTGTCTGTCTGTCTGTCTGTCTGTCTGTCTGTCTGTCTGTCTGTCTGTCTATCTATCTATCTATCTGTGCTCTTCCTCCAGTAATATGGAACTGAGCAGGAAATGCAGACTTCTTGGTGCCTTTGCTCTTGAGAACCACTCAACTGTTCTTTGGAGTCAACGCACTAATAGTTTGTTGTTTTGGCTAAAGTTTTGCATGTGTTTGTGTGTGATCATATATCTGCTTTAATTTAACGATCATATGTTATAACTATTTCTGTGTGAAAATAGTGCTGCTCAATAGCTCTGTTGTATTTGTTCACCCAACACTTCTTTTTCATCCACATTCTCTCATAAACAGATCGTTGAAGATGATGATGATGGACAGTTCAGCTCTTCAGAGGGAAGCACAGTGGATGGTCTTCCAGCTGGAGAGGGAGCAATTTCCGTAGACTTTGAATTAGAAGACACTATGGAGCCCGATCCCTGTTTCCCTGCTGGTGAATTCACCACCTACCTAACCTTAAATGTAATTTGAATCTGCATTTTCTATGACTAAAACCCCATCTGCCCATTGTCTTTTTTCAGCCTGTGTGCAGACATTCCGTTGTTGTCAAGTAAATGTAGATGTGGGCTGGTGGAAGACATGGTGGACACTACGAAAAACCTGTTATCGGATAGTGGAGCACAACTGGTTTGAGAGCTTTATTATCTTCATGATCCTGCTTAGCAGTGGGGCCCTTGTAAGTATTTACATGAAGAAAGCAAATGTTGCATTTGGATGACTAATTTGGTTTCTTTTGTGGATTTATGTGAGATATTTTATCTAGGATCTCTCATCAAGCAATAGATTCTCAAACGGAAATTTCATTATGTGCACGTTTGGCATTACTAAAGGTTGTCTTTTTCCACACATTTAGGCATTTGAGGATATCTACATTGAGCAAAGGAAGACTATTAAAACAGTTTTGGAGTATGCAGACAAAATTTTCACTTACATCTTTATTCTGGAGATGTTACTGAAGTGGGTGGCATATGGATTTGCCAAGTATTTTACAAATGCCTGGTGCTGGTTGGACTTCCTAATTGTTGATGTAGGTTGAAACTCTGCTTACACAGTGCTGAATCTGTTCTTTGTTGTGTTGAGACGTAGAATGAAACTGCACTGTCTTTGATTAATGTGTGTAATATTTCTTCTTTGCTCATGACATGTGTTGCATGTGTTCTAGGTCTCACTGGTCAGTCTGGTAGCCAACGCATTAGGTGCTAATGAACTTGGTGCCATCAAGTCTCTGAGAACTCTAAGAGCTCTGAGGCCACTGAGAGCCCTGTCACGCTTTGAGGGCATGAGGGTAAGAGTTGTTGAAAGTACTTATCCATTCAGAGTCATGCTGTCTAGCACTAGCTCAATATACTAGTGCAGAACACTTCCACTTCATTAGGTACAGCTTGTTAGCTCTAGATGGGCCACCTTTTTGCCATCAGAAATTGCTTAATTATTGTAGCACAGATTCAACAATAAAAAATACAATTTGTTGCATGCAACCATTCCTGTCTTCTCCCAATTCCCTTTCTCCTGCCTTCATTTGTCATCCTGGTAAGCTTAAGTATTTTGTTCTACAAGTTGAAAAAAAATCACTTTTTTCCTCAAATATACACCAGTGATGCAGAATTTTGATAAAAGGAATAGTTTGACATTGCGGGAATTTCTTGCTGAGAATACAACCCCATTATATAGTGCTTTTCATAAGTTAAAAAAAAATGCTGTTTTTAATATTGTAAATTTGTTTTCATTGACTCAAGAAATGTGTTTGTTTTTTACAGAGCTAATACACAACATCTAATAATGAAAATAAATCAATTCAAAATCAAAAGTAATACAACACAAAAAATAAAATCCTGTAACTCGAAGGTACAAAGAACTTAAATAAATAAAAACAACAGCTGTGAAATAAATAAAGTCAAATAAAGTGCTACTCTAACTCTTAAGAAACAAAAAATAAATAAATACCAAAATATCAAATTATTCTTATATCACTTTTCTCTTGTGATATCTAACGGCATTAGAGTTTTTTGCCGTGCTATGCAAGCATGGTCTTATCAGGTTGATAACTTATGTAACTGAAGAGACAGCTTTGTTGGCTGCTGAAATCAATAAGGCAGGTATTGATTAGTTGCCTTCATATTGTGGTGGTCTAGATTTACAGCACTGCTACAGTGATCATCTTTCCTCACGTGGTAGCCAGAGTATTCCCTGATTTGCATGCACAAATTCTCATGTGCGTCAGTAGTGCCATAATAGCTTCCATGCCAGTATCGCTGTTTTGATATTGTTTGTTGCGTATGTAACATGATCTTCTTTATGTTTTATGTATTTTTCTTTTTACAGTAATCAAATTTTGCGGCATCCTCCTTTCTCTACCAGGTGTTCATTTCAATGTTTATCTAAAATTTAAAACTCATCTGCTGACTCCTCTCCTGATTCTGTTTCCACCTTTACCATGTAGTTGTGTTGGATCTTTGGCGTTAGTCATAGCTGTGATGAGGTGTGATGTCAATATGCATGTTGGCACACATTTGTTTTTCCCCATTGCCAGAGTATACAGTGTGGTACATCACTTTAAGATTCTGTGATCCCTGTCAGCTTTACAGATATGTCATGATTTGTGTGTGCAGGTGGTTGTCAATGCCCTATTGGGAGCCATTCCCTCTATCTTCAATGTGCTGCTGGTATGCCTCATCTTCTGGCTCATTTTCAGCATCATGGGGGTCAACTTATTTGCGGGAAAGTTCTACTATTGTGTCAACACAACCACAAATGAGCCGTTTACTGCATCAAAAGTGAAACATATGAAAGACTGTAATTTCACGGATTCTAAGGTGAAGAACGTCAAGGTCAACTTTGATAATGTTGGCATGGGTTACCTTGCACTGTTGCAAGTGGTAAGTAACTCAGTATTGTGTTTCATAATTAGTGTCACATTTTGTGCCAGTTTTGTAATACAACAATATGTGTTTTTAATGCCACTTGCTGTATTCTTTTCTACAGGCTACATTTAAGGGTTGGATGGACATCATGTATGCTGCTGTTGATTCTCAAAGCAAGGTGGTGATTTTTTTAGTATTTCAGTGTTGAAATGCTTGAACTCCTATAAAATATCAATGTTTAATTAAATCATATTACACCTTCTTTTTTGTGGAGATGACACGTTGTTCACGAAAAACATATAACACTGTTAAATTAATTTTAGATTATCCTATTTTGTTTGGCCACGTTAAAGCTGTGGAACACTACACCTGATGCATACCAAACATTTCCTGCTGTTGCTGCTTAATCATGATCAAAATGCTTAAAATGTATTTACAGATCAGAATCTTGGTAAAGATAAAATAGTCCAGTTAGCTGTTAGTTCAAAGTTTGAAGGTGACAAACTGCATCAGGCTTTGAAGTCCTTTTTATTTGAACAAAATTATTTTGGGGGGCGGGCTTTACGGTAATCTAAATGCCACACAAGTAGGGCCACTCCTCATGAGGCACACATGAACTCAACCAGTACAGAAATTCAAAGGATGACTCTGTTTTAATGTCTCGTTTTTTCTGTCATCTATGTAGCCAGAAGAACAACCAGACTATGAGATCAACCTATATATGTACTGTTATTTTGTTGTTTTCATCATATTTGGAGCATTTTTCACACTCAATCTCTTCATTGGTGTCATTATAGACAACTTCAATCAGCAAAAGAAAAAGATAAGTATCAAATCTGCTTTTTAAACAAATTTGTGGTATTTTGGCTTCCAACATGTTGTTGTGATTCAACATGCCTATCATGCTTTCTTTACTTCGGAGGTCAAGACATCTTTATGACTGAAGAACAAAAGAAATACTACAATGCCATGAAAAAACTGGGGTCAAAAAAACCACAAAAACCGATCCCTAGACCATCGGTATGTAACTCAAGCCTTGACTGCATTCAGTATGAATTAAAACCCTCACTTTTATTTAATCCAAAATTTATTGTTGTTTATTTTTCCTATGCATGTCTGTTTTAGAACAAGATTCAAGGATACATCTTCGATTTTACCACCAAGCAATCATTTGATATTGTGATCATGGTTCTAATATCGCTTAATATGATCACTATGATGGTGGAAACTGATGAACAATCAGACTACAAGAAAAACGTCCTCTACTATGTAAATGTGATATTCATTGTCGTCTTCACTGGAGAGTGCATATTAAAGATGCTCTCACTCCGGCACTACTTTTTCATGAATGGCTGGAATATATTTGATTTCATCGTTGTTATTCTGTCAATCATCGGTATGACTCACCTCCATTTACAGTTTTTCTCTGATACATTTTTAATATTGCAGTAATCTGTCATCCAGTGTTTAATCTTTTCATTTCTTTCTTTAGGTTTGTTTCTCTCCGAAATAATAGAAAAATACTTTCTTTCACCAACCTTGTTCAGAGTCATCCGACTGGCACGGATTGGCCGCGTCCTCCGCCTTATTAAAAGTGCCAAAGGAATACGCACACTCTTGTTTGCCTTGATGATGTCACTTCCCGCCTTGTTCAACATTGGTCTCTTGCTCTTCTTGGTGATGTTCATCTATGCGATCTTTGCCATGTCAAACTTTGCATATGTCAAGAAGGAAAGAGGTATTGACGATCTTTTCAATTTTGAGACTTTTGCAAACAGCATGATCTGTCTGTTCCAAATCACCACCTCAGGTGGATGGGATACCCTACTATATCCCATTCTCAACAAAAATGAAGATGACTGTGACCCTGAGATGGAGAATCCTGGTAGTAATTTTAAAGGAAACTGTGGAAATCCTACACTGGGAATTACTTTCTTTGTGAGCTACATCATCATCTGTTTCCTTATTGTGGTGAATATGTACATTGCAGTCATCCTGGAAAACTTTGGTGTAGCTACTGAAGAGAGTGCTGACCCACTGAGTGAGGATGATTTTGAAACGTTTTATGAGGTCTGGGAAAGGTTTGATCCTCATGCAACACAGTTCATTGAGTATAAAATGCTTTCAGAATTTGCAGATAATCTGGAACCACCATTGCGCATAGCCAAGCCTAACAAGTTTGACCTGATCTCTATGGACTTACCGATGGTGAGTGGTGACCGCATTCACTGCCTAGACATCCTGTTTGCATTCACAAAGCGTGTTCTAGGTGAGGGTGGAGAAATGGACATTCTAAAGGAGCAAATGGAAGAGCGTTTCATGGCCTCAAATCCTTCCAAGTTGTCCTACGAACCCATCACTACCACCCTCCGTCGCAAACAGGAGGAGGTTTCAGCTGCTGTCATCCAGAGAGCATTCAGGCATTATACAAGGAAGTGTCCAGGAAAAGACAGAAGGTCCCATGACACATCCAATATTAACAATCAAAAGGATAAAAAGCTCATTAACAAGGGAAAGCATGACACAGACAAACTTAAAAACACGTCTAGTGCCAATAAAAGCAAACTGACACCTTCTGCTGCCTCTCAACCTTCATGTAACAGTGTGACAACAAATGGAAAAAACAAATATGAAAAAGACAAAAGTGAAAAGGAGGTTGTGAGCAAAGATGTCAAAGAACAAGATATGTAAAGGAAATCTGTGCTACACCAAAGACAATGTAGTGAATGCAAAATGTTTACAACCTTCCACAGTGACTAAGACATCCAGTGGATTCTCTTCTGTAGTATGGATATCTACTATGCCAAACTGACTGTGCTTGCTTGAGTCTAGAGGAGAGTTTCTAAAATAGAAAAGAGCCATTCAGGCTACAGTATGACTGTATGACTGTATGACTCACTTGGATGAATTGAAGAGCAAAGATCCATTATGTCTGCTTGTGAGGTGAGACGACATTACTTAGTGTTCTGAAAGGCATATTAGTTACTGCTTTACTTGTATTGCAGCTAGTTCTGCTACCCAGTGTCTTGAATTGTTGTTATATCACTGATTGGTGTATTACTCAACTTAATTTTTCAAGCAGGAAAAAAGGAGAGTTATATGCTATTGCTGAAAAAAAAAATCATAGTTTGGTTAATTGTCTTTTTATACATTTTTTTAGGGTTGTATCTTCAGGTATAGACTTTACACAGAAATGCACTGCTTTAAGGTTATTTTTGCTTGTCACTAATAGTACTTCAAATCCTAGAGACATTGTCAGTGATTATACATGCTAGAGTGTGCGCCATGATTTGTCCACCAGATGCAAAGAAGCCTTGATAAGGCTGCTTTTTTATTACAATACAGAAACTTACCCTTCAATCGAAACAAATCACAAAGAAGTTTGCTGATTATATTTGATTATCAGTGTCAGATCAGTAACCCTTGAAAAATACTTTGTACACTGTTAAATCATTTTTCAAATCATTCTCCATATGTTGTTGTATTTGGCCAACAGGGGTTTGATGCATCCAATAGGAGCTATAAGGTGAAAATTGCAATTGTTTATAAAAAACTTAAATATGGTTGGAAATTCTTATTTCTGAGACACATGGATACTGTTGTCATTATATGTCCCTTCTGTTAAGCTGTTTTTACATAATCTTCAATGGACATTTTGTAAATTATAACTGTAAAAGGGGTGGGGTGTTGTTTTATTTTATGTAAAAAGTTTTCTCAGAGTGCACCATTAAATCTTTTTATGTTTTTTGTCTAAGCCAAGTGAAATATGGCTCACAATATTCTGAATGACCTCAAGGATATGGCTTTTCACATCTCACATGTCCTAAGCTATTTCCTACTTCTGTTTACATTTTATATTGTGTTCATTTTTTCAGTTATTCACACATCCAATCACATCCATCCTAAACTGTTTCATAAACTTTTCTCGTTCTGTGTTATAAAAGTATAAATCCATTCATGTAATTACATTCTGCATGTAATTAAAACGTTCAACATAAAGGTATACTGTATGCATAATGCAAGAATGTTTTGATTACAAAGACTTTAACAACTCCCATCATTTATATGCATAATGCTTGTAGTGTATAAATTACCTGCATGCAAGACAATGCTATAACCTATTTCACTGAAAAGCTAAAGGAATAAAGATTACATTTAAGTCAAGTATGCCTACAACATTCATTTATTTTATCACGGAAAGTAAAGTATGAGCGGCATTATTTAATTCATGACTGCTTAAGTGGAGTGTGAGGGTGGAACTGGAAGGGGATTATGGGAAAAGCTATTCAGTGAGACGATTTGATTGCATTAGATTATAACATTTGTCTTCTTATCATTCACAGTATTTCCTGGAATAGCAGTGTACTACTTTCTGCCTTTTGTCCATTCAAATGTGTTTGTTAAGAACTACTTCCATCTTTATTTATTTTTGTTATGTGTAATATGCTTTGTTTACCCATCTACAGCCCTTATATTTTTGAGATTCTAGAATGACTTTTTCGTTGTACTCTAAAATTGGAGGGGGGGGGGGGGGGGGGGGGGACAATATGGCTGAGCCATATATAGCAATTCCTAAATAAAATGACCAGTAAGAACAGCAATGACCACAACAAGATGCATGTTTATCTTATGAGCAGAGAACATACACTTTGTTTGTTTTATGGGGGAATAAAACTGTCAGAATGAAAAAAAAATAAATGACTTAAAAAATATATCAAATTCCTTGTATTATGTAGCAAAAGTAATATTAAAACTATTTGTATGTAATAATTATTTTATATAATGTGATATAAATTGATATTTATCATTTATTTTGGTTCTGTATCCATTTGTGTTCATTCCTCTATTTATTTATTCACTATTCCCCCAAAATTTCTGTGTTCTTATTTTTTGCATCCAGCTATATTTACATTTGTATTATTTTCTGTCTTTATTTTCTTTCTTTGTAATTTAATAGTGCATGTTTCCACAACTCAAAAAACAAAACAAAACAAAAGTTCAGCTTAAAACGCTGACTTTAACTAATTTAATTGCATGTCAATTTTCCATAAATTGACTGGTATACATTCAGTTTATACATTCAGTTTATTTTAGGCACATTTTCTTTCATTATTAATTTCCATGATTAATTATTTGAATAAATAAAATGTCGATTTTGTATATTTCTGTTGCATTTTACTCAGAATTATTGCTTCGTGTTTATTGAGGGTGAGGAATCATTTTTGATTGCATTTATTTATGTACTTCTGTATTCATTTCTTGTCCTTCAATATGCAAATAAGGAGGGGGGCATGCAAGGTTGGTCATGGATTAAACCTTTTACTTGTTGACTGATCGACACATTAATGCATATTAACATGTCTCGTTCAAACGTAACCAGTTCACCAATCTCATGACACAAATGGTTTCCTCTCATTATGAGAGGAAACCATTTGTGCTAGTGAACTGAGGCACTTAAATAATCTAGCTGAAAACAATACTGTCTGTGAGAGGCTTTTTTTTTTCATGTCTGGTGGTACAAGGCAGATTAATCATACTATATCTCAAAGAGATCTTGTTTAAATAAGTTTTAAATTTGTATTGTTGGGCTATATTTTATGTAAACATCTGAAAGTTGCAAAGTGAGAAAGTCAAACCACACCTACAGTGAGTGCTTACCTATCAAAATTGAGTTAACAAAATCTTTAATGTTGAAATTTATGAAAGCCAGTTGCCTATTTTGGTTTAATTTTATTTGTATTTATTTACTGTTGTCACTGTCATCAGGCTTGCCAGTTGAATGAAGCTGATGAGTACTTTTCAGTTGCATGAGAGTATTTCATCTTGAAAAACTGCTCTAAAGTGCAATGATGATTCAAAGGCATTAAGCATCAGCTTTTACAGTAACAGGCTGTAGAACATTAACAGTGCTGACAATTACTGAACCACGATCAACATCTATGTTACTTGAGGACCGGTAAAATGGTGAAGCTATCATGATCTCTCGCAAATGCAAGATGTAATAAGAACTCTAACTGTAAATTGGACATCTTAATGTTTTGTATTTATTGGAATATTGAAAGCAATTGTGGATTTATGAATATCAGAAAACAATCTTGAGCGATCGAGTGGCTTGCAAAGCTTTTTTTTTTAAAGTTTTTTAGCCCGTTGTTGCCAAGAAGTAAGCTTCACAACTTAAAATATGTACACTACAAGTTGATGATATTTTCATTTAAATGCAGTTTCAGAAAACATCAATGAAAGAAACTAGAATCTGCTTTTTGAGAGTGCTTTGTGGCTTCTGCCGGAAACTATTAGCATCTTAAGTGTGTGGAACATTTTATTAATTATTAATGACAGTCCAAATATTCATTATAGTCCAACATTGATTTTGCCTACTGTGGCTGCCTAACCCTGTGGGAAGTAAACAAGAGGCTGATGGCAAAGTGCTGATTATTCCTGCCATTCTGTCTAATAATGATTATGTGATTATTACTTTGGGCCACACCCAGTAACTACACTATGGTAAAGATTTGGTTCCTTTTACACTCAAAATAATTGTTTAGTTCTTAATAGCTGTTTATAAATAAATTATTCCTAACGTTGCTCTCAGAACATCACAATTTTTTTAACTGTAAATGGCAAATGTCAAGATTCCTTTTCTTTAAAAAACAAACAAACATTTAACTTAATATGAAATGTATTTTATTAGAAAATGCCAGCTTAATATGAAATGTAGCCAAAGGTTGAAATTGGCATCTTCACTCACAGCAACAAGTGGAGTTAGGCCTTCAGTTTGCCTGTTTTAATGACCAGTAAATCAAGAGTGATTCTGCAGATTCTCCTTGCTGGTTGCCAAGCAACATGACATCAGCCTCCTTTGTTAAACCATATTATGGTGGAAGGTCGGAAGTCGATCTGGTGCCCCCACCCCTGGAGTCTCACAAGATGGGCTATAACACATGGGCATGTTTTACGTGAAAGGATGTATTGGGCTTAATATTTCGCCACTGGTATGCACAGAGGAGAGTAGTAAAAGAAAAAAAATCATTTGCGAGAGAAATTTGAGAATGCTACCCATTACAGCTTTGTAATTGTATTTTCTGTGGATAGATGGGAAGAAAATCCTATTAGATTATATAGTGGTGAGTTCCCCTTCCCCTCCCTCCACCTTCCCACTGCACTAATAGAACGACACACAGACAGGCAACCACACACGGACACTCACTGTTTATCTCAACCTCTAAATCGCACACACCTATATGCACACACAGACACACACTTTGTTTCCAGTGAATCACTCCCAACTCAGAATAACAACTATCACAGTTTACAGACAAAGTGTGCACCATTTCCTCCTTCATTTCCTTTTTAATTATTACAAGAACAAAATTACTGCAAATGTTGACTCACTGGACACTTTATTGGGAAGATGTTGCTAGCACTGGGTTGGACCTCTTTTTGGCTCTAGAACAGCCTTAATTCTTTATGGTGTCGATTCAACAAGGTGATGGCAACACCCCTCTGAGATTTTGGTACATTTATAAGATATTTATAAGATATTTACATTAATTAGTAGTAGAACAGATATACCTAATGTACTGTTTGATTAATATAGGCCTATATACACACACATGTAAAATAAATGTAAGGCTCCATTTCTATTTATCACCTGTTTCGCCAGTCAGCACTCTACCTGAAGGTGTATACAGGGAGTGCAGAATTATTAGGCAAGTTGTATTTTTGAGGAATAATTTTATTATTGCACAACAACCATGTTCTCAATGAACCCAAAAAACTCATTAATATCAAAGCTGAATGTTTTTGGAAGTAGTTTTTAGTTTGTTTTTAGTTTTAGCTATTTTAGGGGGATATCTGTGTGTGCAGGTGACTATTACTGTGCATAATTATTAGGCAACTTAACAAAAAACAAATATATACCCATTTCAATTATTTATTTTTACCAGTGAAACCAATATAACATCTCCACATTCACAAATATACATTTCTGACATTCAAAAACAAAACAAAAACAAATCAGAGACCAATATAGCCACCTTTCTTTGCAAGGACACTCAAAAGCCTGCCATCCATGGATTCTGTCACTGTTTTGATCTGCTCACCATCAACATTGCGTGCAGCAGCAACCACAGCCTCCCAGACACTGTTCAGAGAGGTGTACTGTTTTCCCTCCTTGTAAATCTCACATTTGATGATGGACCACAGGTTCTCAATGGGGTTCAGATCAGGTGAACAAGGAGGCCATGTCATTAGTTTTTCTTCTTTTATACCCTTTCTTGCCAGCCACGCTGTGGAGTACTTGGACGCGTGTGATGGAGCATTGTCCTGCATGAAAATCATATTTTTCTTGAAGGATGCAGACCTCTTCCTGTACCACTGCTTGAAGAAGGTGTTGTCCAGAAACTGGCAGTAGGACTGGGAGTTGAGCTTGACTCCATCCTCAACCCGAAAAGGCCCCACAAGCTCATCTTTGATGATACCAGCCCAAACCAGTACTCCACCTCCACCTTGCTGGCGTCTGAGTCGGACTGGAGCTCTCTGCCCTTTACCAATCCAGCCACGGGCCCATCCATCTGGCCCATCAAGACTCACTCTCATTTCATCAGTCCATAAAACCTTAGAAAAACCAGTCTTGAGATATTTCTTGGCCCAGTCTTGACGTTTCAGCTTGTGTGTCTTGTTCAGTGGTGGTCGTCTTTCAGCCTTTCTTACCTTGGCCATGTCTCTGAGTATTGCACACCTTGTGCTTTTGGGCACTCCAGTGATGTTGCAGCTCTGAAATATGGCCAAACTGGTGGCAAGTGGCATCTTGGCAGCTGCTTGACTTTTCTCAGTTCATGGGCAGTTATTTTGCGCCTTGGTTTTTCCACACGCTTCTTGCAACCCTGTTGACTATTTTGAATGAAACGCTTGATTGTTCGATGATCACGCTTCAGAAGCTTTGCAATTTTGAGACTGCTGCATCCCTCTGCAAGATATCTCACTATTTTTGACTTTTCTGAGCCTGTCAAGTCCTTCTTTTGACCCATTTTGCCAAAGGAAAGGACGTTGCCTAATAATTATGCACACCTGATATAGGGTGTTGATGTCATTAGACCACACCCCTTCTCATTACAGAGATGCACATCACCTAATAGAATAGAATAGAATAGAATAGAATAGAATAGAATAGAATAGAATTCAACTTTATTGTCATTGCACAAGCACAGGTACAGGGCAACGAAATGCAGTTTGCATCCATCCAGAAATGCTTTAGTGATATAGATATATTACAATATATATTAGCAATAATATAGATATGTGAGTATATTACAGAAATGGGTCTATTATGGTATGTTATAATGTACACGGTATGAAGTATGTTGTGAATATTCTATAACTATAAGTATGTACAGGCTGTAGTGAGTACAAGCTATGTACAGGCTATGAACAGGATATAAATATGAAAAACTATACAGAATATGAAATGAAATAAATAACTTTACAGAATCTGAGATACACAGCTATACAGAAATGGGAACTGTGCAAGTTGTAAACAGTTGTAGGATTAAAGATTATCGAATGTACAGAATGATTATTTACACAGAGCTATACAGTAGTGCAGTTAAGATAAGTGAGGGTGTAGATAGTTTCTACAGAGGCTATATAAAGTGCTAGTGGTTGTGAGTGGTGGTTCAGTCCATGTTATTATTGTGTGTATGAGGGTACAGTTGTCCATTGTGGGTGTGTGTATGTTCAGTCCATGAGTTTAACGTGGGTCAGATGTCAGGAGGCAGAGTTCAGGAGTCTGACAGCTGTGGGGAAGAAGCTGTTCCGGTACCTGGTGGTCTTAGTACGGAGGCTCCTCAGAGGATGCGGGGGAGGGTTTGGTGGTCCTGTAGTCTGTAATGGTCTGGAGTCCTTGCCACATGCGTCGGGGGTTGGAGTTCGAGAAGTGTTCTTCTACCTTCTTTTTGTAATGGTGTTTGGCTTTTTTGATGCCCTTCTTTAATATGCTTAATTGGTAGTAGGCTTTCGAGCCTATACAGCTTGGAGTAAGACAACATGCATGAAGAGGATGATGTGGACAAAATACTCATTTGCCTAATAATTCTGCACTCCCTGTATGTGGTTACATAAACACAGAAATTGGTACAGTTATCCATCCATCCATCCATCCATTCGCTACCGCTTTTCCTTTTCAGGGTCGCGGGGGGCGCTGGAGCCAATCCCAGCTGTCGTAGGGCGAGAGGCGGGGTATACCCTGGACAGGTCGCCAGTCTGTCACAGGGCTAACACAAAAGGACAGACAACCATTCATACTCACATTCACACCTAGTGACAATTTGGATTTTCCAATTAACCTATCCCCACAAACTGCATGTCTTTGGACGGTGGGAGGAAGCCGGAGTACCCGGAGGGAACCCACGCAGACACGGGGAGAACATGCAAACTCCACACAGAAAGACCCCGGCCTGATGGTGGAATTGAACTCAGGACCTTCTTGCTGTGCGGCAACAGTGCTAACCACCGTGCCACCGTGCTGCCTACTGGTACAGTTATCAAGCTACTATTAAATATTGGAATACAGTGGTTAATGCAACATTTTCTAAGAACCTCAGCTCACTAATGTCCATGAGAGTCCATGAGATAAGCACAAAACTTGTACGCTTATCTCAAAGGCACCTCACATAATCTTTGCGCTACTGCTATAAGGTATGATCAGCTCTAAGAGATTGTACCAAAGCACCATTTGCTCTACATCCTATGGTCAATGGAAAAGTAAAAGATCAACCCAAATGTTTATTCAGAACTTTCCAACTGGTCCTGTGCAAGCTATTCAGCAGTCTAAAAGTAACCTTCAGGAAATGTTCATTACTCACCCAAGGAACTAGTCCAACTGAAGACAGGAAGACTCTTAGTTTGTCCACCAAGCATCTCACCTTTGCAGGAGTTGGCAGATTTTAAAAGCAATTAGACACATGGAAGCATCTCTAGACACACTATTAAGTCCCTCTTACTTCTGAAACAAAACTTAAAGAAGAGCATGCCAGAACATACTTTTTATGCACCCACTTAAAGTTTTCAAATAACAAAGAACCTTAAGAGTTTCCCAGCCAAAGTTGGGCCAGGCGAAAGATACTTCCAAACATGTTGGCCTGGCTCCTAGACAGAGCAGCGTAATACAAGACAGTGCTTCATACTATAGCTGACAAGATGGTGAATGACAAATTTTGTTCTTTGAACATAATGTCCAAAATCCTGCCACATTTTCTTTATTCATCAAAGAAAGAACAAGCTTGATGTCAAACCCAGGCTGAATCACTTTCGCAATGTCTGTTCACCACATATGGACTCTCTCTCTCTGGGTTTCTCTGGAGTCTTGTCACTACACTTCCTGCTCTACTTTAAGTAAATGCCATACTTCTTCAGTAGTGCCCACACAGGTGAAGATGCCAACTACGACCACGTGTTTACAATATACTTGGATTCTGGGTCTATATTAAGGGTTTTTAAAGCAATATTTATGCTGGATTCTTAAAGATGACATTTTACAAGGTCCCCTGTATTCTTAATGATAGGTTCTGACACCTTAATATACACTACCAGTCAAAAGTTCGGACACACCTTCTCATTTAATGGTTTTTCTTACGTTCCATGACATATTGTAGATTCCATTCTCAGATCTCTTCTGCTTGTTGCTTTGCCTTAGTAGTGGTTTCTTAGCAGCTATTTGATCATGAAGGCCTGATTCAGTCTCCTCTGAATAGTTGATGTAGAGATGTGTCTGCTACTGAAACTCTGTGTGGCGTTTATCTGGGCTCTAATCTGAGGTGCTGTTAATTTGCAATTTCTGAGGCTGGTGACTCAGACAAATTTATCCTCAGCAGCAGAGCTTACTCTTTGTCTTCCTTTTCTGGGGCGGTCCTCATGTGAGTTTCGTCATAGCGCTCGATGGTTTGGTGACTGCACTTGGGGACACATTCAAAGTTTTAGCAATTTTCAAGAGTGACTGACATTCAGTTCTTAAAGTAATGATGGACTGTTGTTTCTTTTTACTTAGCTGATTGGTTCTTGCCATAATATGAATTCTAACAATTGTCAAATAGGGCTGTCAGCTGTGTACCAACCCAACTTCTGCACAACACAACTGATTGTCCCAGCCCCATTGAGAAGGCAAGAAAGTCCACAAATGAACCCTGATAAGGCACACCCATGAAGTGAAAATGATTTCAGATGACTACATCATGAAGCTCATTGACAGAAGGCCAAGGGTTTGCAGCACTGCCAACCAAGCAAAGGGTGGCTATTTTCAGGAATCTCAAATATAAAACATATTTAGAGTTATTTATCATTTTTTCTTTGCTACATAATTCCATATATCTTGCTTCATTTAATGTCTTCAGTATGTATCTAAAATGGAGAAAGTAGTAAAAATGAAAAAAAAAAAAGATATAATGAGAAGGGGTGTCCAAACTTTTGACTGGTCGTGTATATCAATAAGGACGTGTTTGGATGACCATTAGAACAGGTAGCCCTAGTAAGCTGTATAGGCAGAGATCACCCACACTAACCTTTGATGGCCACTCAAAGCAGGCTTCAATATCAATAATTTATTTCGTTTTCTACAATATGTCAACCACAAAACAACTGAGCTATGCCTTCCTGCTCAAATTAGACTGATCTTCAGGATTTTGAAATTTTGACATTTGTGGGATATATGTTAATATTTTCAAAAGCAATTCCTATATTTTTAGTACGCATGATATAGTATCTAAAGTAAAAGGATCAAACAACGCCTTCTGCTAGTTAATGTCTATATAATGAGAATACCAATAACATTTCTCAGACTGTTATTTTTTTAGTATTGTTGAAACATTTTCATATACATTTTCATATACATTTGTACAATGTTGCTCCAAACAACAATTGCATTAAACGTATTCAGGTCTAAAAATATTTTATTGCCTTTAAAATATACTGGGAAGCACCGTGTTGACGTCACCACTACCCTCAATCAGACTGCTACCTCAAGAAACATAACAGAACATAAAATACAATCTGTAGGCCAGAGTTCTATAACTCAAGCGGTGGAAAGAGTGCATGCATATAAGTGCAAAGCAATCATCAAATTTCAGGCAACTTTTTTTCTTAACACTTGTGGAAAAAGAAATAAAGGGCTCATTAGCAAGTGAGCTGCTTGTATTAGTGGGCATGGTGCTTTGATCAATAATGGTCTGTACAAACCACAATGGATACAGCCATTAGAATGCTATAGCAGCATATCCCAGGGGGTCCATATTCCGTCGTCTTTCACTAATAGGTTTTTAGATGCATTCTCTGGATGTGCAACAACACATGCAGTATTTATTGCTCTTTGCTAAGTACAACACCTCAACTTTCTACCATGTAAGTGCAATTACAATATTACTATCAATTCTATATGCTTTGTTTGGATTTATACAATAACAAAAGGTACTATTAATAACAATAGATGCTAAATTCTTGGTAAAATTGTTTAGCATTTGTGTTAAATAATCTCTGTGAATAAAACTGTGTGGTGCACTACACAGACATTTCCCATTGCTGCACATGCACAGAGCTCAATACCAACCTGATTTACTCTACCATTGATGTGTGCTGTAGAGAGTAATGATTATGTGCCAGAGTCAGTGCTAAACAGTATCTGACAAGGCATGGAAAGGTCTCTCTTGGAACAGTTGCACCCATGCTCCTGCCGTGGATTCAACACTGCATACTTACATACAGCTGATGAATAGTGTTGCATAACACTGGGCCACCAATTATCACTGTGTGCATGTGCGTGTTTTTATTGCAGAGAGTAAACTTAGTAAAAATGTGCTAATGGGTGAGAAATTTTAGCATGAGCTGAACAATTATAGTTTATAATACACAAATAATAATAATACAATTGGTAAGACTTTAAGATTAGCCTTAATTGATGTAAAACTGTGAAGGAAAACTGTAAAGATCTAGCAAAAAGAAGGCCAGCCACACACAACACCCGCATTAACCTAAGCTGTAACATCAAAATGTAATTCAATCCATGGAGCTCGCACACATCATTTCCATGTATTCAAAGTAGGTTAAACTTATTTTACATTTCACATGCTCTATTTTTTTTTTTCTTCAAACGCACAGCTTCGAAGGTGGGACCAACTAAATAAGTGGTGAAACTGGTATGTGATATTTTTAAAATTGCAGTTCAAAATATTTTGACACTTACTGGAACAAACTCAGCTTATGTTAATTTGCTTATACTAGTGGCAGCAGAATAGATCACTTTTTATAAAAGGGACGATTGCGCCACCTTGAGATACAAAAGGGGAAATACCGAGTCCAAAACGTGAAAATGGCGTAACAGTGTGTTTTCATTACCCTGAGTATTGTCTGTAAGGCTTCATACACGCCCTAGATACCTTTGGTACTTTGCCAGTCGTCGCCCGAAAGACTTTTCTTAAAAATACTTTTTAAATTGCAAAATGGATATGAACAATGTAAGGCTTTTGATCTGTTTCTTACTTTAGAATGCTGAGGAAAAACAAGAAGCTGTGGACTAAAATAATGCCTGGCAGAAATAAAGTAGGGATTAATTACCTTTCATTTCGCCACGCTCCTAAGTTACCAGGCAACAGTAAATGCTTTAGTGCAAGATGGCGAAAACCCAAACTAACAGTACAATAACATCCTTTTTACCCTAAAATAAAGTGTAGTTCCCGATCATTTCCAACTGATATACTGAAGTCTGTTACTGTTGCCACTTGAAGCGAACATGGAGGATGAAGAGACAACCCTGGTAAGCAAATTCGATAAATGCTACACCGTCCAAGGCTTCAAATGAAAGTGAATGGCGTATTTAAGCTAAGATACGAAACATAAGTAACATGTATAACGTGTGGTTGACGTATATCTCTGTCCAAAAAGTTCAACAGTGATAACAGCATTTGCACCGGCTAACGTTTAATGCCGTTGCGCTTACTAGCTAACAGAGGAGCTATCTATTTTAGTTAGCATTTGATATTTGGTCTGCTAGTTGGAAAATGGTTTACAAACCGCTTTTGCTGACACCACGGTGTCCTCCGTATGCTTTTCCACAGGCTCTGATTAAGTACTATTGCTATGAGAAGTATTTCAATCACGCGGTGAACGCTGCAGCGGCTGCTCAAAAGAAGTACAGCAATGATGCTGTCTATACTTTCTTTCACGCATACGGTAACCTCATGCAAGGTAAGCTCGAAAAAAATCTAATTAAACGTTTTCAGGTCGGATTTGTTGCCTCTCATTAGTGCATTTCTGTCATTATTTGTTTACAGATCAAATTCAAGAAGCTAAGGTAGAACTGGACACTATAAGAGATCATCGAGAGCTCTCTCTCTGCACATTAATGGCTCTTGTATATGCAGAGAAAAAAAAGACAAACCCAGGTAAGACAACATTTTCACACCATCCATTTATTTTTCCATGGATTCTTGTGGAAATGGATTGCCAACAAGTGCTTCCAGTCTTATGTGTCTCTTTGTGTTCCCAGACAGAGAAGTTATTCAAGAACTTGATGCTAAGGTAAAAGAGGATCGTAAAAGTGCACCTCCCAAGAGTCTGTACTATGCTGGCACCTTTCTTTGGCTATTAGGGCGAAATGATAAGGCAAGAGAGTACACAGAGAGAATGATCAAACTTTCCAATGGCTCGAAAGAGGTGAGATCGACATATCTATTTATTTAGTTATTGTTTCAGTTTGAGAAATCAGCATTACTCTTCAATTTTTATAAAACATTTAAGCCTGATAAGTGTTTGCACGTTTGTCAAATGTGGACTGATACGTATTCTTTAGGGATTAATCCTCAAAGCCTGGATAGATGTGACATCTGGTAAAGATGCCTACGCCAGAAAGGCTGGGAAATACTTTGATGAGGGACTGAAAGAGAGAGCAGATGTTTTCGCCATGATGGGAAAGGTGACATGGGAAATACAGATCCACATTACATAGTCTTCCTTAACCACAGCTACATATGTTAGCATGTTATTGTTTCTCTAGTTGTTCTTACAGGCCCTGTAAATCTAACATTACTTATTGTATCATTATTTTAGTTATTCATTTGACAGATTGTTGTTTGTGATTACTCATTAGTAATGATTCTAGTGATTTTAACCACTCAGTGATGATTCATGTATCCCAGGCACAATACTGTGAATATCACCAGATCTACTCTGGAGCATTGGAGATCATTAACCAAGTGATTGTGAGCTTCCCTGTGTTTTTACCTGCTCTCACCAAGAAAATGAAACTGCTGCTGAGCCTACAAGACTGGGACCAAACCATAGATGTAGCACACAGGTGATTAAGCTAGTTCAGAGCTTTCTCCCAAATCAAATGTAGGAATAGTCTTTCATTTTGTTTTGCAAGCTTATTTCTGCTCATTTCTTTTCTTTTTCTTAAAAAAAAATGGTATTATCTCTGTAAGATCAGGAAGTGCAATAAAATTTATAATCACCAGGCATATAAGAAAACACAGTTTGCCTTTACAAATGGCTCAGCATTCAAGTGCAAATGAAACACCAACGTGATGCCTCAAACCAGTGCACACTGACTAAGCCATTGTTTGTGCTTGCCCCCCACTCCCCCCCTGGACTTTAGCAAGTGGCACATAGTATAAAAAGTCCTTTGAGCCAAAGTGTTGGAAAGACATACAATTCCAAGGAGTTGCGGTTCAGGTTTACAGAACAGGAGGAAGAGTGATTTCTCAGGTTGCACCATGTTCTGAGCCTCTGTGGTGCCTTAACTGTGATGTTATGAAATGGGAGGGGTGCAGGCAGCAAACAGTATTCATTACATCCTTCAAACGCCTTCACAAGTCTTTTTATCTTTAATGTTATTTGCCTGGGAGCTCAACACACTACTGCAGCAGTATCAGATATTCTATTACTACGAATAAAAGAAGTCCAACCTTATTAAGTGTAGGAGATGGACTTTATTCACATCTCCTTGTGTCATGTTTCAGGCTTTTACAGAAAGATAAAAATAACCTGGAGGCACTTCGGATGTTAGCCCTGCATTCTTTATGCCGAGACGGCAATATTATCGAGGTAGAACTTACACATTTTCACACATTCATACTTTCATTTCATATTGCAGAAATTGGACACAAATACAGATAAACTATTTGTTTTCATTAGTTTGTATAAATTGTTTTTATGTCCCCAGTCAGTAAAGCATCTTTCAAACCTCATCAGTAGCTTGGAGATTTTGGAGCCATGCAACCCTGAGCTTTTTTACCAAATGTCTCTGGCCTTCACTCGGGTCGTAAGACAACTTTCAGCGTTCTTTCTAAAATCACAATGGTATAATTTAATTGAATTACAGCACTTTGTTGGCTTGTTCTTTAATTATTATCATTACAGTGTGGACGAAATGAGAAAGTGATTGAGCAGACTTTCAGAATGGTGGAAAGAGCCTTTTCTCTGGCACAAGGGGATTCTGACTTAGCCACAGAGCTGGGCTACCAGATGGTGCTTCAGGGCAGAATCAAGGAGGCAATGAAGTGGTATAAGACTCCTTTTACCAACAGGGATCACAGTAGTGTTTCTGCTTTGACTGGTAATGTGTTCAGATTATTTTTCTGTATGTTAATTTGGATCAGTATGTCACAGATTTCAAAAATATCTTTGGAAATAACTTTTTCCCCCTTAATTAGGTATGATTCATTGCCAGCTGATAGAGGGAAATCTTGAAGATGCAGAACAACAGTTGGAATTTCTGACAGAGTTTCAACAATCTATTGGAAAATCAGCGGTAGGATTTTTTTCTGCAGGAATACGCAAATTCTGGTCAAATGTTTTGGCTTCTGGCAGGATAAGCAATGGCGGCTTCATTGGGTCTTTCAGTGACTTTTCACTGTTTTCCAGAGTGACTGTTTAATTTCACAGTGATGCCTCTTATTCATCTTGTACTCTTGTCAGTTTTTTGCAGTACTTTCTGTTCATTTATATCTATTTCTCTTTCGTTCTTTAAAAAATATATATGTGTTAAAGGAATTATTATACCTACGTGCTGTGCTGGCAATGAAACGCCACCGGTCACAGGAAGAGGTCACCAACTTGCTGAATGATGCAGTGGATGCACACTTCTCCTCCTTACATGGGCTGCCTCTTGGAGTAGAGTACCTAGAGAAACTGAATCCTGACTTCCTGTTGGAGATTGTCAAAGAATATCTTGCCCTCTGCCCTGCCAAGGTACAGCTGGAAGAATCATAAGGGACAGGATGTTTGTGTGTCCTACAAATGTTTATGTGAATTCTTTGCCTCAAGTTTGTGCATTCCCAAAATAGATACATGGGTACAGATATGGATTCTAAGAATATAATAATGAGGCTTAAAAAAAAACAAAAAAACAATACATTTAAAAACAAACTTTTTATTTTTTTGCCAAAGCCTCCTGCTCCAGGCCAACCTGCTGCTCCTCAGCTCCAGCACTGTGCTACTGTGTTGGATAAAGTAGTAAAAATTGTGCCAGGTCTCCTTCAAGCAGTGTTCTTGCTTGCCAAAGTTAAATATCAGTCAGGTGAGTACCGCAGTTAAAATATTTGTGTTTACTTTTCTTAGATAGCTTTTTAAATTACATTGCTTCTGTGTTCATTCAGGGGACATTGATGCTGCTCAGAGTACTTTACAACACTGCCTGGACCAGTGTCCTTCTCATGCAGATGCTCATCTGTTAATGGCACAGATCCATCTACTGCAGGGTAACGTGAGGCTGTGCTCTCAGTCCCTTGAACTCTGCCTCAGCCATAACTTTGAGGTAAAATCACCATCAACACCACAGTTTTATTTGCAGCTAAATCTGTATAATACACTGTTTCAATGGCTTATTTGACCCGCTGCCAGATAATTAATGTTCTATTTTTATAATAACTTATATATTTATGAAGCAAGCCGTTGTCACTAGCAGTCATAGGATATGAAGTGTTGAAGTATTGCCTTGATTTTTTTTATGCATGCATAATGACAGTAAGGAGTCTTGAATTTTTTCCAATTCCAGATTCGAGACCACCCACTGTATCACCTGATCAAAGCTCAGACTAAGAAGAAAACAGGTGAGCTTACTGAGGCTATTCAGACATTGCAGATAGCCATGAATCTTCCAGGTGTCCGCAGAGCTGGATCCTCGTCCAAGTCCAAAAACAAGAAGTCAGAACTGAGCTCTGCGGACTGTGTCTCTGTCTTCTTGGAATTAGCTGAGGCCCTTTGGCTCAATGAAGAACAGGTAAAATAGTGTATTTTGACTGGCTAGTCAAAGCTGGTGCACTTACTTTGGGTTTCAACATACACCAAAAAATGGAAGAATTCAGTATAAGCTCATGAATGGATTTCATATTTCAGCATGAAGCAGCAAAAGTGATGCAGGATGCCATCAATGAGTTTTCAGGAACACCTGAGGAGCTACGAGTCACTATTGCTAATGCGGACCTGGCTTTGCTGCGTGGTGACACAGAACTGGCACTGAGTATGCTCAGAAATATTACCCCGGAGCAGCCCTATTACATCCAAGCTAAGGAGAAAATGGCAGACATATATCTGAACCACAGAAAAGAGAAACGCCTGTATGCAAGCTGTTACAGGTGAGCACTAAATCTGGACTCCAATGAGCAAAATACAGAAATATTAGGCATTAGTTTAATATATGAAGACACATACTATCTGAAACACAATGTGAATTTTTAAAGAGAAATAGTTGAAGTAGTTTAAGTTGATTGATGACATAACCTTGTAATATCTTCCGAAAACAGCTGCTACCTGTCATCAAGTTAAGTCTGTAGTACAATTTATAACATCACAAGATTAAACTAAATGAAATAAAGGCAACCAAAGCCATTCAGCTGAAAGGAAATGAGCAGTTTCCTCAAGTCTTGAAACTGGTCTCAGATGATACTTATTATTGACAGCTGAGACTTAGTAAAGTGTGACTGAATCACAGACCAGCACAGACATCTGTCTGCATAATGAAGCACGCCATATGTGATATGATACCTCTATTTTTTCTCCAGAGAAATGATAGAAAAGCTGCCCAGCTCTCACACGTATGTCTTACTTGGTGATGCCTACATGAAGATTCAAGAAGTAAGTGCAAGATGTGTTTCATCTGTGTCTTTTGGACAATATAACAACCAACTCAAGTTTGGCTTTAAAATGCTTGTTCTTAATGTAATCGAGGTATTCGAGAACAACAAGAATAACAAAAAGGCTGATTGTGCACTTGCTGTGCAGTTTTGAGCATAATGATGAAACATAGTTTTACTAAAGCTTCATTGCTAAAGCTATAAAACCTAAAAGCCTTGCTTGGTAGCCACTTTAAGGTGGTTTAGGAAAGGCCACGTCTCATGAAATGAGCTACTGAACCAAGAGTTTATCCCTTGAACAATATTGTGTACAGTTTGAATAACATTATTAAAATCACAGGACATCACATCTTTAAATACTTAAACAGGGAACTGACTCAGAGGCTGAGGGGGTGTAAATAGTCATCCTAAATAGTCATCCCTGTTGCTGGAAAGGAAATGTAATTCTCATTTTTGTAATGCTCAAATTTCATAATAATTTATCAAGTATTTTCAGACCACATGATTCATGTACATTCACTAGGGATCACTGGCAGCATAGAAAGTCATCTAATCATCTCCCTACTGTTTTTAACGTGAATATGGTGCACCGGATATTTGCAAGCTCACACGCACCTCCATCAAATAGCAGCTGAATTCAGTGTGTTATAATGTCTTCAAGGACATGTTCTCCATTATCACACACTAACCACTGATTAACAACAGCAGCGTAACTCTCACTTATCATTTAAAGTTAAACAACAACAGCTGGTCTCTTCATAAAGTTCTTCATTAAAGGTAGACAAAGGAAAAGAACAGACTATCCTAGTGACAGGTTAATCCTCTGCTCAACTGATTAGTAACCTACATAATTTTATAGGTGGCAGCTTAATCCTGCTATGATTACTTGTGTTACACATATTTTGGTTATGTTGATAAGTGAGATGACATCATTGAAGGTTAAAATGCAGATTCCCAACCTGGCTATCAGAAATTGTTTCTTGATTCAGTTTCCTTTAACAGCTCTTACTCATGCAACAGCTTCTAAAGTGTTTACCACGTGTTTATAGCCGTTTCTAATATTTACAAAAACTTAAAGCAACACTGCTTATCTGCATGTGTGTTTATCCTCAGCCGCAGAAAGCAATTGAGGCTTACGAGCAAGCGCTGAAGAAGAACCCTAAAGATGGTGCTTTAGCCAGCAAGATAGGAAAGGCTCTGGTGAAGACTCATCACTACATCAAGGTTTGTGTCATAAACTTATTTAAAAGATAAAATACAAGTCAAGTGGAGACAGTCTTTTGTTGACTCTAGTCTGCTTTTACACAGGCAATAAATTACTATGAAGAGGCCCTGAAGACTGAGCAACAGAACTTCCTGCGTTATGACCTGGCAGAGCTGCTGATGAAAATGAAGCAATATGAGCGCTGTGAAAGGGTCCTGCATGATGCTCTGGCCCATGAACCAGGTGCTTAAGACATCACACTATTTTATATACAGTGAAGTCTTGACGTTAACAGTGAAATAAACAAGAGAGCCTAGTCATGATTATATTTTGTCCATAGCCATGACGATACAGGTAGTGTTGATTGTGGAAATTCCACACTGCTTAGATTTTATAGAACAAATCAAAACATTTCTCTGTTGGTTTTTTGAAAATGCTTTTACTAATTGTTGCCATTTTCATTATGCATTTTTTACACACAGTGAATCAACTACCTGTGCTCTCAGACGACTGCCGTTATCTGGTCCTGTTAGCCAAAGTCCAAAACAAAGTTGAGAAAACAGAGGAGTCTATACTTTCACTACAAAGAGTAAGTAGGCCCAGGCATTTGGCTTTCTCTTGGTCCTCTTTACACACAAAAACATCTTAACCATTGTAAGACTTGTCTCTTTTTTTTCGAATAATAATGATGATGCTGATTGATGTTATTTCCATAATGATGATGTTCTGTTCATAGGCTCGGGATGTACAGGCCAAAGTGCTGAAACGCATGCAGTTGGAGCAGCCTGATGCTGTCCCCATGCAGAAGCAACTTGCTGCTGAGATCTGTGCTGAGATCGCCAAACACTACACAAGTCAGAGGGGCTATGAGAGAGCAGTCAAATTCTACAAAGAGGCTCTTGTGTATTGTGAGACAGATCGCAAGGTCAGTGCAGCTGAATCAAAAACGTTCTGTGTACTTACTGCAGCTGTGGGTAACAAGCACTGGTGTCCTTTTGAGTCTTGCCCAAGTGTTTTAAAATTTTAAATTGTGATCTTAGTTGTTGGTAGGTTTATCTAGGCGAAATGACTCATTACAGTATATAGTCATTACTGTACCAGTAAGGTTGGTACATCGACTTCATTATTAGAATGTTTCCCCTGTTCTTAGGTGATGCTGGAGTTGGCATGCTTGTACCTTACTTTAGGTGAGACTGATGCATGCCAGGAGCAGTGCAGCGTCATTTTGAAGAATGACCAATTTAATGAAGATGCGACTCTGGTTTGTTCTGATCGTTTGCCACTACAGTTTTGACCATAACCTTTTTCTGAACCATAAATAACAACCTGTGTCTTAAATATGTTTGTCCTTAGATGTTGGCAGACATTATGCTTAGGAAGGAGAACAAGGAGAAAGCAGTTTTCCATTTTCAGCAACTGCTTGAACGCACACCAGGTATAACAGGGCCATCTTTCTCTTTTTTTTTTTTTTAATCAAATGTGATTTGGCATTGTCTAAATGGAAGCCATAATATCTTGCATGTGTTGTTTTCAGACAACTACCACATTCTGTCACGTCTTATTGAATTGATGAGAAGGGCTGGGAAGCTGGAAGACACCTCCAGATTTCTTGATATGGCAGAAAAACATTCTTCAAGGTCTCGATTTGACCCTGGGTTTAACTACTGCAGAGGACTTCATCTTTGGTAAGTTACAACAGTGTCTTCCAGAGATTACAGGAACATTTGTGTCAAACTCAATGACTAAACTTGTGCTTTTTGGTCAGGTACACAGGACAACCTAATGATGCTCTGCGACACTTTAATAAGGCACGAAAAGACAATGATTGGGGCCAAAATGCTGTATATAACATGATTGAAATCTACCTAAACCCTGACAATGACACGGTTGGAGGAGAGCTATTTGAGACATTAGATGGTGAAATTGGGTAAGTGGTCTTAATTAAGAAAATGTAATACATAAGGGAAGAAATACTAGACTATGCAGTGTAAGCTTCTGTTATAACAGATTTGCATTTGCTTGGTGTCGCTCTCCAGGAACTCTACAGAGAAGCAGGAGTCAGAGCAGCTTGCTGTGAGGACAGCTGAGAAGCTGCTGAAGGAGTTAAAGCCTCAGACTCAGAGTGGACACGTACAGCTCCGCATCCTGGAGAACTACTGCCTTATGGCGACTAAACAGAAGGCCAATATAGAGAAAGCCCTCAGTGTTTTCACAGATATTGCCAACAATGAGGTAAGAAAGTTCTAGGTCCAGCATGACTCTCTCGTAGACGTTATAGCCAAAGTAGAAGCTTTTCTTCCTTCTCTTTCTCCAGGCTCTCTTTTGTGCACATACACTGTACATTACACTGTATCCAACTAAGTATTCATTTAATATTTGCTTAATGTTAATGGATTGTCATCCATACATGTCATCTGTTGTATGGAACTATAAATGAAGCCATTGACAATTTGAGTGCAAACAATTAGAAGTGGCATAGTGGTGCAGTGTTGTCAGATTCATCTCGTTTCACCGATATTCCTGGTTTCCATTCAGAAAGATCATGTGCCAGCCTTGTTGGCAATGGCAACAGCTTACATGATGCTAAAGCAAACTCCTCGTGCCAGGAACCAGCTCAAACGTGTAGCTAAGATGAGTTGGAGCATTGCTGATGCAGATGAGTTTGAGAAAAGCTGGCTACTCCTGGCAGACATCTACATCCATTCAGGGAAGTACGAGATGGCCCTGGAACTCCTAAACAAATGCATCTCCCATAACAAGGTGAGCCTGAAAATGTCGTCACTATTGAAATATGAAATGAGGACAGTGCAGTTAACATATATATCTGTTTTTCTGTGTGCTTTTTTTCTTTGTTATGCAGAAACTGACTTAAGTAAATTTATAATTGCACAGTTATTTTATTTTATTTTTTTCTTCCCCAGTCATGCAGTAAAGCATATGAATATAGGGGCTATATAATGGAAAAAGAGCAGTCATTCCGCGATGCTGCATTGAACTATGAAATGGCTTGGAAACATGGAAATCAAACCAACCCAACTATTGGTATGTCAAAGTCGCACGTCTAGCTCTGTTACTAAGGACAAAGATTCAAAGGCTCACATTTCTAACATGTATGTCCATTTTTATTTCAGGGTACAAGCTTGCTTTTAACTACTTGAAAGCGAAGCGATATGTCGATGCCATAGACGTCTGTCATAAGGTGAGACATGTTTGGATGTTAATAGTTTATATCTTCAACATGTTTCTGTCCTGTTAATCTTGTTAATTTTTGTTCACAGGTTCTGGCTGCTCATCCAAATTATCCAAGAATAAGAAAGGACATCCTGGACAAAGCTCGGGCCTCCCTGAGATCTTAGTGTTGGACCTGTATTTTTTGTGATAGAGAAATATTTTCTGTAACTATTTGATTGAATCCACATGTATTGTTTTGAATTTTCTGTCAAGTTTTCTGACCATGTAAATAGTTGGTAGCTGACCATCAAAAGAGAGGGTGGGAAAAAGTGTAAAGATATTCAAGCACAACTTAAGGGATTTTTTTTTCCATAGACAGAAAAAGAAAACTCCTGCAGTTTATAGTCTTTACGAAGTCTGTATGAAAGTATCTTTGAAGTTTATTAAGATGTAAATGTGCTTCTGCATCTGTTACAATCTATGATAACTGGATAACAATAGTGATTTACTGACTTATTTTCTCAAGCGTAAAACAGAAATGTAGACAACTGTCTTTGTCTTTTTCTCCAAATAAAGTTATTTCAGATATGGTGTTGCTGTGGCCTGGCTTTTATCCCCCTTCAAACTTTGATTTATTGTTCAGAAAGCATGGATACCTGCCTAATAGAATGAAAACACAATATGACTAGACGGTTTACATCACCGGTGCTGACACAGAAAAACAGTTACAAGCGTGACTAGAATAGGACACACGGTAAGCATTTTAATGGACATAATAAACTGGCTGCCTGCCGTGGGTAGCGAGCTGCGGAGAACACAGTCACTACAGATGGAGTCACTGTGCGAGTCAAAAAGCAGAAAGACTTCAAACTGGGCACCAGAGCAAGCTCCCTGCAGGCGGAATCCACGTCTTTACTCCTGCAAGCATCCAACTCTTTATGAACACAATCCGTTGTGGGAAACGTGGAACATTTCAAGGATTAGACAAGCTGCAGTGTGCGGTGGTGAGTTTCTAAGCTTTTTAGCCAACAACTTTTATTCGGAATACGGAAAGCTTTTAATAATTATTCGCGTCTTCGCTGGGAGGGATGCGTAACTTTTCCAGATTTTTGTGTACCATGTGCGTTGTCCGTTCCTCTTGAGTTCATAAGTTTAAGCTCTATGGCCAATATGCGGCGTTTCTCAGAGACTTGATTGGATGCGGTGGGATATATCGCGTTCCTCCGTTATTTGTAACCCAGCAACTGTCCCAGTGAATGACCACTAGAACAAATCCTATTAATGACACCTTTAAGCAGCTCCGCGCAGAGGAGTCTCAAACATTTCTCGAGGAGCTCCAGACCACTTTAGCGTATTTATATAATAGTTTGTCGCGATAGCCCAAATGTTCCATTCAGCAGTGATTGTCAAATCTTTGATTTATTTAATTATTTATCTCTAAAGGTTTTAGCGAGTTTTCTTCTGTCGTAATGGCCTTTTTTTTGGTTTTTATTTCAGGTGTGGATTGTGTCCTGATGCACTATTTTGATACGCAGAAGTTTTCTCTGCGCAAGCGCACATGTACGTCATAGCCTTTTACCTGAGAGGAGCACACCTGGATCCAACGAGACGGAAGTTCACTGGCAATCTTTGAGCAAATCTTTTGACTTTTTTTTTTTTTTTGGGCTTCTCCAGGAAGAAAAGTTTTGTTTGACGTGAAAGCGATGGTTTCCAGCTAAAGCGAGATGGCGTTTGTTTAATTTTCAGAGAGCAGTTTAAAGGACGTTGTTAGCCTTAACTTGTTGGTCAGCGATTCATGGTGCGTTGTATTTTTTTGCTGAGGGAATCCAGACCCGAGGTTGTTTGCTGATTTCACCAGCCGGTTTTAAATATGTGATTTTTCAATGGAGCACAGGAAGCTTCACGCCTACCTTTTTATTACCAAAAGGTAAAATATACCTAAAGTATGCAGGCAGCACACACACACAGAGAACATTTCATTATGTTCTCTCTCTCTCTCTGTGTGTGTGTGTGTGTGTGTGTGTGTGTGTGTGTGTGTGTGTGTGTGTGTTGTTTTTTTCTTCAACCCTTTATGTCATAAATCCTGAAGCCACATAAATGCTGTTTACTCATCATTGTTCGGATTATGAATATTATTGTTTGTTACAGCTGAATCTCAATCCAAAGCCAGCCTGCTCTACATTCAAAAAGAATGCCAGTTCTTCGCAGACTACTCCGAAGGCGCCTGCACCCACTGAAACTTCTCATAGTGGCTCTTGTCTTTGTCACATTTGTGTTCTTCATACAATGGGAAGTCGGAAGCCAAAGCCAACAGGAGGACCCGTGGCTGAAGGAAATGGCAGTGAAGCGGGATGCCATGCTGGGAATGGTGATGGGAGCTGTCAATAACTTCAGGGATGCAATGCCAAAGATGCAGATCAGAGCCCCTGTACGTCATCAGGAGAAAGCAGACGGCACGTCTTGTCTGCCAGGTCACTACACTGCTGCTGAGCTCAGGCCAGCTCTGGAGCGGCCACCCCAGAACCCTCTTGCCCCCGGAGCTGCTGGGAAACCTTTCAACACTGACTCGCTGAGCCCCAATGAGCAAAAGGAGAAGGAGAGGGGTGAAGAGAAACACTGCTTTAACTTGTATGCAAGTGACCACATCTCTCTGAGCAGAGACCTGGGTGCAGACACAAGACCACCAGAGTATGTGTACACTCTCCAGGCTTCTGATGAACCTATGTAAAATAACAATTTTAAAAGATAGTGTTATTAAGGGACATATTAGATCAAACGTTGACTTTATTTTTAAAAAATCAAGTATTTATACTATCCTGTGGATATG
The DNA here is from genome assembly GCF_041146795.1 of Maylandia zebra. Taxonomy (NCBI): domain Eukaryota; kingdom Metazoa; phylum Chordata; class Actinopteri; order Cichliformes; family Cichlidae; genus Maylandia; species Maylandia zebra. The sequence continues at coordinate 21,439,709 of NC_135182.1, read as the reverse complement.
AATTCAGTATTGATGCTACTCTTTCTGTCTAAAATATAGTTGCACTCTGAAAAATACCCATATAAATTATTTTAAAAGTAGTTTTCTTAATGCAACAGCGACCATCTAACCCCAACAAATTTTTCTCAATTTCTGTTTTTTGTAACTGGGGAAAATGTCAGGCAGAAACCACAGAGATGATTACTGTGAGAGAGACTTTGTTTCAGCATGCCTGGCCAATTATTGTGGTTAAAATTTCAGGAAGAAGCAACGTTTTGCTTGGCTTGTTGCAGTACATCCAAACACATGGAAATCCACATGGGCTTCTCATGTCAGTTTAGTCGATACAAGGCAGACGCATAAAGCCGGTCCATGTTCTGGCAATCTCCCTAGGCTGAATTACAAAGTTTGTCCTACTCTAATATGGCAGGTATTTCAAAGGTTGCCACACATGCAGTGTCACAGCTGAAATGGACTCCCCACAGGGGAGAGCTTGGAGATGTAATAACTATACTGTGCCACTCAGGAACTGTACAGGATAGTCAGATCTTTGTGCTCTTTTCCCTCCTTGTACAGATGCATTGAGCAAACCTTCAAGCGATGCCCCCCCTTGCCGACCACCAGTGTGATAATTGTGTTTCACAATGAGGCCTGGAGCACTCTGCTAAGGACGGTATACAGTGTCCTTCACACCTCCCCCGCCATTCTCCTCAAAGAGATCATCCTGGTGGATGACGCCAGCGTAGATGGTAAAACCTCAATGGGCTCCTTCATGACTGTCCTGCTAACTTTTGGGTTCAATTTCATGCAGCGTGTTGGGTGGGCAACTCACTGTGTGCCATGAAACATGCAGAGGGGAGCTCCCTGCTTCTTCTTTTGTGGCACCTGATGTGGGTTAACAACAGGAAGCAAGGGGCCCCGCGGTGAATACTTTCCTAAGAGGAATTAGCAGTGGTTGAGCTTAGAGATGAGTCAGAGTTAACCATTATAAATGGGTCAGATGTAGGAAGGAAACGTAATCCTGGAAAGGACAGAGGTTTCAAAGAATGAAGTTCAGCTGACACCTAAGCTCAGCTATTTGCTGTGAGCAGGCAGATTGAGTCCTGCAGTGCAGCAGATTTCTTGAAAGCCAGCCCAGTTAAACATGGAAGGAACATAAATTTGTTCTTAATCTGTTTAAGTCTTCTTTTTCGGGCTAGGGTCTGTGAGATTAACTAGTAAGCAGTTAAGCAATTATTGTTATTTGATTTATTTTGGAGTATTTTGTGTTGCTTTTTATCTTGTATTCATCAAATTAAGCATCTCTGTATCTCCAACTCTAACGTCTAATTGATATCCCACGCTTTCAGATGAGTTAAAGGACAAGCTGGATGATTATTTGAAGCAGCTGAACATTGTACGAGTCATGCGCCAGCGAGAGAGAAAAGGACTTATAACTGCTCGGCTCCTGGGTGCCTCCGTGGCGACCGGTGACACACTCACCTTTCTGGATGCTCATTGTTAGTCACCACCACTGACACTACTCACACATTTAAAAACTGGTTTGCACGCCCTTAAACACACACCCGCACAATTTGTAAACACTGCTTACTCCTTTATAAAGCCATTTCTCATGTGGATTTGTGTTCTAAACAAAGTAGTTTAGTGCTTTTTGCAGAGAAAGTAGTAAGTGATGCATTTCCCTATGTGGGTGTATTAACAGGTGAATGCTTTAATGGATGGCTGGAACCTCTGCTAGCTAGGATAGCGGAAAACTACACTGCAGTAGTGAGTCCTGATATTACTACTATTGATCTCAATACTTTTGAGTTCATGAAACCGTCCCCTTATGGCCAGAATCACAATCGGGGGAACTTTGATTGGAGTCTTTCATTTGGTTGGGAGAGCCTACCAGATCATGAGAAGCGAAGGAGGAAGGATGAAACGTATCCAATCAAGTGAGTCAAAGTTGTGCATGTATACTGGATATCGACTTCATCTGAAACCCAATCTTCTTTTGAAGCTTCTAAACATTTAACAAAATGCATCCACAGGACTCCCACGTTTGCTGGTGGGCTCTTCTCCATCTCCAAAGAATATTTCTACCGTATCGGAAGCTATGATGAAGAAATGGAAATCTGGGGTGGGGAGAATATCGAAATGTCCTTTAGGGTAAGGTATTACCAAGCTGTCATTATTTGTGCAAATATCTTTTACCCTTGGAGCCATTCAGTTATTCAAACTGCTGCATGGGCGTGTGCGTCTGTTTTGTCAATCATTAATTTGAAGGTATGGCAGTGTGGAGGACAGTTGGAGATAATTCCTTGTTCCATTGTTGGTCATGTTTTCCGCACCAAAAGTCCACACACCTTTCCTAAGGGCACACAAGTGATTGCTCGCAATCAGGTGAGACTGGCTGAAGTCTGGATGGATGACTACAAAGAGATCTTTTACCGACGTAACCAGCAAGCTGCGCAGATCGCAAAAGATGTACGTATAGCTTCTTACTCCCTTCCCCCCCCCCCAGATGTTAGAATTACTTTACTTTTAGTTTAGTAGACACCCAAACCTTAAAACAGACAACTGGTATTTAGAGTTGAATACATTTTAAAATCATGATCTGGAACAGTCTTTAGGATCTCCATGAATGGCATCAACATGCTCATCCAGATGTTTCTGCTCCTGGTGAAAGGCTCGCATTTTCCTCCAGAATTTGATATTTATTTATTTATTTTGCATTTGAAGTCCTATTCTATTCTACTCTGTTATGTGATTCTTTGAATTTTCTTGTTTGTTTGTTTTTTAAAAAATGGCAGCAACTTGCAAATTGGTCTACAGCAGAAATTTTTCCATCTGCTTGTATCTAAGTGTTTTAAGGCCGCTCATTACTGTCCCAAAAACACATAAAGCTCTTGTCCAATGTTTTGCATAGAAGAGGCATTATGTCTGCTTATCAATAACTTCAGATACTCTGCAGAGAAAAACATACCTCTCTTACCAGGGCAACCACTGCAGAGTAAATTGAAATATTCCATAAAAGCTGTGGGTGTGTGGGTGCTATGGGGGATGTGGGGCACGTTTTGGGGGGTAAAAACCAACAGAGGAAAAAGAGGCCTAGAAGGAGTCATCTCTGGTAAATGACACTGTCTCTCAGGGTTTCCCAACATGTGGTCCCACAGGTCCTATAAACATTTCCCTCCGGGCGACACCTCACAGAGCAGGCCAGCCCTCACCCACTGGCTTCAGACAGACACGGCTTTGTCAACAGCATCACAGAATCCACTGTAGTTGCTATCAGTAAGCACTAGTGTGAGAAGCATCCTTGTCATTATAGTAAAGCCCTCATTATTTAGGTGAGTTAGGCGCCTGCAAATCCTTTGAAATGAGTCATTACTCTCCACTCGCCACTCCCAGTTTAAAAAGTGCAGTGATCAAATACTTGTCTGTAGTTAATTTATCAAATGAGTAATTATACTACCAAAATATACCTGCTGACTTAAGAAAAACAAGTATGATAACAATCAGCAATATTTTGATTTATTTTAAACAGAGTAATATTACTATGTTTTTGTATAAAGAAGTAATGTGTCTTTTCCTTAATGTAATTTTATAAAAGTATGTAGTGTGAAAATGCAGTATCTATACTATTAGCTGGTGTGAAATTTCAGACAGAGATTCACACAAGGCTTAGGTTTTAGCATCAGGTCAGATGTTCACTGAATATACTGCTTTTTGATACTGAGGAATGTTTTTGTCAGATATCTAACAGCAGGAATAGAAGCTAAATACAATATAAGAACCCAGTCTGGGGCATTGTTGCGTTGCAGCAAAACCAAGGTAGCATTAAATATGCCAGAAGTGTACTTTGACAGTTTAAAAAAAAGTTTTGCCTCTCTGTTATAACAGGGAGCTTTTGGCGATATCTCCAAACGTGTGGAACTCCGTGAAAAGCTGCAGTGCAAGAGCTTCTCCTGGTATTTGCAGAACGTTTATCCAGAAGTCTTCATGCCTGATCTCAACCCACTTCGCTTTGGCTCAGTAAGATCACACACCAGACCACCAGCTCTCCTTTTCAAACCTCACAGCACACTGTCTAGCCACTGTGGGTTTCCACTTAGGATCTCCAGAGGGTACTGAGCAGTTCCAATTTAACACCACTGAAAGCACTCTAGAGGCTAAAGTTGTTTGAACAGCTTGCACTGGATGTTAGTTTTTCATTTTGTTTCCTCTCATTGCTTTCCCCTTCCCTCCTCTTCTCTGTAGGTGAAAAATGTGGGCAAGGACTCATGTCTGGATGCTGGGGAGAACAATGAGGGTGGGAAACAGCTGATCATGTACCCATGTCATGGTCTAGGAGGAAACCAGGTCAGTGGGAACACGTCTGTTTTATCTCTTTTTGACAAGTTGAGCAGGTTTACTTAAAATACATTATTTGTTTCTATGCCGTAGTATTTCGAGTACTCCACACATCACGAGATTAGACACAACATTCAGAAGGAGCTGTGTTTGCACGGGGCGGAGGGGGCTGTGAAGCTGGAGGACTGCCAGTACAAAGGCAAAAAGACAGTGGTGGGAGCAGAGCAAAAATGGGAACTGAAAGATGTGAGTTTAGTCTTTTTAGTCTACACTAATTTCACAATCCCTGCATTATATTATTGTTAAAGTAATATGTGTGTGTATATATGCATTTTTAAATTTTCATATAGAACCAGTTATTCTACAATCCTGGATGGAACATGTGTCTGAGTGCCCATCACGAGCATCCTTCTCTGGCTCTTTGCAACCCTTCTGACAAATACCAGCATTGGTCCTTCGTCTGAGTGCACAAAATACCACTTTAGAAAAAGCTAATCTGTGTGAGGAACAAGCTAGGACAAAAAAATACTATATGCAGTTTCCATGCTGATTTTTTTTTCTTTTTTAATTATTTTTAGATAAATTATCACACTGATTTTTTAATTTATTTTTATACAGAGATGAGCTGAAGGACAGTTTGGGCTGAGTATATGAACAATGAAGATGCACTTTGCTGACAAGTGCCTCTTTTGTGTTTGACATGTTTTCACCACTCCAAGTCTTCGCAACCAAAACACACAGTTTTGGGTATTTAAAGCTAACACTAGTAAGTTCCAGAGACAACTATCTATAGGAAAGCAATGGGAAGGAAAAATAACACGTGTTATAGGGTTAAGGTCTTGGGCACAAGATCAATTGGTTCATCAGGTCTCCGCAGCATTGAACTCTGTTCTTCTTAGAGGTAGTCCCTGATTTATCTTGTGATGCAGTGCAGAACAGACATCCAAAGCCTCCTATAGAAGTCGAACTGGATAAAGGGACACCAAAGGCAAAATGTGATTCACATCATTTTAATAGTGGGCTAAGAGGTGATTACTCATGACAATTTTACATTGCTTTGCAGTGACTCTTTTCTCCAATAGTTTAAGTGGGCCCTAATCATGCCCGAAAACAGTCTCTCACTCTATAACTAAGCCAAGGATCCCCTCTATGTAGGGTGAAAAGGGTTTTTCTTTTAATCTGTCAACAAATATATGAATCTAAAATGAAGAAAAAATTGTGTATTGTGTATATCATAAAGATTCAAAATGACAAGTCAAAAACACATTTTAGGACAAGCAGTGAAAACATGACACTGACAAGAATGATGTACATTGTGCCTTTTTAAAAATGTGTTTTTTGGACTGAAAAATCTCCTATTCAGTACCGTCCAGTGCCTTGGATAATTTTTTGTTTGTTTCTGTTTTTTATTTCCCCTTGGACAGGAATGTGTGTCAGTGTTGTCAGCGCGGGTGATGGTTTATTGAGGTTAGGGTCAACAGATTTCTGTCAACAGTGTTTTGGTTCATTTTATTTTTTTTAATCAAAAGGGCCTTCAGAGCAGGACTGAACTTTATACACTTCAGTTGATTCTGAAAGTATCTCTATTATTGTTGTTATTATTGTTTTTGGTTTTTTTTTAGTCTTCCATATTTTTTTTTTATTTTTTGAGGGAAAGTAAGTTGGGTCTTAAACATGTATTTCAATCAGTTAATGCATAGGTTTTTGTTTTTTAGCATCATGTATGCAGTAATGAATACTGTCTTCTGAGATATATTATTTTTAACTGCAGCACAGTTTTCCTGTATTATTTAAGTTTGTGCTTTGGTGGGGTCTTTTTAGTTTTTATTTATTTTTTTTATTTTTATTTTTATTTTTTTAAGGAAACTGTGAATGGAAAATATTGTGCCCAAGGGAGTCCATTTTTACAGCAGGGGTTCTCAAATGAATTTCTGGTGCAGGCACTAGTGTTTAGATGGCTGTGGATTAATGTAAATTTGTTTTAGTGGCGGAAGAATGGATACAAATGTTCTGTGTTAGAGTGCCTTGGTCTAATGATTATATTTTGAACTCAATAAATTCAGTTGGGTCCCGCTTAGAGCTATTGCATTTCAGTTTTTCATTTAGCCTGCAGAGGGCGCTTTGAAACTAGAAATCCAACTTTGCCTCTGTTTCAGTAACCTCCTCACTTTGTGTGCTTGAATATGAAAATATATCAAGTGATTTAGATACAAAAGAAATTTTAATATTTATTTCAAGATCATGTCAAGTGAAGTTGTCTATCTACAGTTTGAAACCAAACACAATGAGAACGAAAAAATTACCATTTTGTGCAAAACATATGCATTTCACAGAATACGAAATCGAATTAAATAAATCAGGCACATGATGTTTTACAACTCACAACCAGCATGAAACAGAAGACTTTTTTTAAGATAGAGAAGCAATTTACTCAATACAGACTTTTAATAAACCACAATAAATACACATTTCATTATATCATTCGTAATAAATACTGGAACATAAAACCAAACACAGGATTCCCACATGGATGTCATCATATTAGCCTTCTCACACTGTATGCTTTGGCACAGTTAATCAGAACTATTGGCTTTGCCGATGCCACCGATTTCCTGAAAGCAGTCCGTATACTTCCTTCGTGGCACGTGGCGTGACAGGTCCCAGCTACTCGAGTGTCGCACAAAACCAGCCAAACTCTTGCGCCGAGTCTTCTGATTATAGTGATGTTGCGGATATTTGCAGCTTGGAAGTGGGACAAATATCAGTATTCATGCAGGAGCAGGGAGCTCAAGGTAACACCAGCATTACAGCAGCGCTGTTTACTGAAGTATTGCAGTCCTCCACTTGTTGAGCAGTCACTTCAATTTCCATCTTGTCTGTGATTTTAAAGGTTATTTATACATTTCTGGTAAATATTCTTTCCGTATCTGGTTGTCATTTTTGATGGCTTACAGGACCCCAGGAGCCCTACTGTGTACTATTTGAAAATAAGTTTTGATTGTCAACCTTGAACATGTTTACCCCTTATAGTTTTAATAACTGTATATTGTTAACCAAACAAACAATGCTTAAAATACAAATATAAAGCACTGTTAAAGTGATGAAATGCCCCATCGGCTGATTTTACTAAGGATTTTCTGTAGAAGAGAAAATCTGTTTAAACCATTAGTCATACAAAACAAAAATTTAAATCTTTATGGGATTTACGTAAATAAACATCTAAGTTGTTAGACAGTATAATGTTGAAATCCCATAAGCATTACTGGCACATTTCTAGAGGACATATTTTGTCCACTAGACCAGTTACTGTTCAAATTAATTCTATTTTACTGATAAATATTTCATAGTTTTTGGACATATGTCAAAGTGTGACTTCATTAATATCCCTGTATTTAAAAAAAAAAAAAAAAAAAAGTCTTCACATTAAAAATCTTCTTTTATAGTGACACATGCTAATTGTGTTATTCTAAGAGTAAACAGCGGGGAGAAAACTGAAGTCATTTCAAACCAACTGCATGCCACTGGACCCCAACACAGCCCCAACAAGGCTGTGAATTGATTTTGACATTTCCATTGATATCATATTCCAAACATACAAATAAGTTTTCAGGCTTTTTCATGCTTTCCAAAACCATAGAAAAGCATATAATTGTGACGAAAACAAGAAGAAAAATGTACATTATGTATACAACACTTTTTTTTTTTAAAATATAAAACAATGGCATTTTTTCCCAAACATCACTGAGATTCCGAAAACGGCATGCGTATTGTTATCAAAACATTTACAATAAGTATACACATACTTCAAAAACAATAAATAAATTGACAATAAGCCTTTTTTTTTTGCACATTTGACACATATAGCAGACATAGAAAAGTTCCATCTACAGTACAATATCTGCTTAAAACTAGAACTTTACATCTGAAATTACAGGATACATTGCACAGCGTGACATAAATTATGCTTTGATGTTTTTTTTTGATACGTTCGATTTTGCAGTTAAGCACACGATGTACTGGAGACAGCGAAAAGCACCTCAAAGCCTTTTACATAATGAACTTGTGGCTTTATAGTTACAGCTGAAAATGCATTACGGCGCAGTGAATTGCTTTGAAATTTAAGGTCAGATAATCCAAAAAGGCCATGATCATGTTCCTCTTGAAGACGCAATACTACTTAAAGAATACTTAAAAAGGCGAGGCACACTAAATGGCTGTGACCTCAGGGCAGTGGTCTGGTAAAGGCAGGTTCTTAGTGTTGTTTGCTAGTAAGGTCAGGTCAGAATGTCCGTTGAGACTTGACTCTTGTGGTGGCTGCTCAGTTGTCATACATGAGTTGTGACTGCTGTAGGAACTCTGATTGTTATTGTTCAGGTAGTTTTGAAATGGAGCCTGGTTCTCGTTTTCTGCCTGGTCCTCAAACGCCGCTTTGGACAAAACTTTATTCTTCGGGTCAGGTGTATAACAGGTCAGCGGGGTGGTAGGGGCACCACCGCTCAGAGTAAAATGGTGATTGACTGCGTATTGTTCTTCAGCATGATTAGAGTAGTCTGTGTACTGCTCAGCAGTGACGCTGAAAGGTCTCTGGGCCACGTTCCCGTTGGTCGTACTAACTGGATCTTGGAATGCCAAGTTTTCCCCATAAGGTTCACTAGGCTGGCTGGTTTGGCCGTTGGAGATGGCGCTCGTGCCCCCCAGCTGATAGTACTCAGCCGGAGAGGAGTTCATTAAATAAGTGTTCCCATTAATGTGGTTGTCATGTCCCACAGAGCCATCACTGTAACACAGCACAGAGGATAAGGGCACAACTTCGGTATGAGAAACCGACGGTGTCGTCATGTCGTCTTCAAAATTCTCAGACTTCTCTTCATCATCGTCGTCCCCCTCCTCGTCCTCAGAGTCGCTGTTAGCCAAGCTTTGTGTGCTGGAATCAGACAGCCCGCTGCAAACGCTGCTACTGTCCTCCTCATCGTCCTCATCTTCGTCGTTTTCCTCTTCCTCCTCCTCCTCGTCCTCTTCATCTTCTTCCTCGTCTTCATCATCTAGTGTCTCCTCCATGTCGTCTGCAGCTTGAAGGTGCATGCTGGCCGCCTGTGGAACTGCATCTGACAGAGAGTACTCCAGCCTGTGCTGTGATTGAGCAAAAGGGTTTCCACTTCCCAGGTCGCTTGCTTCGCCGTGGTACCCGTTGGTTGGGGACGGCTGCTGCTGCTCACGACTCTTCTCCAGTTCAAGTTTCATTATAGTGTGCAAGAAATGCGTTCGGACGCGAATGGGATTGAACTCCACTCTTCCAGTTGAATTGCTGCAACCTTCTTTTGTGCAGCCACATGGAAATGACATACGATCCACCTGAAAGCAGAAAAGCAAAAAAAATGTACAGATTTTGTTTTAAAATAACACGTAAGCAAGTTCTTTCATGTAGTCTATAAATTATTCATGTAAGCACATTCTCTTTAAATGGGCCGCATGTTTTTTTTCTGTTTACAAGTCAGAAAATAGAACATGAGGCTATAGCATGTGTGTCATAGGATTTACCTGGCATTTGATCCCTGCAATGCTGCAGGCGCAGGTCTCAGGGTCACAGAAAACCCTGCAATCACAGCCACAGTCCTCTCTGGACATGCGAATAGCCCGAAGTTCATGTTTTTCTTCCACATCAATCTTCTTTACCCCAGAGGAGCGCAGCAGTGCCCGACGCTTTTTAGTGGTAAGAGGCTGCAGGAAGAAGTACTCGTCTACTTCTGTGTTGTCCAGATCAATGTCATCATCAGATATGTCCTCTGCTGTGAGTGTGTTGGCCTCTTCAGACTCCACTGTGCCATTCTTAGTCAGCTTTAAAAACAAAAAGGAAAAAATATTCAAGCACAAATAATAAGCTAAACATCAGCATCAACAATCTGGTTTATTTGAAACGATAAATCATTCAGGAAAAATTCATCACAAACAATGACATCTGCTGAATGTAGGTCATGAAATCCACAGTAAAAAAAAAAAGATTTACAGGTAGGATTTTGTTCAGAAACGAATAAAAATGCTTTCACCTTAAGTTTGATTGAGTTGAGTTTCTCCTCCTTCAAGTGGTCTCTGAGCATGTCTCTGTGGATCCTCTTCTGCTCTAGGGCAAATTCACCCACGGAGTACTGCCTGATCCAGCTGTGCCTGCTGGACATGCCCAGTGTGCTGCCTCCCTGGCTGGGCACGCTGGTGAAGCCCTGCCGTCGGCTGAAGTAGTACACTGTCACATTCTCAAAATGCACCCTTCTCGTCCGCAAGCGCTTCTCCCTCTTTAATATTGAGTTAGCTGAAAAGGAAAACAGGAAGTCTGAACACAGTACAGTGTATGCATGCAATTCTTGTTTTTGTTGTAAAATGGTTTTGATAATTAACTTACGCCACGTGGAAAGGATTACAGCTCTACTTCAAGAGCTTATAACTGCTGATTTTTTCAAATATATTTTTACCATTTTTTCTGCTAGAGTAGAACTATTTTACATCTATGTAAAATAGCCTCTCTCTTTTATATGTCTACATCTATCTATTATATAGAGAGATATAGCTATAGATGGATATAGACATATAATGTCGTGAATTAGCACAGATTTTCATCATGTCTCTGTGCTTCCACTTGGCATGCAAGTCTTTAGTGTGTCTTTTTAAGGAGTGCTCTACAAGGGGGAGGTGCAGAGAAGAGGGCAACACTGGAGCATAAATAATCCCCTGCCTGGCCCAGAGATGGAGAGAGCTGGTTCACAGGAGCAGTGTTCCCAGTATTCACCCCCCTATCAGACAGACAGGACAAATAGAAACCATCTGGTTCCAACAGCTCTCCACCCCATGCAAAAGCAGACAATGCATTTCATTACACGTGTAGAGCTAAGAGAGCAAGACTGCTGAGAAGAGCAGAAGAAGCGAAGAGTAGCATTACCTATAAAAACAATAGATAAACAAAAGATGTTAAGAGCTATGTAATCAGATTTCATATGATGAATATATTTCATATATGAAATTTGTCCTAACAGGTCTTCTTTTAAATGCCCCAGACTCTGATCTGACTGTTTCGTAGACACTCTAAAAGAAACAGACTACAGATGTTTTTCTTCTTCTCTGCCCAACACCACAGCAAAGGATGTAAAGCAAAGCCACTCAGGACTTAAGTGTTTCATCTGTCTGCCAAGCTACTCAATCACTACATGCATGTTACTTCACAAGAGCGCTGTCTCCCAGTGCGCAGCTCTCTTGTTGCTATTAGCTGACCTTCGAGGCCCCGGTTACCGGCGGCTGCGGTTGACACAGAGGCCAAGAAGAACCTCAAGAGATGCAGTACAAAACTTCTGTCTCTAAACTCCCTTACTGAGGAAACGGCCCCCGTCCCTATGTATGTCATTCATACACGCAAAAAGGCATCATCAAAAACTCTTATTTCACATTGTTTTCTTTCTACCTGGCTTACCTTTTATTTATTTATTTATTTATATAGCACCATAATCCCAACAACACACACATCAAAACGCTGTATATTGGAAGACCCAACAATAATAGTAACACCAAATTAACCAAGTAAGCAAACTGTGCAGAAACACAGGAACACAAACATGCTGCCCAAATGTGGCTCTTTTCTTTTTTAAGAATCAAATTACTGAGATTTTTCAGCCAGCATCTGAATGTTTTCAATATCCCCCGAAGTATTAATGACCTAGTATTGTTTAATCTATTTCATTCACATTCCATCGCATGTCTTTAACCGTAAGATTCACATGTGCACCGTGTTCTTTATTAGAAGTGACTTCAGTATCCTTTGAAACCTGGAGAGGAGACGTGTCTTTTGTGATAGGTTTCTCTGAGACTGATTTCTTTTATTCAAAGTCGTTTTTGAGCCCAGACATACTGTGAGATCTTTTAACAAGGGGGCTCCTCTGAGTCACCTATAAAATCTCAGCTCAAAATTATATTTGCATTTCTTTAGTGGCTTCTTCATTTCACTTGTCTACTTGTATCTCACCCCTATCCTATTAATATTGGACTCTAAACTACAGCTGAGGAAACTCATTACTTGACTTACAGAAAAATAATCTGCAAATGTTTCAATGGATTCATCATAAAGAGGTAAATATTTTAAAGTGCATTTGATGATTTCATCTTTCTGTCTAGAAATGTGCTGGGGGGTTTGTTATTTACATATATTTTGAACTGAATATGTTTTGTTTTTGCTGATTTTATATTTTAAGAAAAGACTAATAAAGAGTTACACTGGGATCTAGAAATTGTTTTATCTATTTTAAAGACTAAACAATTAACTGATCAGTCAGCTGATTTCAAACAATTAATAATGCATAACCCACTATGCATGAGTCTGTTCTCAACGGGGCTGCTCTCATTAAAAACAAACAAACAAAACTAGATTGCAATAAGCAATCATTATTTAAAACAATAATCTTGTTTTTAGATACGTTAGATAGATATTGCATTTACATGTGCAGCACCAGTAATATTGCACTCATGCAGCTTGATACAAAATCAGCTATTTCCTCTGGCTGGGCCAGTACACTGATGATGTTACTAATGAGGGAGGCTGCTTGTGCATGCTTCCCTTTTATTACAGCACCAGACTCTTTGCCTCCTCTCCTCTCTAATGCACAGCCATGACTGTAAATTCATATTACATTCCGCTATCGACAGACATGCACATTTGTCTTCTTTGAGCAGCATCCTGCAATAACTGTAGGCTGCAAAATAAGGCTGGCTCAGATTTTGCGTAAAAATCCCTTTCAGTCCTTTAGCTTTGTCTATCACGAGGCAAAATGAAAACATTAATCTTACTGTCACTGAATATAATGCACAAATTTAAAAGATGCAGGCACTCACAGGTGAAAGGGCCTGAAGCAGAGGGGTTGACACTGTCGCTGCTATCCCCACTCTCACTGTAGGAGACCTCATCATCAGACTCCCGCACGGAAGAGCACGGGGAGGAGGAGGCTTCCACCTCCTCAAATTTCCTCTTCAGTATTCCGCTCATGGCCCGCCGCATCTGCACCTGAAACCGACAGACAGCAGAGGGGCCACACATTATTTAACATCCAGTTCGGAGCCCTCATAATCTTCAACTCGCTCAATTAGCAACCAGCCAGACTCTCCCACCATCACTTTTACTCAAACATGCACAAAATCTCCACTGCCACTGTCTCAGCTCCCAGGCACTCTCCTGGCAATTGATCACTTGGCACAAAGGGGCAGAAAAAGAAAGACGAAAGCTGCGAATTATATACTATGTCTTCCTTACAGGAAGTTCATTCCACTCTCTTTGGTTGAGAGGTTCAAAAAAAAGAGAAAATGGACCAGCTTGTCTAGCGTTTTTACTTCGCAGGTTGAAGTTATGTACAATATGCAAAATCTAAGGTGTCTGCAATTTAATTGCTGCTATAAAACACAGAAGTGATTAAAAATATATGCACTGGTCGAAAATGATGTCTTTCTCTTAAAAGAATACACTAAAATTTTCACTTACATGGGATGTGGAATTTTAATACAAGTGCAAACCCAAAGATGTTCATTTTCATGTACAAGTATGAGAACAATTTCATGTCTAGTTTCCAGTCCCCTCTGTACTATGGGCTAATCGTGCCGCTCTTGTTTTCCTCCATCACTTCTGTTTTCCCACACGTTCAGATTCACCTCATTCAAAAATGTCAACATCGGTACTCTGGTCCAGTAAGCTACCTTCTTCAAACAAAACTTAGTCCTTGGTCTATAAAGTCATTGTAATCTGTCACACTCCCTTTCAAGACGTCAATCGTGCATCACTCTTCCTCTCCTTTTCCACCTCATCTGATTGTCCACCATCAAAATCTAGACCCTGGGACATCCAGTCACTATCTCCAAAAACCCCCTGAAAACAATAAAAAAAAAAAAAAAAAAAAAAACCAACTTCAATTTTGCATGTTCCAATTTCCTGCATAAATTGTTCCTCTCTTCAAAATGCTCTGCCCTTATTTGGAAAAAAAAGAAGGCTTCCTACAGAGGATAAAGAAAAGGCCTCAGGTGAATGCAGTTAGAGCCATCGCGAATTGGAGTGAAAATCTATACTGTGAAAAGCTGTAACTGCTGAAACAATGTTGAAAAATGCACTCTGTAATCATGCATCATAAAGCACCGCAAAGATATTAGCAACAATGGAATAATAGACATGATCACTGCAACAAATCTTCCAGAGAAAGCCGCCACAGCGCTGCTATGTAAACATATTTTAAACATGAGCTCTACAGTAATATTGGACAGCAATGTTGTGCACAGTTTGTTATCTGCGTGTAGGTTCAGCTGGCTGTTTGTGGTTAGCATGTCATGCTGTGTTGTAGTGTTGCAGACCACTTCAATGTCAACTGAGAGGGTCCATTAACTCCCCTGAGTGATGATGCAATTAGACAAATAAACAAGAACAAGCTCATCAGTCAAATAAAATAAAACTAATTATGATTACAGAAACTGGCTCTACGACACTGCAATAACTATCAGTTTCTCCTTTTTCCTTCTTTTTTTTTGATAAATATCCTGCCATTATTCTTCAGTGTGTAATTAATGACCTGCAACATTGTAGGACTTGTTTAGTGGTAATCAGTATTTACATGACATTGATTAGGAACGACATTTTAACATAGTAAATTACTTGTTTTCCCTGCTTTAACAGCAGTAGTTGGAACGTCTTGTCACATTTCAAAATAAGGCCAGTGAAATAGTGCTGCAGTAGCACAGCAAGGATTGCTATGACTGGCAGCTTTTCCCTTGCTGCCTTTCTCTCTGAGAACCTGGAATCAGTAAAGACAGTGTGCATCTTCACCCAGTCCCACTCCGTCTATCTGCCAGAGCAGCTTGTGGGGGAGTTCCATTCACAGACAGCCTCAGTGTTTCATCTGGGCTCTGCTATCAAATCATTACAGATGCAAATGCTGCCTGAGAGACATGCTGCCTGTGAAAGAGGTGCAACCCAGAGAGGACTAGCACTGCCAGCAAGAGGGTCATTGTTCCCGGGAGGATGTGCTTGTTCAGTGCAGTGACATGGCAACACCAGCATTTGGAGAACCTCCAGAGTCAACAGCTCTACCTACAACTAAGGAATGTGAGGCGTCCTCCATCTGGGAGAATGTGAAGAGGAGAGGAGTCAGTCAGGGTAACCTCACTGAAAAGATTTCTCACCAAAGAGAAATATATATTTATTTATTTTAAATAGAAATGGGAGCCTGTATCCTGAGCTTGTAGATTTAAAAAAAAAAAAAGAAAAAAGAAAAGTGAATGAATGGCTGACAGGAAACTCAAGATCAAAATACTCACTTTTATTACAAGAATAAGATTAACTGAAGACAGACTAGATTACACGAGCCTGCCCTGTGATATTTTACATTTTCATTAACAGAATCTGCTGGTCTCAAATCAAAAACAGCAAAGAAACTGGTTTATTTCACAATCCACTTAATTTGTCAGCCAACAGGAATGGAAATTTCCACCAGAAATGACCTGTGCAATTTTAGTCCATTTTCTACTGAGGGTCCTAATTAGACACTATTGTTGGAAACCTATTCGTATGCTTAGCCCATAGATAAGGCTGCACTAGGCTTTGATACCAAAAGTGGTTTCCATGGAGATTCTAATGTACTCTCACAACTAGTGCTTTCCCATATGGCAATGTTTCCAGTCTAACATACTGTGTACAATAAAACTCTGACGTTAGAGAATGAAGTTAATATTTAAGCAAATTCTGCTGATGCATTTATACACAGTTTCTCCTTCAGACGAGTGTATAATAGTTCATCTGTATTCAGCTGTGATAGCATGAAAAGTTAAAATCTTAACACTGCATACAAATGACATCATAAACCACAGAGCTGTGGGTAACATGGGGTGAACCTCTCTCATCGTGGCTAAATAAAAACCAGAGATGGTTGCTGCTCTCCAACAGCTCTTTCTTTGTCTTCACTGTTGCCTTACCACTAATCATGGCTGGGCAGCACACACTATGGTACAAGAGAGAAAATCCCAGAGAAAATAATGCAGCAAAAAAGCCAGCTTGGAAAGCCCCTCCCTGTGTTTGCCTCTGTCGGCACACACATCAACTGTGGAACCCAACTCTTATCCTTAATCAGCTGCGCGCACAGCACTGTAGCACACTTGCATTATGAATACAATTATTTACCCATCATCATTCACAAGGTTCCCACAATAACAATAAGCCGATTTGACAACGCAAAGCTCAAAACACTAATCCCAAGTGATGCCAATAAGCCTGTGGCATCTGGAGCAAGTCATGACACATCAATCCTACAGTGGCCACATTTCACTTCTGTGCATGGCCTGCCCCCTCACAGGAACAACTGACCTGTATCCACTGGCTGAGTGTGA